>NW_023339762.1:9038707-9048568 GCF_004916995.1 Morone saxatilis | reverse complement strand
TACTCAGTCGACCTTTTAATGACATTTTGGAAAAGCACAGATGTTACAATTAACATTGATATTGCTTCTCTGTTTCAGTTGTTGACAGTGAGCAAACAACCAGACTCTGAAATTAGCCTACAAGTGGAAATGTTTTGAAGTCTTATGCTAGCCTCTCTTCTTCCTTTAGAAGAAAAGAAAGTAGACATTTTACTTTTATTTTTTATTTATTTGCCATGGCCTTTACTTAATTGTGACGGTGGTGGTGCAGGAAATACAGGAGCATACATGGTAAACGTCTAAACCACTAAACCAGTTAAAACTTATTTTTGTCCCTACAAACACATCCAGAAATTGGAATTCAATGTCTGTCTCTGTTTATAGTTGGAGCTAAAGAATTATAATAATCTGGTGGTGGAAACCCCAGAGCTGCAAACATTTAGGAGTACAAACTTCCTTTGCAGGCACTATCAAAATAAGAGAATTCCAAAATTGAAAATGTGCAGCCCCATGTGTGATGTAGTGAGTGTGTGTTTCTGTCTGCAGGCCTGGCCTGGTTGGTGATTCCAAGAACCTGGGCACGTTTTTCTCTAGGATCCCTGAACTTTCAGAGCTGGAGACTGTTTGTGGTGCTCTGCTCCGTTCCCAGCCTCACCTCGGCCCTCCTCTTCAGACTGCTCATGCCTGAAAGCCCCAGGTTCCTCATGGAGGTACTTGAAGGCCGGACCACTCCTCGTGTTTTGCAATCTGCTTTTTTCTTCTGAGCTGCCTTTGAGATTTTTGCTCTGTCCTTTGCCAGGCTGCCCGGGAGAAAGAGGCGATCCATGTCTTCCGGCTCATGTTTGAGCTCAACATGTGGGGAAAAGGAAAAGAGTTTCCGGTATGAATTAAATAATGTCCCCGTTTGCCTCTATAATTCATTGTCATAGTTTGGTCTACAAATGTGTTTAGCTTAATAAGAGTGGTGAAAATGGTGAAAATGGTCAAATACAACAAATAAAAAAAAAAACAAATAGCGGATCCAAGAAACACAAGACAACCAACAAATTATATGAACTGCAAATACACAAATGAGATCCTGAAAGACACGAAAGACGCAGCCAAAAGGGAAGTGATATTTCTAATGAATGTGTAATTTATTTTTATGTGGTTTGTTCAAGTTCTCTAAACACTTCCTTCCTTTAGTCTACAGTGTAATAATCTACTTCAAGTGTAACGACTCTCATCTTGAACTCTTTTTAAGGAATTTGGTTTGTGTACGAGCTCCAAGCAAAGCGAGGAACCGAAGGAGACCAGAGCTCGGGGGTCACGCAGAGAGACACTCGCCTGTATTTTGAAAAAGGTAAATGTTACAAACAAAAGAGGTGTTACCAATGATACCAATTAAGGTTACCATCTGTCTTTACCCTACTATTTCATGTCAAAATGGCTGCTGTGAGAAAGCTCTATATGTGACCTTGTGGTACCTGAAGTAGCCACAGGGCAAAACTTTGCTGCCACCCTGCTCCGCCCCCTCCCTATTTAGTGTGTACAGTTTCTCAGTGTTGTAACACTACCTGGAGCCTGGTTTAGGGCTTCAGCAAACTATTATTTACAGTTATTAAGTACGGTTTTCTGTATCTCATTAAATAGTAAAATATCACCATCATAAATTCAAATTCAAGTCAAGTCAAGATGCTTATTTTCTGTTGATTGACTAATACATTAATCGTCTACTTATTTCAGCTTTTATCCAAGTTTGCTGTGTGTTTATTTGATTTAACATGATAGTATTAAAACTGCACTTTGGCATGGGGACCCTCTTTAAGAGGAGCTCTAAGATTAAGTAAAACCATTGGCATAAAGCACCGTATGGCCTTTATAGTGTCAGTTATTGTGCTTTAGTTATATTCCCAAACATATTTTCAATACAATTGGCACAAACCAGTTTACAGACAGTAAGACTGGACTCTCAGGGCCCCTGTGGCAGCTGCCCCTGTTTGGTAATTCAGCCTTGTGAAGTAGTCCTTAATATATTAACTATTAATGATTCCTTTTTAATGACAGTGTTCTCTTGCTTGTTGCTGATACATAATTTCTCTTTTATAGGTCATTCTTGTTCTAAATCATTTCTTTGGTTTGGTTTGCAGGGCTTACTTCCTATTAAACTGATGTTTAAAGGTTCACTCAAATCCAGGAGCATCGTTCTGCTCATCATCTTCTACTGCATCTCCTTCGGGTGAGAAGTCCCATCTTTCCGTTTATATACAGACTTTATTCCTCTGTTGTCGACTTCGTTGTATTTATCATGTGTATTTCAACACTGCTGATGCAATAAGACTACAGCAGGCAGTGAGATAACCGTTCCAAATATTTTATCTTCAACAACCAGAAATCATGTTACTTAACCGAAAGAACTGCTAAGAAAGATGGTAATCGTTACCAACTCGTCTGTGGTGCTTTCACTGCCGACGTAAAGATATACAGCTGTTAGCTGGTTCTGCCACATCTAACACAAGTGTCAATCTGGACGCTGCTTAGGAGCCTCGGCCATGGTCCAGTGAAGGTACTCGAGTTACTCAGAGTTACACGCTACCTCCTGCCCACCAGCTAGGTTAATTAAAATATATTTGAATTATATTCAAATATATTATATTTTATTTCATGTCAATGGGTGTGGTTCAAGCTTCTGTCTCGCTCTTTCTATAAAGATCTCTGGATGAGAGTGTTCCTATAGCTTATATATAAAAAGTTTGAGCTTGTAAATATTAAGTGTGTGTATTAAGTGTGTGTGTACATTTCAGAAACAGGTTTGCATTTGTGCTGCAGTTTGCAGTGATACATTTATTNNNNATAAACAAGAAACAGTAACTCAACTAATGACTGAAAGAATAATGGAAACTGATTGTGGCCAATTGTGGTTTTTTATTCAGACATTTATTTATATTTTATTGTAATCCAGATACTTTGTGTGTGTGTGTGTGTAGTTACTATGGGCTCTGGATGTGGTTTCCAGAGCTGTTTGAGAGAATTGAGGACGGCGGCTCGCCCTGTGCCAACGTGTCGCTCCCGTCTCCACTCCACAACAAAAGCTGCTACCCAGTCAAAACAGCAGGTGTGTTTCTGGGATGACTAAGAATTTATATTGGATTTTACTGCCATCAGCTCTCTTCTCCGTCCAGTCAGCAAACACAGCCTCATTCATAGCTCATCCACAGAAAGAAAACAGAACATGGGAATGAGGTTAAAATCAAGAACCATTACCCGAGTACAGATATATTCTCTCAGCATCTTATGAAATTAGACTTAATAATTTATGTTAAATTGGTATTAATAACATGTGGAGGTTTGGTTTTTAAATAACAAAGGTTACACAAGGTAGGATAAAAATGAACCAGGACAAAATAAAAGACGCTGTGCTCAGGGAATTTTTGGATCATAGGAGGTCACTTTGTTTGTTGTCTCAGTAAATGTAGTTCTTTTAAAAACTGCTGTGGTACGTTGAATTTGAAATTCAGGCATCTCACGGAAGTGCTCCTTTAACATTTTTGTTTCTCCCTGTGAACATGACAATGTTATTTTTCAGTCCAGAGACATGCTGCTCGGGTGAATTGGGTAAATTCTCCCTAGGTTTGTTTTATTTAAAAGGGACCATGCACAGTTTAAAACATAAATGTGACCATTTGATGTACCGTACAAAATTCTAGCTTTAAGCTAATTTGCATCTGTAGTCCCTTGACGGGTCAGAACAAGGAAACCGCACAATAAAATAATACAGAGTTATACAATAAGGAACACACTTACAAGACTTGTCAAACAAAAGCAAGTCATGAAGACCATAAGAAAGACTCACACAGCCTATATGCAGTTCACAATATATGAATGGATGTTATTGTTACTGTCCTCAGTTCACCTTCCTGTGTCTATTCCTCTCCTGACAGTGTATATGGAAGGCTTCTTCATCGCTGCATCCAACTTACCGGGAAACATCTTCACCATCCTTATGATGGACAGCACAGGAGGAAAAACTCTACTCTGTGAGTCTGATGCCTATAAAATGGTATTGCACTTTCATTTAGGAGATTCACTCTCCTCAAGCTCAATAGAAGAATGGGATTTTTTTCAACTTTATCTAAATCTGTTTTGGAGGCTTTAGTTTTATAAGATACAGGTAGATACAAGATACATCCAATCCCCAGCATCTCTAAAACCACTATCTAACTTTACCATTAACCATATGCAGCTCATAAACTGACACTGACACTGTGGCACCAACAGTCTTAGAGGAGAGAGTGAGGGAGATATCACGAGGTCCCGCTGTCAAGAAGTGTCTGTGCATATAACACGCCAGTTTTCTCGCCTTGGATCCTTGAACGATATCTCACCTCTTTGTTGTGTCTCCAGCCTGCAGCCTGCTGGTATCCAGTCTGAGCGTCTTCCTCATCTATATGGTCCAGACCAAAGGCCAGAGTCTGATCCTGTCGTGTGTCTTCAGCGGCGTGTCTGTGATCGCCTGGAACGCCCTGGACGTGGTGGGAACAGAGCTCTACCCGACCCAGCTACGGTACCTTTTCTTAAAACTCAGCTGAAGTTCAGCAAAGTCCATAAAAGTTAACAATGCTTTCTCCGTGTAATATAGTGGATGCTTTTACCTCCTCAGACATCCAAGACCCTTCAAATGGGTGAACGTAGGACAGCAGGATGTAACCTGTGATGAGGGGTCACAAGCCAAAACACTTTGATTCCACTGTTGAGAAAAAATGTCCTTGTTTTTGGTACTTCCAGTTCTTCTATTGAACTCTATTAAATTATATCATATATCATATATCATATATCATATAATTTGGTTGAATTTTGAGCAGATTTCCTGTAAATACAATTGTCTGTATTGTTTGTTTTTCTTTCAACAATCATAAATACTTAATAGGCTTAGATCTTAAATAATACCTTAAACTTAAAAAAAAAAATCTTTTAGTTTTCTTCACAGAAATAAATGAAATGCTGTGATTATGTTATGGCCCTTAAAATCAAGAAGTATTGGGGAGAGTGTGAGGTTATCCACTTATTAAATGAGCTCTGTTTTTAGTAAATACGCCCACAGCTGCTCACATGTTCCGGTGTTTTTTTTTTCTCTCATTCAGGTCCTCTGCTCTCGGGTTCTTCACAGGAGTGGGCCGAGTGGCAGCGATCATGGGTAACGTAGTCTTTGGAAAGTTGGTGGACACAAACTGTGCCGTACCGATCCTGCTGGTGTCGGCTCTGCTGCTGACGGGAGGACTGGTGGCTCTTCTGCTTCCACAAACCAAACAGACTGAGCTCACCTGATCGCTCAGACTCTACCTCACACTATTTTAAATTAATAAATTATTAGCAAACATCCCCTTAATGTGGAAGCATACTGGAGGGTTGTCGCCTTTATATCTCCTGTTTCTGCTCCCGGAGGATGTTTGAATCCCGTGCCTTCTGTCATCTCTCTGTGCCTTTTTATCGTGCTTCATTTAAAATGCCAACAATGAGAATCATTTTCAGAAGACAGTGGGCTCTCTCCAGCTTCTAAGAATTACTATTCAGGAAAGTGAGTAAGAAGAAAAAGAAATGTACTACAGTGTCTGTTGTGAGCTCGTGAGGATTAAAATGCTTCCCAGACGTCAGAGTATGAACTTTCAAGGACACCTGTAAACATTTTGTCTATCTCTAAACTCTAGAAAAATCTAAAAAGGGTATAAGAGTACAGTATAATCAGTAATTCGATTAGTGGCCTATATGGGCCTCATATATAAATGTCTCTTTGTTTCTGTCACCTTTGACTCAAAGAGTTCTCCAAAGATGTTTCAGGTTTTTTCCAGCTGATTATTCAGTTTAGAGTTTTGGATGCTATTAGTTAGGATTAGTTCAGGAAGAAAATGTTGCACATTCCACATTTTTCCTTCACAATTTGTTTTAGTTTATAATTTATTCTGTAAAGGGCCTTTGTATTTGTTTTCAGGCCATTGCACAGCCATTGTACGATACTTGCCTGAACAATCATCAGTGTCTTTTTTTTAAAAAAAAAACTCCAAATAATAATTGTAAAATCTATGCAACTCCTTTTCCCTGTGAAAGTGTTTCTTTCTGTACCCTTTCTGTCATTTTCCTGCGCTAACTGGACCAACCAGTTCAGCATTCCTGTGGAAAAACCAAAGATTTCACATCACAGTCATTGTAAAAGGACCAAAATGGCTACAGATGAACAAACCTTTATTTCAACCACGCTGATGCTAGCTCATATTCTCATCAGTGTTTCTGTAGAGCTGCTTGTTTTCAGACAGGTGTCAAAATACTGTGACTATTGTCTTAATCAATAAACACTACTTTTGTTCATCCCAGCTGTCTTTGGTGTCATTTCTCCTACAACTCAGGTTTCACTGAACACCAGCGGTGGAACAATACTTAACTGCAAGTAAAAGTCCTGCATTCAAAGAAGTAAAAGTATGTATTATTATTATTGTTATCAGCAAATTGTACTAAAAGATTAAAAGTAGAAGTCCTTGATCTGCAGTAAAATGTCCCCTAACTGATTTATTATACATTATTAGACTGAATGTGTAAACATTTTACTGTTACAGCTGGTTGAGGTGAAACCACTGGTTTAATCTTAGGCAAACTATTATATTTAATACACTTATATGTTTTGTTCATGTAAAATATCAATCTATAGAGCTGCCAAATGTAGTGAAAAGTACAATATTTCCCTCTGAGATGTCATTAAGTATTAGAATAAAAATAATGAACTTAGTTACTTTCCAATGTCCTAAAAATGTTTTAGAGTTTGAGGTATCACGATACTGCAGTCCAGTGGTTTTTCATTAATTGTCAGACCATATGACAGAAGACACGTGACAATGTATCTGTCATTTTTATTTGTATAATAAATAAACTTGTAATACTTCAGGATCACATTTCACAACCACACACACAGAGTATGATAAATCATACTTTGAATATTTGAAAGCTGATGCAGATTAAAAACAAATTGCCAGACATGAATTATGATTTGGAGAATAGGTTTATCCAGCGGTCTCTTTTTCAGTAGATTTTTACATTAAAATGTCTTATTCTTTACATTCTTTATCATGACTGTGTTTGCAGTGACTGGAAATTTCAGGTGTGAGTGGTTCAATGGTAAACAACGCAACAGATACAAAAAAAGGCCAAAATAAAACCGTCCACTGCTGCTGCTCAGTTTTCCACGACGAGTGCTGGCGTCTGACTGTAATGTACTCCTTTGGTTGTTACATTTTCCAACAGTAAAGAAACAATAAATAAATAAATACACAGACAATGTGTGAAAGATAAGAAATGTGCTGCCACTGGACACATGAGGGTCCGTAACAAAAGAGAAGCCACATGACTTCTGACCTGAAATCAATAAATAATAAAAGGCATGAAAACAGCGTTCCCTGACAAATGAGATCGAGCTAACACTCAACTTGAAAGTGTTTGACATTATCATGAGCACTGTTTTAATCTAATAATCATTCATTCTCTAATGGAAATCACATTCTGGATTTTAAAATGGAAATATAGTTTTCTTAATTTTCTATGTTATTAAGTGGAACTCTGGGTTTTGGAGAGGATGATGTTCTCTGAGGATGAATTGTTAAAGAATTAGCTGATTACTTAATATTGTAAGATCATGTTTCAGTCTTCGTATGAGTCGTCACTTACTGTCCTGTGGACTGATCATTATAATGTGCTTCATGATGATCTCAAGTCAAGTGTCATTTTGAATCAGTTTGAAAACAGCTAGTTAATGTTTGCCAGGTCAATATTCAGTGTCGTCACACACACACACACACACACACACACACACACTCAGACACACCACACCTTACTTATTGTATTACATGTTGCAATACATATAATAACATTTATACATCTTCAGTTTTTAGAAATGCCCCACTTATTGTAATGAACATGTGCACTATGACAGTTAGGCAAACGCTAACATCGCAGAATCTGAGATGAAAATCCTTCGTTATTCCCGGGAGAGTTATTGATTAACAATGTTTATTGTCCAAAAATGGAATGATTCAGTTATAGGTAGTTGTTGTCTCAGTCGAGCCTTCATGCTACATTCAAGTAATGACCAATAACTGAATGAGTATTTGATTTTTACTGATTTCACTTATTGTATGTACATGTTTTTGGGGGATATATACCTACAGTATATAATCTATTACTTATGTTATCTACATCCTAAAATAGTCTCAGAGCTAATAACTAACAAGCTAAAAATTTAAAGATTTGTGCTCCCACTTATCAGAAAGAATAAAAAATCAGAATCAGAATCAGAAATACTTTAATAATCCCAGGGGGAAATTACTTAAAGAATAACCTACAGTACTTGGGCATCTTATTTGTAAATAATTTAATCAAAACTCATGTCCAGCAGAAACTTAACTAAATGCTTTGAGTGAAGCGGGACCGTTTTTTGTATTATCTGAAAATACAGTTATTAAATGCTTCACTAACTTTGTCTTGTGGCCTTCCTCAACAGATGGAGTTTGCACAGTTGTTATCAAGGGACCTAAGTATGTACATAATGGTCACATCATGACGGCGGTCGTATTCTGGCCTCTTCCCATTTTTAAGTGTAGTGTACCAAAGGCAGCTGATGTTCTCTGTTTCCAGGGTGCGTCTCTGATCGACTGCTACATAATGAGCCGACCAGACTTTTAACTAAACAACATTCGGTTTTTACACATTATCTGGAACAAACTGCCAGAAAACTTAAGGTCTGTTTTAACTCTCCATTTTTTTTAACTTTAAGCCTTGAAACGTTTTGTTTGCCACTGTCATTTATTAATTTAATACATTTCATTCATAGCTTGCACTGCACTGTAGCTGCACTGTGACTTTATTAATTTTATCTTTTTTGGTTTTTTTCTATCTTCGTTTTGTCTTCTTATATTCCTATATTGTTGTATGTTTCTTTCGTATCTTGTCTTAATGCCTTTTTATGTCTTATGTTAAACACTTTGAATTGCATTGTCGTTGAAAGGTGCTATACAAATAAACCACGAGATGTAGTCAAAAGCGTTGATAACATTAAGTGGAAGAAAATTTAAGGTTTTGAACACTTAAAAGATGCACAAATCTATTTTGTGTTGACTCAGAAAGTGGAGTCCAATAAATCCAATTGGCTCTTTAAGGAAGGAAAATATGTTTCAAGATAAATATTTAAATTAACTTTAAAAGGGGGGAGATGGATTTCATATCAGGTTCAACATCAGTCATGTCTGATTGTCAACAACTGTCACATTTCTTAAAGTAGAGGGTTCTTGAACCAAACAACAAACTGGGATTAAACATTCTGGAAACTTCCTCACTGCTTACAGGAGAACGGAGGAGATGCTACAAGTGTGATGAGTCTCGGACGATATGTGAGAGGGGGCAGAGGGCAAAAATGTCGCGGCACACGTCACTGCGTCAAAGCCAGGAGGATGTCCTTCACCAGCATGGTGCCGATCAACATTTTCTCACAGTTGACCGTCAGCTGGGCGGCTCCTTCCTCTTTGGTCGCCACGGTGACCAACACCAAGCTGCTGCTGGTCACCGTCCTGCCTGCGAACCTGTGGACAGGATGATCAGGAGGAGGAACAGGAGGACTGAGGTCAAAGCAGCAAAAGATTGGAAGTAAAGACGAAGCCACAGAAATAAAGGAGGGATACAAATCAATCAATCAATCAGCCAATCAGCAGCTTCTGACAAGTTTATGAACGAGTATCTCTGCTCTCTATCTACCTATCTGTGGTCCTGGCTGTTGAAATGCTCTCTGATTTAGCCAAATACTAGCACTAAAAATGAAGTGAAAAGGCTAAATGACCATAATATATTCACACTGTGTTAAAATCAACACAC
>NW_023339762.1:9037381-9038676 GCF_004916995.1 Morone saxatilis | reverse complement strand
AACTGTTGATGGCCAAACCTGCTTCACCACAGATTCAGTTTGATTCAGTCATTAAGACTTAAACACTAACTTTATTCCAATGTGTTAAGACATTTATTAAAATATGTATTCAATTTAAATAAATACGTACATATTCTCATGTCTCAGGCCTTGTGATTGTGGTGATTTTTGATAAATTCTTATCATTCATTTTTTGTGGTCAAAAGGACTGAAACACAATATGAACATCAATACCTAATAACTCTCAGTTCTGTATGTAAACTGTGTTTAAAACATTTGTTATTTGACATTAACTGGCCAAATGAAGGCACTCTAATTATAAAATTATTACGGTGGCTCTGAGGTGCAAAACACAACAATTATTCACAAACCACAAATCACACAACGCAGCCGTTGTTCGAATCTCCTCACCTGCACTCTTTATCTGACCCACAGGGCACTCTGCTGAGATTGGCGGCGGTGGTCACCCTTTGGACAATGGCGTGTTCGTTCCGGCACTTTGCGTCCAGGGTTAGCTTCTCCGTGATCTCGTTCATACCCATCAGCTGACCTGCAGAGGATCGAGCAGAGCACTGGTCAAACTGGAAAGCTCTGAAGTTAGCTGCTGCTTCTTTTCTCTCTCTCAGTAGGATAAAATGCAAAGCAAGTTAATAATAATACATTGATAAATAAGAATGCTGCTTGTCCAGCATCAGGGTGCTGTTTTATATATCAAGTAAAATAAAATCAATTATTTTTCAGGATATCTACCAGCTACAGACATATACAGTAAAGATACTGTATATATGGCTAACACTAAAGCGATTTATATGATGTAATTCTCAATACATCAATAATTACAAAATGCTACTGAAACATAAACTGGAATGTACTGGTGCTTCCCACTGAACACAGTAGAGGAGTGACTCTTTTCTTGGTCCATTCAAAATAATAAAGTAACAAATTTGTGCACTACAAGCCAAGTTTGAAGCCTCGGGAGATTCTGCACCAAACATTATCTCTTTATGAATGAACACTGATTTCCCGCTAAGCATTGATTTTGGAGACTTGCAGGTCAAAAGACATTGAGACGTTTTTCACGTCTAAATTACGTGTACAATAATGTGTCACTTAAACTCCAGCCAGCTCCTGGTTACACATTCTCTCGCCTGCTGTTTGCTGTGTCACATGCAAACTTTCCAGTCAGTTCAGATCCAGCCGCTCCCTTCTGCCCTGCAGTAAACCCCTCTTCCTCACTTTCCCATCACATGACCTTCCCCGCCTACCTGCTCACCTGTTCCCACTGTCCCTCATCA
>NW_023339762.1:9037036-9037346 GCF_004916995.1 Morone saxatilis | reverse complement strand
TCTGCTCGTCTCTGAGTCAAACCTGGTTATTTACTGAGCCTTTACAGAATGACTATATTTCATTGTGAAGAATAACTAGTTGGAGCAATTATTCACTTGACAGCCAATTCATGAACAACAATTTGATTAATTGACTTATCGTTTATGTAATCCATCAAACATTTGCTGGGACCAGCTTCTTAAATGCTTTACATCATTTAACAATTTTAATGCATTTTTGGACTATTGGTCACACCAAACAATCATTTGTCATCAGTTTGGGTTCTGGGGAATTGTGACAGGTAATTATCCTTCCCCCCCAAAAAAAAAT
>NW_023339762.1:9035736-9037011 GCF_004916995.1 Morone saxatilis | reverse complement strand
GGATACTGACCAAAAAGACTGAAAAACACGGGGGACTATAACAAACAATCAAATCAAGAAATAATCAGCAAAATAATGTCATTGCATTAAATAGTCACCTGAAACTAGACGCTAAAACAAGCCTACTCAAATTCACATAACTCCTTTTGACCCTGCCAAATATCCAAAACAATCTTGCTACCAACTTCATTAACATCAAAAAACCCTATCTGATATTGCAACACCTCAAGATCCCAACAACTGGATGCTATCACCAAGCTCTGAAAGCCAGGTAGAAAAAATATGACAGTTAGCACATTACACATCTGCTCCGGAGCCGAGCTGTTACGTTTGGTCACATGTGCTTGACAAGGTAATCGGATCAGTGATACATTTCCATCATTCCTGCCGACAAAGTGGACGGGCTTTAAAAGACATGTTATACACGGGAGCTCTGCACTACAGAACCCTGGACATGCAGTTAAGTTGTTATTAAACCAAGGGCAGAGCGGGATCACAAGAAGAGAAAGAGGAGGGGACCGGACGAGGGGGAGGCAGGGGTCGGGGGGCGTGATAAGTTGGCATACACGCAGGGGGCAAACACGATGACTGGGAAAACAAACTAGTGCAAAGCCAACTTACCTAGATCCTGTAATACTCTCTATTGATGACAGTACCAAACGGGAGGGAAGCCGTGGATTGACACATTTTAAAGAGTCCAATATGGTTGTTAGACTTAAACTGCTCAGTGTCAAGAATGAAAACACCAAACAACAAAAACATGCGTCAGCAGTTGTCTGTACTGCCTACCGAACACCGTATGGATTTGATATTTAAAGTGCCACGGGGGGGACACCCAGTGCCCACACTTGGGCGGCCTTAATTATTCCCACATCTTGATCGAAAGCACAATATTAAATTCTCGCACACCAATCACCACAGTCTACTGTAACCACTGCCATGCTTTGCCATTTGCTGTATCCTCCTCCCAACAAGTTTTAAGGAGTACTGAGCCAAAAAGACTTGAAAACACCGGACTAAACAAACAATCAATTAGTCAAGAAATAATCAGCAAAATAATTGTCAGTTGCACGTTGAAATATAGTCACTGAAACCAAGACGTCTAAAACAAGCTCTTACTCAAAGTTTAATATATCTTTTGACCTGCAATTACCAAAAACAATCTGTGCTTACCAATTATTAACATAAAAAAACCCATTGATATTGCAACACCTCAGATTCCCAACATGGTCAGTGGTTATCAGCAGCTTGAAAGCTCAGGTAACAGAAATATGA
>NW_023339762.1:9034994-9035714 GCF_004916995.1 Morone saxatilis | reverse complement strand
TGGTACACATGATCAAGTGCTGCTCCGAGCCTGATGCGTTTACTGTTTGTTCACATGGTGCTTGACAAGTGAATCGGGATCAGTGGATGAGCATTTCCAGTCATTCCTGGCGTAGCAGAGTGTGAGCGGCCTTTATAAGATGCATGTTAGTACAGGTGAGTCTGTCTGCAGCTACAGACCTGGAGATGCAGTTAAGTGTTGATTACCAAGGGCAGAGCGGGATCACAAGAAGAGAAAGAGGAGGAGGAGGAGGGGAGTGGCAGGGGGTGGGGGGGGTCTGTGTGAGGTTGAGGTTGGCTATAAGGCAGGTGGGAACACAGATGACTGGGAAAAACAAATCTATCAAAGCCAACTTACCTAGATTCTGTAATAGCTTCTCTATTGGGGACAGTACGAAGAGGGAGGAACCGTGGATATGACACATGTTTAAAGAGTCACTATGGGTTTGTTAGAGCTCAAAACCTGCTCAGTGTTAGTCAGGATGGGAAATGAACACCAAACAACAGAAACATGCCGGTCACTGTTGTCTGTAGCTGCTCTACCGAACACCGGTAGGATTTTGGAGTATTTAAAGTGGCCACTGAGGATCCGTCCCAGTGCCCACACTTGCGGCCTTAATTATGTCCCACACTTGATGAACACCAATAAGAGGCTATCCCATAATTCACCACAGTCTACTGTACAACATCAGTCCAGTTGCTGGGCTACTGTAGAAACATG
>NW_023339762.1:9000997-9034935 GCF_004916995.1 Morone saxatilis | reverse complement strand
TGAGCAACTTATGATCCTTACTATTAACCTTTATATATATTTGGCTTTGCATATATTTCATATACCTGTTTCGGATATTTTTATATTTGTACCTTAATAATATTTCATTGTTTGCACTTTTTCCTACCTTTTACTGCAACTATTGCACCACAATGTCCCTCAGGATAAATCAAGTTCTATCTTCTCTTATTATTAATCATTTTGAAAAACATGTTAATTCCTTAAAAATGTTACAGAAACATAATCTTTAAAATGATACAATAGCTTTCTTTTAAGTTCAGTAGAGCTATGTGCTTTTGGATAATTCGATTTAATGTGTTTATTAAGCATATTACTACTGTATGTTTTTATTTGTACAATATGTGGAAACTGTGATAAACCTCAACAGGCTGGAGGTCTTAACAGGCAATGTGATGGTTACTGCAAACATCTCACACAGCCATTGGACTAATATCACAAGTGTGGGTACTGAGACGGACCCTTAATCTTCTGCAACGATGAAACTATTCTGCAGCAAACAGTTTAAAAGGTGATCAAGGCTTCCCATTGGAATAAAGAAACATCATGCAACACAGTGATTATTCATGTGACTGTATACTGCTGTGATTATCACAGGGCGACGATAAAAGAATACAAAACAAACAACGGGACTAAATGTTGCTCTAAATACAAAAACACTTTTAAAAAAGCGCAAAAATGAACTGTATGAGTGATGTCACCTGTCTAATTACAGGCATTTATTTCAAGGTAACATATAATGGACATAAAGTATCCACAGCTTTTATCACGGGGTAAAGATCTTAAAATAAATGATGACTGTGAGAGAAGAGGTGAACTGATTTTGTTCTTTCCTTCTGTAAATGTAACACACTGCTTCCTCCAAACAAGGGTCTGATTTACTGAAACAAACCAGGACAATATTAAAAGATCCTATATTGATGCTATCATTTATGTCAATTGTCAGTAAAAAACGTGTGAGGAGAAATTGATCTTTTTAAGATTAGGATTTGATCAATATGTAAAATACTGGAAAAAAGGACTACATATACTGTATGTGCCTACAGGACATTAAACTACTTTTCTGAAATAATAAATGACAATAAAGGAAAAACTAAATAAATGAATAGTAAACTATATATCAACTTCCACACATTATAAACACACAGTAGTGGCTGACTCCCCTTTCCCATTCTTAGAGACTTGTTTTCATGTGATGGCAGTTTAGTCATTGTGTTTTTATATTCTATATTACTTAATTGAGTTATTTAATTTCCTTTTATCTCTCACCTTGCTCCTTTTTAAACTCGTTCTCTGTCAGGAAGACGGGCCTCATCAGCTCCCCAACAGGCGGCTGAATCGAGACGAAGAATTTCTTGGTGTGAGTGCTGAAAAGGGACATTTCAGGAATTCTGATTATTTTTCTAAAAGAACAGCGGAATTTCTGAACTTGTTATAATATTGTCTGTTTTTTTTTGTTTCCTCGGTGCTGCACACAGGGCACAAATGCCCCTACAGAAGTGAGTGTTATTTCAAAACTCAGCAAATTTATTTAAAAAAAATCTCCATTACATCATCAGTCATGTTTCTATTTCCACACAGTACTTCTATTAGAGGACTGCAGGGTGCTGAAACACTAAAACACAGAATCCATCTCACCAAAGCTGGAAGTTCGCCGCTTGTGTTGAGTCACAGAAATCGATGCCCATCACAGCTGCGGCCGTCTCACCTGCTGGCAGCAGCTCTGTCAACACACCGCAACAAAAACGCCTCTTAAGTCAGCAACTCTTTGATCTGAGATTAAACACGTGTCCTTCGCCGCCGACTGTGTGGTGTCTTACATGAGATTCACAGAAAAATCGAACATCCCAATTCCATTACTACATACCAACCCCAAACAGGTTTTGATCAAAAAGGAGAAGTGTGGTCAGTATGGATACTAAGAAAGACAGTTTGGAGTGGGCAAATAAGTTCAAATCAATTGTGAATGGTGGGGACACAGCTCCAATATAACAGTTTATAACATAACATAACATTTTTATCCCCACTACTGGTAGAACAATAGGAATTACTAAGTAACACTGCAGCTTCTGCTAGGTTTGTTTTTAATAACAGCAACATAAATACTAATGTCCCTTCAGTCCCCTTCAGCCTGTCACTCACCAATCTCTGGAAACTCTTTGACCCTCATCCCAGACTGGAGCTTCACGTCCTCCATGTGCAGGTTCTTGGTGTCGGAGGTGGCGTTGTTGGTGAACTGCATCTGCACTGCCACCATGTTCGCGTCAGGGCTGAACGGCTGTCGGTTGAAGCAGTATTCAACCGACAGACCCTCCCCTGTAATCCGGTGCAGCAGCTCATAGTTCTTCAGTGCACTGGAGGGAGCGATGGTCTGCAGGCAGAGGACGTGATGAAGAATCGTTAATGCTAAGAGCTTTATTTCAGAAAGGGTTGATGTCAGTTAGCATCAGCTACATTTTTCATTGTATTTAGTAAATATCCTCATTTAGGTATTCACACTAGCACTGATTGGTACATTGATTTGTTAGGAAGTGTTTAGACTTTCTTTCTTTGTTCAAATATCTTTTCATTCACTTTCTTGGTCTTGGTGGTGAGTGGGGAATCCAGGTCACATGATACCCTTTTTTAAAACTTGTTCATACAAACTTATTTAGTTTGGGTCTGTGTTTCTTGGTTAAGTGGTAAGAAAGATAAACTCACAGCCATGCTGGCACTGGGTTTTCCACAATACTCTTTGTTTATTACTAACAACCTTATCAAGCCTGGTTGTACAGCTACTAATTTATAGTACATGAACAAAACAGAAGCCACACATAGTCCAAACGTTACGCTTGAGTTGAGAGGCAAAAGAAAAACAGGAGCTAAGCAACAGGCATCCATTCGCAGCAGGTACACCGCTCAAGGTCTTATTACATTTCTCTCATATATAGGCAACACAGTATCTACAAACAGTGGCTGTAAGACTATGAAGGCATTTTCTTCAGGATCTCAAACAACTTCAAATCAAGTCATTTAACATTACCTGACATACAAATCCTGGCTGGAATAACAAGTTATTGTTGTGGCTTAATTGTTTAACCTACTGATTCTCTCCTACTGGACTTAGGAAATGGTTTCTGATCTGTGACTTTCAGTCGTGTGGAGAGTTATTTACAACTAGTCAACACTGGGGTGACTGAGGGTGAAGTGGTATAATTCGGACAAAACCAAAGAGAGATGATCTTATTTATATTGGAATACATTATTTTTGCCTTTGGATGAACAGATCCTTTCCATCATTTGAACTATCTGGTTCATCCTGTTTAGAGGATTTCACGGTGCTCACAGAGTTTTAACATTTTGACTTTAATAACTGGCACCTTCAATATTTTTTCAATCCGTCGGTACAGACAGGACACTAATGTCAACATTTTAAATATTTATTGCAGCAATATCCATTTTAGTTTGGCACTGTGACTGTTGCTCTGCAACACATCTGAGCAGGCTTGACACAGACTGTTCCTGAGCTCACATACCCCACTGACAGAGACACACAACATTTAACCAACATAAATACATCACTAAAAAAATTCAAAATTCACATACAACTAAATGCTAATACAGGAGGAGGTCTGGGTAAGTAGGCAACAGTGTAGCAGTGAGGATAAAGGACTCAATATTGTTGTATATGGTATATTGTATCTATCTATCTTGTATTGCATCATCTTTTCGAGAATAGAGTTAAGATGTTAAGCAGGAAGATGAAGGAAAGGTAAAGTACTTACTGCCGGGGAAAGAACGGTGTCAGACAAAGACAGTCCCTCCAGGTCGGTCACAAGGCTGTTGGATAGGAAGGTGTTGATGGGTGTGACTTGAGGAGAAGGAGCAGGTTCAACTGGGAAGAGAGACAAGGGTTTGACCTGACTGTATTCATTCATCAGGTTTTTTCTTATAGTTCCTTGATTACCAGAATAACTGGTTATTGGGATTTTTGGAAATAATCACATGGTTTGCAAACGTCTTTGTCCATTGACTGAGGTGAGCGCCATTACTTTTATATTCGCTTTCACAGCAGAAAGCGTACAGCGACAGAAATACTCACAATCATCAAGGTCGAGCAGAGACATTTCTTTCTTTTCTTTCTTGTTCTCTTTCTTGACAGGTTTGGAAGGAGGTTTAGATTCAGGTGTCTGCAAGGAGATGAAAGAAAACTGACATGAATCGTTGTAGGTTTTTATGTTCCTGTGTGCAGGTAGAGCAGCAAATACAGGAATGTTTGCTCAAAGTCAAACATAAGAAGACTGGTTTTACTTTTGTTTTATTCAGATACAGATAAGGTCCTGATTTCACCTGCTTGTATTAATGTGGACGCAGTATCAATACCTTTTTTTTCTTTTTGATTTCTGCCTCAGACTCAGAGTCTTCAGACTCCGATTGGCTGCTTTCAGACTCGCTCTCCTCTTCGTCAGATTCAGACTCTGAGTCGCTCTTACGTTGTTTACTCTTCCTCTCGGGCTTCCTCTCTTCTTCTTCACTGCTCTGCTCGCTGAAAAGGAAAGCAAAGTTCCCATTAGAATCCCAGAGTTATTATTAGAAGCGATGTATAATAGAACTACTTATTAAACTATACAGGATCTGCACGAGGGCACCCAGAAGAGAGTAAAGTGACCACACAAATACAGCATTCAATATAAAATGAAGGCATGTGAAAAAGTAAAGATATTTGACTCAGCATCTAAGGATCATAAATTTAACATTAATTTAGACATTAAGATCAAAAATTTAATTCAAAAGGAGTCACATGTTCTCTTTTTATCTACATCAGTGTCAATGACAACAGTCCATGTGCTACCTTTCGCTTTCTTGCACCGGCTTCTTCAATTCTTTCTTTTTCTTCTTCTTGTTCTTTTCCTCCTCATCCTCCTCCTCTTCCTCAGACTCAGAGCCTTCCTCGCTCTCTACGCTCTCTGATCCCGATCCACTCTCCTCGCTGGCGCTGGCGCTTTCCGAGCCGCTGGCAGAGTCCGACTCTGACGGGGAAAAGGGTCAGAGGGTAAACAACATATCCAGTGACATATATTTACATACAAACACCTCCAGAGACAAACACAAGAGCTTTACAGGAACCACGAGACAATTTTCCTCATTCGAAAGAATCAAGATCACACTCACAAGAGTCACCTCTTATATAACTTCTTTATCTGTGAGGTCATTATTTGCTCCTTGACATTCACCAATGAAAAAAATCAATTTTTTATTAACCCTTTTATTATTAATGGCTCAGACACATTTTTTCTTTCCAGGGGCAAGTTAGAATAAAAAAGATTAAGCGGCACTACTGACTTTCACAGATTTTAAGTTTCTCAGGTCGTTCCTGAGGCACAAACAAAAATAACTAAAGACAGAAATTGGAGTTTGGTGCAAGTCATGGATGGCTTGTATTAACATCAGTAAAGGTATAGGTTTATTTTTTATCTTTACAAAGACTAGACTATCAGATGTAAACTGACATTTAATGTTTTGCTATGTCTTTTATTTATAAGTACTAAAATACTACTTCTATTAGTACTACTTCAGTAGATGATACTAAATGGACTCTACTAACAAAGTGCTGTTTACAACATGCCACATTCACACCGTGGTCCATCACAAAGGGAAACTAATTCACTCATATACATCCATACACCAATGCACAGCATCGAACAGCCGACCTTCTGATTAGTGGACGACCTGTTGAACTCCTGAGCGCACCAAGCCCATCCCCCACCATGTACCACCATCACTGTAGGTTGCACAGTGTTTCAGCAAAAATCTCATGCTCACACACACAAACACATCTGTTGTGGACACTACTCATTTGACTAAAGAACGTGATGGCACCAACGCAGCCAGCAGCCCCTTAAAGTTACCACTGTCAGCCGACTCTGTCGGCCCAGACTCGCCCTCCGAGTCCGAGTAGAACGGCTTCTCCACTTTCTTCTCCTTTCTCTTCTCTCGGCTGCTGCATTTGGTCCATTCGGGCACCTGGCAGAGGAAGCAAAAGTGTAAACAGTAAGCCGTCAGCTGTGCTTCAGTGAAATACCCCTCAGACAGAAGCAGAGACGTGGGCAGATTACAGTAGCATGGCCATGAATGCCTCTGCCTGGGCGTGATGCAGCCAAATGAAGCCAGCCATCAGATCTGCTTTTAGATCTGACAGTCAGAGAACAATTTCAGTACGGACACTAATGCTTGTATGGAGGTTTTGTTTTGCACAGATAGATGTTAGCACCAGGTGATGCCTTCATGACCAGTTGCAGAAATGGCTTTCTTTAAATACAAGGAGCAGTTCCATTAAGAGAAGTGATGTCTTTGAGGAGTGGTGACTATCCTCCCACACGCCTGTCTGTCTCGCTCTTTCTGTGACCAAACTCATTAACTAGAGCCATCAGCTAATGAGTGTAGACATCCCCAACCCCCGTTTAAATCCCACAAGGCTGCTAATGCAACTCGACGTGTCAGAGGACCGCACGCCCTGCTAAAAGAATCACTTCTTTAATGGTAGAGACCGAGGAAGAGGGTGCTGTGTTTTAGGTAGCTTTGGCTGGGCTAAGCACAGGACAGCAACTACGTTAGGCGGGGTGTCAAAAAGCACTCGGGTTTTGCCGCTATATGGGTTTGAGGCTCAAGGTGGGCTCTTTGCCACTAACTGACTCACACTCGTTAATGTTGTGACTCTTTCAAGCAGCGTAAAAACCTGGCAGATGTAGAAAAGAAAAAGATTGGGATGTAGGTGAGATAAGGAAGAGAGAAACAGGCACAGGAAGGTTTTCTGGGTCTAAAAAGAAGACGTGTGAGAACAGTTGCTGATATCACAGAGACAAAAATAAACCCCAGATTTCATCACAGTATACTTATTTACCACAATATCTGGCAATAGATAGCTAATAAAATTATCAAAGGAAAGTGTTTGTTTTCTTCTGATAAAAATGAATACACTCCAATATAACTTAATTATACTCTATATACTTAAATATATACTGAGATAAAGAAATAAAAAGTCAACATTAACATTCACTACTTACTAATACGTCAAGCCAATACAGGACAATGCATTTAGTATAAATGTCTTCACCAGTGACAAAGCAGGATGTTGTACTAGTATGGAATAAAATGAGCTAAATGAAGAGTGAAAGGGGTGGAACAGGAGAGGGAAACCACGTCACTCCGTATCACACAACAACATTTGTGACACATTTACAAACCGTGTCACAAATTTCACGTGAGACCAATCAGGTGCAGAAGAGGAAACAGTGCATGCAGTGGCGTCAACAGATGGCGTTTCTTTTATTCTGGACATTTATATGGCCTCTTGTATGAATTAGTGAGCAAGTGGACCTTGAGCGCAGATTGTTTTATCAACTGCAGTTTTCAATGTCAAAAATATAAATGTCAATCTCACCTTATGAGTCCTTAAAGTGCTCGGACTAATGGTAGAATTATATAATATAATGGAAAGTTTAAACACCTAGAACAGTTCTTTCACCCGCTGACGAAGACCATGGGATATGGTCAAAAGCTCCAGGACACACAAGTAAGTGTCTCTTGAGTTGAGGCTGTTAAATTCTGTTTCTAAGGTAGAGCATGAACTGTCAAGCTAAGTTTTCTAATCCTTTCCACTGTTTTCATTTGCTACTCGAATCAGCTTCATCTTTAAGATTTAGCATCAGCTCTTATTCCACATCTTCAATTCTACAATCGTCATGTTTTTAAAGAGGATAAGGAATCATCTCTTCCCACTTGGGACAAAGACGGCTGTCGCGTCTACCCTTTGTTAATCTGCAGTGATTCGGTGAGTAAAATCTTATTAATCTTATCTCGTCAACTTGACCATCATCGGTTATTACATTTTGACAAGCAGACAGAGATCAAATGAAGAGAGGAAAAAAACAAACACCACTGCACTCCCAAACTGAGGGAGGGGGGCACCTCTCGCCATTCTCCTAGCAAGCCGATCCGCCCCTCGCTGGTGGTTACGACTTCCTCTATCTGTGGAGGTGCATAATGTGCAGAGGGAGAGCCGGTCAGAGAGGATCCACTGACCCCTTCTTAACCCACAACATGAGTGGATGTAAAGGGACGCTCAGTTCACTTCAAGGACCATACCAGAGGTTTTTGCTTATTAGTGCTCTTTAACTAC
This sequence comes from Morone saxatilis, assembly GCF_004916995.1. Lineage (NCBI taxonomy): Eukaryota > Metazoa > Chordata > Actinopteri > Moronidae > Morone > Morone saxatilis. The sequence continues at coordinate 9,026,759 of NW_023339762.1, read as the reverse complement.
AATTAATGTATGTTATAATATATATCTATAGATTCCCACCTTCCAGGCTGTCTATTGTTTTTCATGCAGTTGAATACACTTTGAAAGACTGTCAGATGTCTGAGTCGTGTTTGAGACCCCACAGATCTGTCCGATGAGTTCAAATATCCCTTCATCATCACCATCCATCATGTTTAAATGTCATTTTGAGTGGATTTTACTGGATGTTATTTAATGGTAATAATTATTTCATTAAACTGGATATGGTAAAAATATCTTTTCATACAATTTCCCTGTCCATGCACCTCCTGCAAACTGCAGATAAACTCCCTGGGGTAAACATATTGCCCTGGCTGGCAATAAATGCTGTATTAGACAGACCGATCACAGTGGTTTCATTTTTTTGACATTATTACTGCGTGGTAATGCATTTTCAAATAGGGAGTACTTTGAAAACACTCCTTCACAGTGTATTCAGTGCGTTTCCAAAGAATATTTTAGGCGCTGCTGCTGAAATACATGTTCCTCTTAAATCCAGATTAAATTTTAGCCTCAAGATTTAAGAGTGAAAAACGCCAGCTGAGAATTAATTGATCCACACCAGATGTAAGACCTATCTGCAAAGGCATAAACCATCGCCTCTCCAAACACCCAATTTTTAATGCCCAGCTGCCATGTTTTTCCAGTTTTAAAACGGCAAGCAAAGACCAAAATACAGCAAGTGTGTGTGTGTGTGTTCAGACAGGTGTGGAAAGAGTTCATGTTGGTGTGTGAGCTGACGTCAACAGCTAATGTAATCTGATCCCTCCCAGACACACAAGTAAAAATGGGTTATGGCATTGAAAACCTAATTAAAGTTATGAGGTATGTAGTCAGAAAATCAATCAGATTTTGGAGCTTCTTTAAATGCACCTTGAGGAAGAGTTTTCAAAACAGTGTCGGCTCAAAACTGCATTATCACATGATATAAACTCACTCTGATACAATAAATGTAAGAAATTGTTCCCTGAGATGGATCTGCTTTCTCAATAAAGGTTCAACTCACTGCAAAAGAAACAAATATGTGTCTGGAAGGTGGGGAATCAAATTAGAGGTGAATGCTTAAAGGCATTGGAAGATGGTCGACAGTAATATAACTAATTTTCTTATTTAGCATATCACGTACTAAACTCCTGGTATGGTCGTTTACAAGCCTGTCTCTTGTGCACCACCTGTTAAATAAAAACTCAATGCACCTGTGGCCTCATCTTGAAATCTGCATCACAAGTAAATGAAAAGTTAACACTGGGTATGGGACATTGAGCTGTGAGTAAAAAACACCATATTAGCAATAATTATAACAAATATGACGACAAAATCAAGACTTGCAGTCACTTCTGAACTTTAAAATCAAGTGGTTTTAAAGTAAAATTTTGATTTTGACAAAGAAGTGACGCACTCAAGTTTTGATTTAATGTCTTCATTTAGATCACATTGTTGGGTATGAACCGATGGCACATGGGCTGAATGTGAAGGAGAAGAAGAGGAGGGAATTTGGTGAGTTGGGATGATGTATTGTGTACCCTCAGATCAAATTAAAGTTTGTTCAGCTGTAGTCTAGTAGAGTAGAAGTTGTGTTTCTACTTGAAAATTTAAATAGATTGATTCCAGATGCCTAATATCAACGAGTCCCCCTCTTAGGTCGACCTCTAGCAGAGACCACAGGGAAGTGGTTTACTGCTGTTGTTAATTCTGGTCCCTCATGTATCACATGTGCTATTGGGTCAAACATCGGTGAAAAATCACCTGGATGGGGCGAGTGAGCTGCTGCCGAACAGAAACAAGTGCAGCAGAGAGGGCGAGGAGTTCAATACCGCCGGCTGTTTTCATTGTGAATCAGAAGTTTTTAAATAGAGGCTATAATCCTTTTTTCTCCTTTGTGACTCATTCTCCTCCATGGAGGGCGGGGGTGAGTAGTACAGAACCATCCATTTGGATATGGATGGAGGCCGAGAAGGATGTATGTTACAGATGAGCTGTTAATGCTAATGAGCTGTAAGTGAATGAAAGATGGCTAGTGAAAGAGGAATCAATGTTATATTGGAGTTAATGTTATATTGGATGTGAGGCTCTGGTGACTCTGTGCAGCCCCTCTGAGGCACTGCTCTGGGGCAGGAGCAACACTCGCTCCCCTCCACCTTTTGGGGCCCCTGGAGATCCCAGAGGCCCCCTGTGTCTCTGAATGTTACTGTTCCCACTGCACGCACAGAATCCTTCACCTCCACGTTGCGCACGGAGGGGTCTGGGGCGGCTTCAGGCCAGTCAGGCAACTCCTGGTAGCCGCCAGCCTTGGCATTCAGCAAGTGGGACAATGAACCCAACTGGAAGTGGTCTCGATCTGCAAAAGCACAAAAAAGGAACCGTGAATGTAAATCTGCACGGGCAAACAGAGTTAAATGAAACACCCAGGCTACATTGTTACACCTCTTATTATTTGTTTATTTGGGGGTAATCGTGGTCAAATTTTTGGACGTACAGTTGATTTAAGTAGGAATTAGTTAGTTAGCTGTGGCCTACATTTGGGAAATTGCCAACATAAAAAGTATGTCAAATTAGTTAGTAGCTGCTCCCTCTTGCAATGTATCCATAGATGTACGGACAGCTATCACTGGATTACTTTGATACTTAAAAACCTAAAAATATATGGATGCTCAGGCAAGCTCTGGAGTGATAAGCATATTTCTTTTAGGATTTCTAAGCAGATCTGTCTCATCTCATCAGATTTGAAGTAGTTATGACTGGAAGACAGAGTTCAATGTTTGATGATGTTAAGAGTTTTAAATTACCTGATTTGCCTCTATGAGCTGTGAGTCACAGCCACTGCTGCAACCGCTCATCATTATTAGGCCAAAAGGGTTGATAAGAAATTCTTATTGGTTGTCTGAAGAATTATAGTGCGACTGTGTTAGCTTTCAGTTCTTTCTAAGCTGTTATCAACCGAGGATTTTAAAATGGCTTCAGTACCTTTAAATGGAGACTCGAGGACTGGTGCAGGTTTGAGGGCGAGGAACAGTTTCTTCGCGTACTTGCTGAGGGCTCCGCTCTTCTCGGTGGGTACGATGAGCTGGCGAATGAAGCGCGCCCGATCTCGGATGTCGTAGTTCTGGTCGTACTTGGCCAAGTTGAGAACATACTGTGTCAACAGTTTGGTCTGCGAGAAGAAAGAATATGAAGGACGTGTTGGATGAAGACAGTACAAACAAGAATACCCATTATCTGATGTGTGTGTGTGTGTGTGTGTGTGTGGCTGTGTTTGTGGATGGGTGCTTGAGAGTTGTTGAGTGAGGAGAAACTTTATGAACTTGGTCAAACGCCGTATATGACAAATTCTTAATTTTGGCCTCACAAAGTTATTTCTTTCTTTGTGTAAAAAACATCCGTTGGCTGGAGAGACGCTTTGTGGTACGAGCAGGATTCACACTTTTAGTAGTAGTAGCTGATAGAGGGTTGCTAGGTGGTTGCTATGGGGTTCTGAGTCATTGATAGAGGATTGCTAGGTGGTTGCTATGGTGTTCTGAGTCGTTGATAGAGGGTTGCTAGGTGGTTGCTGTGCTAGTGGAAAGAAACTAAGCACATTCACTCAAGTACTGTACTTAAGTACAATATTCAAGGTATTTGTACTTAACTTGAGTATTTCCGTTTTCTGCTGTATTGTAGTGGAGTACAGGAATAATTGAAACTGTGTTTTATTCCTTGAGCCCGAGCTAGCCTGGTATATCACAATTATTACAATTTATATGTCTGTTTCTGCACTGAATCTTGGTAGCACTGCAAATACTATTAAGTCATTCATCTTTTAAAATAGTAGTGATAGAAAAACATGCCATTCATACCTGTTTGGAGTTGGTGAGATAGAGCTTGGCAGCCAAATTGATGATTTGTAGCTTAACAATGTCCTCCTCGTTAGTGAATGACTTGGCCATCTTTCTCAGGACATCCGGGGCAATCTTAGGTACATGCTCACAGTATTCCCCAATCAGCCAGAGTATACTGGCCCGCGCCATCGGCACCTGAGAACAATGCAAATTAAATTAAAATGTTGTGTACATACCTCTTTTACTGGTACTAGACAGGGCCCACGATCTTTTACAAGCAAAAACAGTAAAAACATAAAGTACAACTCTTGTTTCCTGTAACCAGAAGCTCTAAAGCCAGACAATGACAGCACTTTGTGAGTGAAACCCTCACCTGGATGTTGTCCGTTAGTTTCGCCATGTGCTTTATGATGTCGCTGTGCTTCTCCGGTTGCATCTGCAGCAGCTTCTTAATAACCACCACAGACTCGGCTACGACTAACTCTGTACAACAGGAGGAGAGTCGCTCATTGAAATCACAAATGAACAGTGAATTGAGTGAGTTACTAAAATGAATGCAGTTCAAATTCAGTCCCTTATTTATTCTCTGAAACAGGTTCTCCATTTTTACTTATTATTTGTTAAAAAGTTGACTTAGTTAAATTACTTTTAAAGTTAAATTAAATTATTTAGGTACGTGAAATCTCTGTCTTATCTAATCTTCTAAAACATGTTATCTTCTGCTTCAAATTGTTTGATTATCTACAAATGAACTGATTAAATTACCCTATTAACCAAATATGCGATACTGCTACTGTACATACTGCAATATTTATATAAGACTTACCGTCTCGGTTGGACAGCAGCTGCACCAGCCCGTTCAGACACGTGTCCCTCACCTCTCCGATGTTGGTAGCACAGCGGCCAATGGCTTGGATTGTGGCAGCCACAAAGTCTTTATCCATACTTTTAATGTATGTCTGCCGGTAAAAACATACTGAATCAGTACAGTAATACATAAAGGCCAATCTCTCCTCGCTCTTCACAAAACATCCCATGTTTCACTGTACCTGAAACTCTCTGAGAATAGTGGAAATGTTTGTCTCATTGGCCAGATTGGTGAGAACCTCCAGCTGCAAACGACAAAAAAGAGAATCAACACTGCAGAAACAATTCAAAAGGGGAATATAAAACTCTATTTACAATAATTACTCTCTAGCTTTTTCCTGCCAAAGATTGCACTTTGGCAAAAATTGTCCATTTTGCATTTTTAATTGATGTCAAGGTCAACATCCTTTGGTTGAGTGTTCAACATTGTTGTTTCTTAAATAAATTACCTGTTCACGAAACTCACTCTTACGATTACAATTAGTATTTGTACTTGCTTTTTTTTTTTCAGTTAAGATCTTAAAATCATGTAATTGCTCCACTTGTTCCATGAAATGCTCCAATAAGTGTGAGTGGGTTCAGAATAACTGGGGATAAGATAAGCTGCTGATATATACTGTGTTCTGTACTACCATGCCTCAGTAGTTGAGAGAATGAATAGTCTTCCACTGATTCAGCGTTTGGATTAAAGAGAAAGGATAACAACACAATAGAATAAAAAATAACCTTTAGGACTTTTATCTGGGTTGGGTCTGTAGAGCGTATGTAGAAACTCTTCAGGTACGGTTCAAACATCCCCTGTGAGACAGGAAGAGAACAAACCTGAGTCAATCTGCAGCTCCATCAGCATTTGATTTCAATTCACACTCACAAACAAACAACATAAATACCACCAGGTGTAGCTCACCCTTCTCTTAATCGTCATTGTTGCCACGTTCTGAAGAACAACATACTGGACTTCACTGGAGGAGGAGACAGAAACAGATGGATGGATGGTGAAACAGAGTAGGATCGATTCAATAAAGTGTCAATCCCTTCTCCTTCCTTGTCTCCTTGACCTGAGACACCCTGAGGCCACATTATAATTATTACGCTGGTTAACAAAAGCAGTGTGGTACTCTTAAAGGTCAGTTCATTGGATTTTTTTTACATAAAGCCTCAATGTATACATTTAAAATGTGCTAAAGACCTGCTGAGTAAAACGAATGAATGAATGATAAATCAATAAAGCCTGACTGTACTAACCTTTAAATTAGATTGAAGACTTTTTTATTTTTATGCATTTATTTTTTATCATCTTATCATTTATGTTTATTTTAATCATTATACTTCATGTACTTTCATATTTTTAATCCTCTTATCTTTTACTACTCATAATGCAGCAAAGCTTTTCTCTTTATTTTCCCCATTCTGCCCATTCCTGAGTCAAATAAAAGCAAACTACTGACCACAAAAAGCTTCTTCCTGCCATAACTACTCTAACAAAAGTTTGCTGTAAACTTTACATCTGCGTTTGTTTGTGGACGGTCTAGTACACAAACAAGACCAATACAAATGGTTTGAACTAGCTTTCTTGTTAAACATCTAGATATTTTTTCTAACCAACGTGGTTGTAATGAGACACCTCTGACTCCATACAAATAATTAAGTATAATATTGTACAGTACAATGTATTTCTGACAAACCCCCCACAGAGAGATGCTGCTGTTTGCTTGCCGCTGAGTGATGATCCCATTACAGCAAACCCAGAACCACAAGAGCACTTGTTCAATAAGAAGCTGACAGTCTGCAGGACTTACAGCCAAGAGGCCAACTATGTGCCATCATCACTCTCTATGGTTTATGCTTTCATGTTTACCTCAGCCTCACTGAGCTCCCTGTTTAATTTCACTTCCTGCTTCGGGGCTGTGGAGATTTATTTTACTACCCTCACTTGTCTTTTGTTTTTGTCATACTGTTTTCCACTTCGATGAGTTTCACGGTCCTTACAGCTCTCTCTTATCACATTCAGCTGTGCATTTTTTTTTGGCACTTCAACTTGTTTTTTGTCCCTTTTCAAGTGAGTTTCTTGAATGCAGCTCTCATTATTTTTAAGCTTAGCTCCATTCTCAGCCACAATAATGCTGTGAGATGGCTCTAGACTACGCTGCGATACATTTTGGAATACGGTGCAGCCAAAATCTATGGTATAGCAATATGAATGGACAGTTTATTTCAAATTATAAACAGTAGTGATAGAAAATATGTCTGCACACTGAGATCCACGAACGGAAATATTTACTATCAGTTTGAACACAATGAGCTTTCCAGCACCTTTAGAGAGATTTAGCTGAGTGGAGCTGTAAATTATAGACAGTAAAACTGACCTGTGGCTCCTCAGGAGACGGACCAGGGCCTTGGCGATCACCCCAACTTCTGCTTTAGGGGCAAGATGGAAATATAGCTGAGCCACAGCCATCACAACCTGGAATGAGAAAACAGACAGGAGGGATAAGTGATCACCAGCAATACAATCTCACAATATAAAATGCATTAAAAAGTACTATACTGTCCCTCTGAGTATTGTGTTCAATGCTTTGTTGTCCATCGGAAATTCATTAATTTTCAGTTCAGTCAGTTACCAATGTATCTCGGCCTTACACTGCCGTAGGTGGTGTAGATGTGGATGTGCTGAATATGCATGGAAGAACTAAAGCAAATAAAAGTTTTGCACTCTTTTTACAGAGCTCAGCTAAAAGTGAGAAGATTAAAATTCATCACAAGAAATAATCTGGCAACTCATTCAACAGAAAGGGTTGTGTGTGTTTTTTTAATCTTTTAAGCACTCAATTCGCATATTGCACAAAGTTAAACATGGATTCACTGGTTTTTTTTTGGTCAGACAGAAAAAAAAACATAATATTGATTACAATATAAAGATGTGGTGAATGTGTTAGCAAACAGAGCAACACTAGCATTAACTACAAGTTGTGTTTCCACCTGATGAATCCAATATTCACTATCTTTTAGGTCTGTTTTTGGTCTCCACCGACTCCTGAGGGAAATATCTGACTCTTGAGCTGCTAAATGCTCCACTATGTTCACCAGCAGGGTCTCTAACTGTGCCTGTGTTCCGTTTGGTGCTGAGCAGGTTAGTGTACAGTGGGTTTTTAGAGCTTTTTCTCCATAACAATCCTCACTATGAAGCTCCATAAAGCTAAGTGTGATAATTCTCCGTAGGTGACAAGCGACCCCTTTCATACTGTCACACTGTTTTTCAATTGATATATTGTTAGAATAAAAATACTGGCTATAGATGCTTTAAGTAGTACGTGTAGCAGTAAGTTTTTACTTCCAATTCCCCCCTAAGAAGCACATGTATGTGGCATTTTACCAAAGGTAACAACAACTGAACTATTTAAAGACAGCAGGGCAAAGGTAAACCATTTATTAATTACTTAACAGGCAAACAATAAGCCGTATAAACTAAATGCAAGATAAGGAAACACATTTGTTGTCTGAGGAACAGAGTTAATCTTGAACCGCATTGAAGCAACAAGCTTGATTACAGCGGTACAAAGGCAGAATAATGTGTGGCGGGTGAATTTCATATCATCTAACATGAAACAAAACAGACATTCCAAGGTGACCACAGAAGCACTAATGCAGTGTGATGATTAATTTCCTTTGGGAAATTATCACTTGTCCCTATTTCAGAGGGAGAGGTCAGCTCTGATTAAGTGTCTTGCTCAGGGACACTTCAGCTGGACGGCTGCTTGTTAATAAGACCTCAGCTACTAACAACACCGACCTGCTGCTCAATGTGGAATCATGCTGGAGAGAGAGTGATTATGGTCTCTACCATGGCAACTGAGTCAGAAGAAGAGCTAACGGGCTGTGTGTTATACTGATGTGCCAAAGAGCAGTGGTCTCACAGCTGCGTTGCGGCTCTGCAGGAGCGGCTTGGTGTTCCTCAGCAGCAGCCGGTGGTCTGGGTCCATCACATACGGCTTCCTCTTGGCCATGGCAGGAGCCTCGGCATTCTTTTCTTTCTCCTCCTCATCCTCGTCCTCATCTTCATCTGAGCCATAGAACGTCTTGTCCCCTCCGCTTCCCTCCTCCAGCAGGGACTCCTACAGAGACAGAGGGGATTAAACTGTGTGTTGGGGGACAAACACGCTAAGGAAATGTTCTTGCATGGGAAGTTGTTATTGGCTGTTAAAAAAGTCTCTGGAAGTCACCAGATGGTAATTTGCTCTTGAATATATTTATATGCTGGTAAAAAAGAGGAAACACTGTGTATGAGAAGAATTACACCTCCTCGTTAGACAAACACGGAGTGCAAAATTGACTATTTGTCACCGCATGAATTGTAAAAGCAGACAATAACAATGTTCAATTTGTTCCTGGTTGCTTATGAGAAAATAAGCCGACAGGTGGGTCTGAAAAACTGATTAAAAAAATCACCAAGTTGGCAACGTTGAAAAAGGACAATAATGGTGGAATAGTTTCATTTTGTACCTCTGCACAGTCACAATGGCACAACTGAAAGAATATAATTAATCCAACAAAATAATAGTTGTATTATTACAATAAATGCACATTTCTGTTGCACACTAATATCCTAAAATCCTATTCCTATGCAAATTACTTGTTGGGGACAACACACAACGAGTAAACTTAGTTTTATTAGTTCGCATGGACCTCTGTACCACACAATAATGAATCAAACACTTACAGTACATAGTCTTTTATATGATCAAATTCACTGATATAGTATACAGTGCACATAGTGTTTTTAAAAAACAGAGAGTAAAACTGTGGAAAAGGTATTGTAAATGTGGCAGTGCAAACTATATATTAACAGTTGCTTGTGAAAAAAAAAGACAATCAACAACAATTTTGATAATTGATTAATCTTCCAATTGATTGCCAATTGAATCTGTCAATTAACAGGGGGAAATTGCCAAAGACTTACTTGTTGCAGCTTCACACATGTAAGGATTTGCTGCTTTTGTGTGTTTTATTTAACTAGAATCTAATATTTTAGGGTTTTTTATTGTTGGTCATTCAAAACAAGCAAGTTTAAGACATCACACTGGGCTCTAAGAAAATGTGCACTGTGTTATCACATAGAAGAAATAAATACACCTTATTAACTACTGAGCCAGTGAGCAGAGGTTACACTTTTATAAAGTGACAAACATTTTTGGGACTGAAACCTGTTCCTTACTCACATTGATGTTTGGGTTGAGGAACTGGGTCCTGGCGTAGCGAGTCAGCATGTTGATGATGACGACCTGCCCCCACTCCTCCACGTCGATCAACAGGTTACACAACTTCCTGTAGTTCTTGTGGATCAGGTCAATGCGCTCCGGACACACCTCCTCAAATGCCATAACAACGCTTCCTGCCACCAGCTGCAGCAGGTGGTGGTGTTAGGATAATGTTATTTAATACCTTATGTCAGGACAGTACATGTAATCTATGAGTATCTAAAATTACATCTTAAGTTGAACAATTAATTTGTGAATGGCGACTGGATTCTACAGCTTGTTTTTTGCTATATTTTGGTTGGAAATTACAACAAGTTCTGCAAAAACTGCAATGTGAAAAGAAAGACTGCTTAAACAAATGATAAGCCTTGAAACAACTGAGGCATTGAATGCAATCTGGTGCTGTGCACAGAAGCTAGTTCGGATGTTTTGCGTACTCTGTGTTTTTCAAACTCGTATTTGCATTTGTTAATAAGAAATCTGGTGGAAAAAATACTGGATCAGTGGTGCAAAAACCCACCGTGGTTTTGTCAGCGAGGAGTTTCTCTATGACTTCAATCAGCTGGTCCTTCTGTTCTGGATCCAAACTGTCAGCAAAGGAGAATAAATCATTGAAATGCATGAAACAAGAAATGTTGTATAAAGAGTTAGGAATCATTTGTCCTTATAAACCCTACTCTCAAGTATAAAACAAATGGATTTTACTGCCAGAGCAGTGATGGATTTCTGGAGGATACCTTTTACTGTCATGAAAGGTTTTAATATCACTATGACACTAAGTCATAACAACATTAGTCTTAGTCTAGTGGTTCTCAAACTGGGGATCAGGACTCTGATCTGAATGATAAATTCTCAAAAATGTTCAAGCAATAACATATGTAACTAGTAGGCATCTTCCAATAAATACTAATAAGTAGTAAGTGACATTTCATGTCAGAGTTGACCATGCTGTCTTTACACCCAAAACAGGGAATTATGAATAAATATATTGCTTTGTATTTGGGGCCTCTGTACTGAATAAGTATCAGTAAGTTACCTGTAGAGTTTAGGAATCGCGTGAGCAGCTGTCTTCCTGACGTATGGGGACATATCAGAAGCAGCCTCTTTGATGGCCAACATCATTATGGGGACAATGATCGTGACTCGGATGCTGGAGAGGACTCGCAGGGCGCTGGCTCTGATCAGCTGGTTGGGATCCTGTAAAAGTAAACAGCAAGAATTTCTTAAGCAATATTGCTGCTTCTTGACGAGGTTTATATGGCTGACTTACGTGATTCATTCCAAAATGTGAGACTACAGCAATGTGAGGATGTACTTCTGTGCTTTGAGCTAAATGCTGACAGTGCCAGTACTAATATGCTGATTAGAGTATAGCATTTGCTAATTATAATTATCACAGAACACAACTGAGGCTGATGGGAATGTCATTAGTTTTGCAGGAATTTGATCATAAACCAAAGTATTATAAATTAAAATTTGGGCCTGATAAAAGAGATCAAGTTATTAGAATTTGTTCTCTGGGGATCTTGAAAACACCCCGAGGATAAATTCAATCCATCCTATACTCAAAACCATAAAGGTTAACCTGGTGGCACTAGGAAAAATGAATGGATCACCAAAATATGTAGGATTCATCCTCTGGGAACCATGAATGTCTGCACAAAATTCCATGGCTCTCCAATCATTGTTGATATATTTTAATCTGGAGTAACCTGGAAGCTCATGGCTAAACACATACAGCAAATCCTTATTTTCTGAGCTTTATAACTTTACACCCTCAGTGTTTCTTTCTGTACAATTCTGAAGGAGCTATCACTTATGAAAACTGCTGTACCTTCAACCCTCGCTGAAACGTGGAAATGGAGAGCAGAGCGAGATCCTGCTGCTCCTCGGCATATCGCACCAAGTAAACATAGACCAGCTTCTTCACCTGTAGGGAGGAGCAGTGAGAGGGAAACAGGCCAATGGAAAAAAAACTGATTTAATCCAAATTATGTAGATTAGTTCAATTATTTTCACAGAGATAAATCTAAAGTGAAGAGATAAAGCAAAGTGATAAAAACCTTAAAAAGAGGAGAGGAACATTGCAATTTTGTTCAGGTGAGATAAAGCCAAACCCCCTCGGCGCTTTTAAAAATGTGACAAGATCATGCATAAATTACAAGCAAGCTAAATAAGAAAAAGCCTTAAGGGCAGAAAGCAGCTTTTTTTACCACATAAAACTACACAAATTGCAGAAAAGGAGCAAATAATATGTGACGCAAAATGGAACTTGGTTCATTACAAACCTCAATGTTTTTACAGGCCACATTTTTCACCACAGCAGGGAACAGATCCGATGCATTTTTACCTCGGGCGATCATCTGCAGAGAAAACACACACACACACACACACACACTAATGAGAAATAAGGATTTCATAAGGTGACAAGTTTTGAGGAGTTTCAATCACTTGCAGCTTTTTAAAGTTTTATTCCAGCTCCTTTTCATGCTTTTCCTTCCTTTTCATCTCCTCAGCCCTGCAGGGATGATGAATGAAGAGATGGGTGTGGAAGAATCTGACACAGATTGTGAATATTTAACAGCTGACTGCGCAGTTTGTATCTCTTACCGCTGTAGTTACATCATTCAGAACCACCTTCCGTTTAAGTCTATTACAGTTTCATTTTTAATGTGATCCGCCTCTCTCATGGAAGCGTTGTTATACTGAGATCTTTCCCATCAAAAGGATCAATCAATGAAATCAAGGTCAGTACAGAGAACAAGCTTTGGGTCCTTACGGGTGTCTGAATTAATGCTGCATGCTGTGTGCGTGGTACATAATGACAGCTTTTCTCAAAGCTTTCCGAGGCTTTGTCCTTCACTCGACATGCAGCCGCACCTGCTGATCAGTTGCATCCCAAAGTAAACATTATTTATACTCACAGCCACGATCCGCTTCATTGCCTCCAGCTTCAGGGAGTCTTTGTTGCTGTCCAGCATCTCCTTCAAGTCGTCATGTCTGAGGGAGGAAAACACTCAAAATTAGCTCACAGCATGGCAGCACAGGAATCAACAAAAGACTCTGATTACCGTGGCCTCCAACAAGAAATACAGACCTGTTTTACAATTTCCATTCATTGCTCAAAATTGATCAAAGTCTACAAGTGTGACCCAGAAATAATTCTCTTTGAAGTAGGAAATCCAGTTTGCAAAATGTGGAAATCTTTTAAACTGCAGCTCATAAAAGCGGGGTAATTGGAAAGTGACATAATCGCTAAAACATGTTGACATCAGAGAAAGTATAGATATTTCAGAAGGGATGGATTAAGAAACATCTCTCTATCAGAAGTGTTATGTTGAACATGTACCCCGGTACAACTGTAAATCAGCCTGTAGGTCTGTTAGTATTATACAGGCTCGTTATTGATGCTGAAATGATCAGGCGATCAACCGAAAATGAATCAGCAACTATTTGATAATTGATTCTAAAATCCCTTTATTAAACACACATGTCAAACAGTGTCTTGTTCCCAGCCTCCCTCAAATGAACAGAAGAATCTCTTAAATATCCCTGTATGTTTGATATATTTGAGGGAAACAAGCCATTTGAAGAGCCTTGAGCTTCACAAAAATGTGCAGTTTTTCTGTCGCAAATCTGACATTCAATCAATTAATTGTCAGATTACCTACAGAGTAACTGTCATATTGTCTATTATCCATTATTGTTAAACCTGTGTGTGCCAATGTGCTATTTAAATATAACTGCATTACTTACAATTACTTTACATATAATTAAAGTCAGTCAAATTAGTATCATGGGAGCTGAAACAATAAGTTGATTAACCAGGAATTATTTTCTATGTATTTGTTTTTTAAGTCATTTTTGGAGCAAAAAAAATACCAAGTTTTTTAATGTTACCATAGCTTATGTAATATTAAAATTTGATATCTTTGGCTTTTGGGCTGTTCGTCCATTATATCAATAAGGAAATACCTTAAATCTGATGTACAGTAATTATCACTGATGAACATTTAGACACACCAACAGATGTTTGGCTTCTATGGTCAAAAAGAAACAGTTAACTAACAATGCTAATGTCACAATGACAATGTTAATATATAATATAGGAATTATAGTTATAGGAATGTCAGCTTATTAGTTTTACAGGATTGGTTGTTTCAGGGGATCACTAAGGTTATTAGAATTTATCGTCTGGGCACCGTTGATATCTGCAATCCATCCAATAGTTGTTGTATCTCAGCCTCTGGACTAAAAAGGAGGTCACCTAGTGAGGCTATAAAGTGTCCTATTTCTCAAAGTAAAGTATCAGAAAAAGTACTGTGTTGGTATCAGAACTGAAATGATACCCAGCCCTTAAAAAAAAGGGAACACCTACAGTTTTTGTTGTTTTCCAGTTTTATGAGGAAATAAGGAACAGCTGTCTCCTCTATCCACACACAGGCTACAGTAACAGAGGTTAACATGTAACTGTGCAGCCATGTTCATCCATCCTCCTTTTCAGAGGCGATGGGAACAGACCAGCTAGCTCACACAAGCGAAGCAGGATCCTTGTCTGAGTTGATCTAAGCTGACATCTCCACCCTGCTGTACAAACACACACTACACACCCATTTTTTTCCCTGTTAAAAGGTTTTGAGTTTTTTTTGTGGGAGGCTTTCCCTACCTGAATAGAGAGTCTAAGACAGAGTGATTTATAAGCTGTACAGATTGTAAAGGCCCCTGAGTCAAATTGTGATTTGTGGGCTGCATAAATAAAATCTGATTCGACTTGACATAAGGAACGCCACCAGTTTCTACCAAACCTGGCAGGAGGAACCCGCAGACAGCACCGGTTAGTCCGAGTGCAGACAGGGTGACTGCTACGGCTGTCAAGATAAAGACGCCAGCCTCATTGCATGTTGAAATACTGATTGATGACATTTAAAATCAGATATTCAGGCTCTCTCTCTATTGTCAAGAAATGGAGACAATAATTACTTTTCCTAATTCATAAATACATGTTTCATGTACACCAAAGATAAACAGCTAAAAACACGTTATCCATCTGCTCCTAATGAGTTTATGGATGGCACAAATTGTTATAGTAATATATCTCTAATCAGCATTAGCGTTTAAGACAGATTAAGACTCAGTTATTTATTTATGTCTTTATGGTTGTCACAATGATATATTATAACACTACTACCTTACTAGTTCACAAATACTGTGGTTTCCTTGTGAAGTGTCTGTCTTTGTGTCAGTCTGTGGGCAAAAAGGAAGAACCAACTAACTGAAAGAGTCCAAGATTAAACTTTTCATTTGGAGGTGTGGGAATAAAGGTAGGAGTTCTGTTAGTGATGGGCGGGGTGATTAAACAGCTGCCGAGCTGCACATTTCCAACTAGTTTCCAAGGCAACAAAGGGTGCAATAAAATTAAGTTAAGTGATTTCCTGCCTTCCTCTAGCGCCTTGACAGTTTCACACCATGAGAGACTGGAGGTCTGTGGTGCTGAGCAGTGGAAACATGGTGACTACAGGCTCCTGATACATGCCACTCACTGCTATGTAACAGGTGGATACAATGCAATTCAGACGCTGGTCATATCTTATATAAATGTTCATTAGTAGGTTATCTAAAAAAAAAAAAAGGCTTGTTTTGTTCTGAACAGTTCAAATCATCCAAATGTGGTGCATAAATTATCTGGACAAGCCCTAAACTGAGCTTTTTAATCTATACTATACTTAGTATAGATACTTTAAATTACTATACTTAAATCATGGCCATATTTACTGTTAATTAGTCTATAATCATAAATAAAGTTTGGCAGAATTCGTCCTTGAATGAAGTCCTATTAAATGTGTATTCTGAAGCTTATCGATATTCAGAAACATTAAAGTAAAATAACACATTTAGAAGACATTGTACATATTCTCTGAGTACTGATCTTAAAGTCTGCTCAAATGTGATAACTTTTAACTAGCTACCCATTGTGACTGGAGCCTATGAACTTTTTTACTTTTCTGTCCTACATTGTAGTGAATAATTCAAACACACTGAAACCCACATGACAAATAACTTTCCAAACTATTTAATCCAACTGTCACTGAGTTAGGAGCTGAGGTAGGGTATACTACTGTTCCTGTTTCATCTGTTTGGGTTGTGTGACAGCAGTGAATGGAGGCCTTGCAGTCTGGGAGGAGGTGGCCACTGCAGAACACGGTTGATTTATCACGACTCTGCCTGAGTTTGAGTTTGCCTGACTGTGTTCGTGAGCGCGTGTCTGTGCGAAGAAAGATTTCTGCTTTCGTCTCCATCATGCATCAAAGTGTTAATAATTTCATTGCATGAATAATATAGTTCACACTGTCACACACTTCAAAACCTAAATTCATCAAAGAGTGTCAAATTAAAACCTGACGGTAGCTATAAAATGCTTTTTGTGGACGGATTATTTTTGGACGTGAACAGCGAACTGACGCTGGTTTCTTGGTTACAAATATGTGGCTGTGTCCCAAAACAAATTAAAAAACAAACTCTGATGCATAAATGCAAAGACAACTTGCCCAAAGCACCGAAAGACCAGACATGAGGATGAGTAACACTAATGCTGATTTCCAGCAGAAAATGATGATCCCACTGGTTCATTTCTGCCTGCGAAATCGTGATGATGGGCTGCAGCCCGTGGCCAAGACTCCAGAAATGTGAACATTTCCATCAAGTAGTCGATTTATTACAGCCTGAAACAACCTCCATCCACTGCCTTTGATGTAAAGTTGATAAAAAAGTGTTTATCTTAAAGTGACAACTATTAAAAGAAAACGTCAAACCCAAAACACCTAAAAGCACCACAGCTAGTAGATATATCTTACAGTTCTATATGTATTTCTCTTATTCCTACGGCCACTGACAGGTTATGCACCTTATACACATTATACACATTATGACCACCAGGGTGCCCAGGTGGTCATAATGTTATGGCTGATCCGTGTATGTAATAGAGAAACAATGGAATTATGGAGTGAAATCTGACCAAGACTCAAGTCTACAGCCATGCCAGTGCCTCCATGAGATGTCTTACAGTAGACACAGCGGTGCTCTGAAGTGAATGCTAACGTCACTATGCAAACATCCTGATGTTAAGGTATTTAAATACTGTTTACCATGTTCACAATTTTAGTTTAGATCATTGACAGTATACTGTATATAAGGTTCACACTTGGTTTAGATGTTAGCACGCTTAACACAAAATACAGTTTGGTTTGGGAATGTCACAAACTAAACCATTGTACAAAAAAACTCAAATTAAAAATACTAACTGACTAAACTAACTGAAAACTTGATGGGATTTATTGCCATCTAGCGGTGTAGTTGAAGATCGCAATTTTGTCGCTTCACTCTCCCCTTCAAAGCGCGAAGGAGAAACTACGGTGGCCGCAAAACACTTGAAAAACGCAAACGTCCCTATCTAGAGCCACTGTTTGGTTTGTCCCATCTGGGCCACTATATAAACATGGCGGACTCCATGGAAGGCGACCCGAAGCCTCTCTATAACAGGCTCAATTTAAGGTAGGGAAAACACATTCTTATTTTCAGGTGATTATCTACTAATGAAAACATACCTATGAATATTATATTCCTTTTGTGTCAATAGATCCTCCTGTTACACACCGGACAAACAACAACAAAGTTGTTGCAGTTCGACCTGACGGAGACATGAATATACCAAATTTCATGACAATCCATATAGTTGTGGAGATATTTCACTCAAAACCAAAACTGTCAACCTGGCAAAAAGAAGAAATATCATTCATACATTAGGATTCATTCTCTGGGCACCATGAATGTCTGTAAACCTCATGACAATCCATCAAATATTGTTGGACCTGGCAGACAGAACACTGCAGTAATCAGTATATCACCATCAACTGCAGGCATCACATTTTAGCGTCTGAGCTTCTTTCAAGAGACAGTTTTGCACTTAGAAATCATACAGGGGAGAATCTAATGTAAGAGTCAGAGTAGCCTTTTTCCACAGCCTCATTGAACCACACTGCAGCATGATGTGGCACTGACCTTGTTCTTAGTATGCTCGCACTCTCTTTCCCTAAATGCAAGAAAGCTGAAAGCAAAGACCTCACATCAATTCTCTCGATGTTATCAACAGGCAGGAAACAGGAAATCATTAACTGAATCAATATTTGCGGGCCAACTTGACATGTAAATTTCATATTTTAACAGACACGTTCAATGTTTTTACCTGCTAAACGGTACAGTAACTTACCGACCAAAGGCTTAATTTGTTGTACAGCTTTCGTCTATTTACCACCTCCATCAGCCTCACTAATTAATAAAGTGACAGGAATGCATGTGGCTTGTTTGATGACAAACAGGCCTTTTGAAGATCTAATTAAAACTGGACCTGAATACACTGATTACATTTGCTGCAGCGGTGGCCAAACATTAAACCTGTCAAAGTGGAATCATCAGCAATCTGCACCCACAGACAAGTTACACATGCATTATTAGTAATAGTAGTAGTGTAGTGTCAGTAATAGTGGGACATATGGTTGCTTACAAACCGAGCAATGCCATTACCACTATAGGAAAAGGTGACAACAATTTAACAGCCTATAAGGAAAGGAAAAAAACAGAGTCTCTTCCACCTTTTTATACACTAAAACACTTCTTTCCTACAAAACAAAGCAGTTTTAGGAAAAAGGTAACAGCCCCGGGTACTTTGCAGTCTATCTGCTCGACCATGATGTATTTTAACAAACTATTAATGCCACCTCAGTGAATTATCTTAGAAATAAAGCCTCATCTTGCACAGGAAAAACAACCCTCTGACTGGGTTCATACTACTCCGCTCATGCCCAAAGGGCCAAAAGTAATTCTGCACCAACGCTGGTTCTCTAATTTCTTTGGATTTTGTCCCGTCCTGCCGAACAACAGCTGAATTTACAAACAGCTCTGAATTATTTAACCCGCTGTGGTACAACAGAGTACACCGCCGGTCAGGTTACCTGGCACCAAAGCCAAGAGATCAGCAGCTGGAAAGTCTCCATGGAAGTAGGCCCAGTGTTCAATGATACAACTTCAGATGTCATTCTGTTCACCAAGAACAGAGCTCTGCAAGACTGCAATAACATTAAAAGGAGTAGATGTGAGAATGTATTTGCATGAATCAGAGGAAAGTGAAAGACTGAAGAGTTGCAGCTTGCATTTATAAGTAGCTGCTGAGGCTGTTTTACATAAGCTGACTGTTTTAGCCTGAAGTCTATTGTTTTTTTTGGTGTGACATATATATACGCCTTCTTAAACCAACCAGAACTTCAGTAAAGCTCATCCTTTACAATAAAAACAATATAGTTCATATGTATTTAAAAGTGTATTTGGCAAATCTATTTCTGAAGAGCACCACTTTTGATGTTCATCTTAACGGTTCACAGTCTGATTAATTAGGGTACAGCAGCTGTTATGGCTTTTTCATGCTATCATAGGTCTGGTTAATCAAACAGCAAGCAGATATATATCTTATGATAACAGCATCACTGCAGAAAAGCTATTGTTCGTAATGTGTATGTGTGTGTTATGTGGCATATCAGGAAACTACCTATCTCCCCTCCTCTAATTTCTTTACCAAGGTTATTCACTTTTCTTCCTGGCCACAGCTTCTTCAGAGGTCTAATACGAGTGCTTTCCATCTTTTTTAACTTGTGTGCCATTAAAGCGAAGCACAGCTTTTGTCAGGTTTTTATATGAACAGTTTTATAAGGCCAACAGCCCATAATAAGAAAACACCGATTTCAGAAGAAGAATTTTTGTTGAAGAAATATATTTTTTCTTATTTTCTGTCCTGTTAATTGCCTTTCGACCCTCAAGACTTATCTTGTGACCCTTTTCGGGAGCACCGACCCTCAGGCTGGAAACCACTGACCTATTCTCTTATTATTCTGTTCGTCCAACATTTTAAGCATCCAGTTGCACTCATCATAACCTGCCCTCAAATACAACTGTAGCACGGTGGGGTTGAACAGATCTGGATCCTCCTGGACTTTCCTACCGCAAAGGTTGAGTTTGGAAACTGCCGCCACCTCCACCACCTTCCTCCAGGTGTGCTCGTTCCTCATGGTCCCCGCCACCTCCTCCTCCTCCTCCTGTACCTCCAGATCGGAGGTGGCGCAGCTCATCGGGCTGCAGGGCGCTGTACCAGGCCTGCTGCACGCCGTCAGGGGTTAGCACGGGGCTCTTGTCCTCCTCCTGGCCCTGGACCTGACTCTGCACAGTCTTCACGATGTTCACCGCGTTCACCGGCAGCTGCAGCAGCTTCTGCATGGTGGTCATGTTTGAAACTTGGTCTGAATCAAAAGCTTGAGAAGCAACCTGTAGAATCCCAGGTATATAAAGTGGAAAGGCTGCAGTTTCTAAATCAGATGGACGAGTCTGTGAAATTCTCCAGATGCTCCCCAGATAGTTTTCACACAGCGCCGAGCAGCTTCAGTTAGACTCTGTGTTTTAAACACTCCTTCCCTCCGAGGTTAAGTATATCCAACATTTCTCGCACGAATGATGCAACAACCCTCTTCAGCAATGCTCCAGTGCCTGCTGAAAGACTTCTCTACCGAGGCAACGTGGATACACTTTCCGATCCAAACCCACCAGAGCCCAAGTGCACTATAGGTCTTTTTTTCTTTCCTCTGTTACTGCTGATTCTGGTAGGCTCCAGTAAACAACAGACATCAGCTGCTCAGGTAATGATGCTCCAGAAGAGGGCGGTGGAGCTTTATGCGAAGCCTCTCCTCTCCCGATCGCTGCCCACGTCATGTTGCTGACCGCCCCCTTCTTGCCTCCGTGTGGAGTTCAAATATTGTCCGACATATTCTGAACTCTTAACAATGACACAGCTTTCCCATCTTTTGCCACGGTTCACTCCCCCCGCCCCCCCCCCCCCCACCGGCCCCTTCGTGATTGCCATCTCTGCTCCGCCTCTTCCACATTAACAGTGCAACTCTTCACTGCCTCATTCATGTCTCTCATCCGCGCTTCCTTTACGGCCATCCTTTTCCTTTTGCTAATCCGGTTTTCTGAATACCCGCAGATGCTTTAAACACTCCCTCTTCATTATGTTAAAAAATGTCCCTGGCCGTTGTCATTTTAAATATCCTGTTGAAGGTGCCTTTTTTTTTTTCTCGTCTTACATGACTCAGCTTTTCTTGGCAGTGTCCGTGATTGAGGACAACCTCTCTCTCTCTCTTTGTCTCTCCCACTCATTGGTTTTTGGCTCGAACGAAAATAACTGCCTTGAAGCGCAATTCACATATGCTCCCCCTGTGATCTGTAACAGCTCAGTCAGGATTTGCTGAAATTTGTTAAAGATTAATAAGATTTTTAACCTGTGATGTCACCAGGAAATACACCCCGGGGCTGCAGCATTTAGAGCACTACATTGACCGTGACATTATAGACTAATGCTCTAAAAATGAATGCTATGTTGGATATAAAACAGAGAAAATGTCTTCCTGCAGTTGCTTTAGAAAGTATTTTTGAAAGTCTTTGATCTCAATTTTAGAACATGACTTAAAAAAACTAGTCTAAATAGTCTCCATATAACAGCATGAAAATGAAAAAACATCGCAGTCATTATGTAAAACATCCAGAGAATATCCAGTTCTGTAAATCTGTAATCATTCAGACAATAAAAGCCTGCTGCTGCCGACTATTTTTAAAAGCTTTTTTTTTCTCTTCTTTCTCTCAAAACTTTTATGTCTGATTTTGGGTGGAGTGCAGCTGTATCATATTCCCTAAATGAAAGAGGCTTACAGTAACAGGGTATCTCAAAAAGAATATGAATGCTTTCATGAATTAATAAACTCTAGCATGTATAAGTCCTGAAGCTGGATAATTCATATTCATCCCCTACTGGGACTACACTTAAAATTAAGCCTTTTAGCTTTAATGTGTTATCTTTAATGGTTTTTAAAATCCTGATGCAGGCATGTTTTTTCAAAGGAATAGTTGACTGACTCCACTTTTATGTCTGCACGCTAAATGAAAGGCTAAATCCTGCAGCCGGTCTCATTAGCTTAGCATAAAGAATAGAAACAGGGGGAAACAGCTAGCCTGGCTCCGTCTAAAGGAAACACCAACAGCTGTAAAGCTCATTAATAAACATGTTATATCTCATTTGTTTACTATATGTACAAAAAGTATAAAAACAACAATTTGTGATTTTCCGGTTGTTATGTGCCGAACTACTTGTTGGCTGGGTGCAGTGACTTCCTCTGCTGGTTGCCTAGCAACCTCATGGTAACAACAATAGTTTGCCATTCGGGAAATTTTCACTTTCTGGTCTGTGCAGTAAGGCTACAGCCAACAGCCGGCTAGCTTAGCTTAGCATAAAGACTGGAAACCGGGAACCTACGCGCCTGGATCTGCCATTCATCATTATTACACTCCAGTTTATTTTAATTATAAGCTGTCAAGTTGCTGGCAGGCCAGTTTCCAGGCTTTCAGCTAAGCTAAACTACTTATGTAACAATGCTTGGCAAGAAAGTGAAAAAGACCTCCTTTTTTGAGGGGCAAAGAAATCCAAAAACAAAATATGTTGTTCACAAAAGAACAAACATTTACACCGGTCAAAGAAAAGCCCACAGATTTCAATGAATCATCAGCCAAGAAGGGCAACCATCTGAAACCATCTCATGTAAAATACAAAACTACATTACTATGACGTTTGATTTTATGTATTGAGAATTAAATGTATCCCACACTAAAACTGTATACGGAAGAAACTGAGATCTTCAAGTTATTATTATTTCTTTAAGATTATTTTTGTGCATTTTATGTAATCTCAGGAGCTGGTCGAAAATGAAAAACCTGTATTAAACCTAAAACAGTCATTTCATGCAGAGCGACAGTTATTATTGAGTATTAACAACCAGATTAACATGGTTTGACAACTGAAGCAACATTTCACATCTGCTGTGTTTCCAAGGAGACAACAGTGAAGGTCGAGTCAGCACTTTCACTGCAATGTTTACAGACAAACCAGTTGATCTACCTTCACTGAGGAGACATCGACTTCTGCAAACACAGATCTACAGAATACACTTCAATCAATCACAAGAAGTTTAAAACTAACGACTAATGTTTGCCAAAGAGCCTGAAGGCAAAATCTCCTCCTCCATATCAAAAGGTCACAGTTCACATGCACAAATGCAATCCATCTTCTATGAACAATGAGCTCCCTCTGCTGGGGAGTTACGGTGAAGCAGTGGTATTTATTTGTGAAAAGAGCCGGTGATGCTACTGCACAGTTTCATTAGCAGTTTCAGTGGAGCCGTAGGGGGCAATAAAACAATAATGCAATGCCATTAGACATATTCCCAAACTAAGATACATGCATAGAGAACAGGTGTAAAACAAAACAAGGCGAGATGAAAGCAGACACAGATACACAAAACTCTAAAAGTTCATTCAACCAGAGCAGGAGGTCTAATGAACCCTTGTGTGGGTGTGCAGGGCCTTAAACATCTGTCAGTAACACAACATGGTATGTCAACAATGTACCCAAACTATATATATTACAATAGTATCTGATCAAAGCAGACCAGTGTAGCGGATACATTTTTTCAATGCCTTTTTCACAGAATACATTTCGTCATGTCACAGAAGAAAAGGCACAGGTGTAAATAATCGAATGAATTATGGATAAAGTCAAGTGAAAATGTCTGCTGTATGGCGTAACTGATGCGCTGAAAAAACTGGCTGTAATAACTTCATTATTCCTCTAAATGTTTGTGTACAAAAGCTGCTCTAGTAAAGGTCCAACTTGTGGCGGCTGGCTGGACCCTCAGCCCCATTATTGTCTCAGATGTCATCATATGCCAATGAAAATATGATCAACAACACTTTGTCTTGTCAGCCCGTAATTAGTTTGCATCCTAAAACTCTGTGCCAGCTGTAAATTAATAATAAATCCAATATTGTTCTGTTCTATAAACTACACATGCCATTTATTATCTGATATAATAGCCCCGTTTACACCAAATGACTCTTTGATGGTGCGCTTAAGGATCCAGAAGATTCCTGTTTTATGACACTAAATCAAAATCAGTTCTTCATTAAAATAACATCATGTCCATCAACACCTTTCTGTATCTGTTTGTATCTTTCTGTATCTGTTTGTGTCTTTCTGTATCTGTTTGTATCTTTCTGTATCTGTTTGTATCTTTCTGTATGTTTGTATCTTTCTGTATCTGTTTGTGTCTTTCTGTATCTTTCTGTATCTGTTTGTATCTTTCTGTATCTGTTTGTATCTTTGTGTATCTTGTTCCTGGAAGAACAAATTGTTCCTGTGCAGAAGTTTGCCTCTACAATGAGAAAGCTGTCGGTGCAGTTTGTTAACGTTGTGTTCCTGCTCTAATGAATAATTGATCTGTTCTTGATCAGTGCACCTTTGCTTTAAAAGCTCACACGTCAAAGTGTAAACTGCAGTCATGTCCCCAGAAAACCAATAAATCTTTAAATGTACATATGGACATTTGAGAATTATTAGTTTTTGTTCACATTGCATTCTGGTGGTTTTTATTTCAAAAGGCTGAACAGATTTTAGAGGGTTTCAAGGAGACATGATAGGCTGCCTGTTTATATATATAAATGTATGTCAGTGTGATATTTGCTATGCCACTCAAGTGCTCATCTTAAATTATCATTATTAAAATGATTAGAGCTATTAATTGATTAGTCAGTTGTAGGAGATTAATCTGATTAATTTTTTAAGTAACTTTTTACAGAAAAATGCCAGAAAATTGACGGTTGCAGACACTTAAATGTGACGGTTTGCTGTTTTGTTTGTTTCCATTATAATAGTAAACTGAATATTTTAGGATTAAGAATAGAGCTAGACCAATCAATGAGCTAGGCCAAAATTATTTATAAATATATATAGCCAATATTATTAGAAGAAACTGCAGTACAGGAATGCCAATCTGTCAGCGAGCACTGACACATGAGTTTTCAACTGTAAAATGTCCCATTCAGAACATATCTTAATCACAATTCTTTATATAAAACAAGCCTAAGTGTTCCACATAACGCTTGTTTGTTACTTATTTAAAAAAGAAAATCACTATCTGCCAATATATCACTATGGGATTAGTATTGTCTTCAAAGATCCAGTGTTGGTCGTAAGAACATGTTGTTTGAACTAAACAAACATTTTCTATCATCTCTGGTTGTGGGAACTTTTTTACTTTTTCTCCACATTTAAAGACCAAACAATTGACAGATTATTAACAAAATATCGACCAGATTAATCAATAATGACATTAGAGGTTAGTTGAAGCCTTTATTGTTGTTTTTATTATTATCATTATTGTGTTTGTGCAGCCACTGTACTGTAGGCCTATAGCTGGGGGAAAGAAAAACACACAACTGGGACCCTGAATAAGAGCAAAGACAAACTCAGACAAGAGTCTAACATTATTTTTCACTAATGACTGATTAACCTATTGTGTGTCTGTGTGTGTGTGTATCTGTGTATGTGTGTGTCTGTGTATATGTGTATCTTTGTATGTGTGTATCTGTATATGTGTGTATGTGTATATGTGTGTATTTGTGCTGTGTGTGTGTGGTGTGTGTGTATCCGCCGCCTGTATCCGCCGCTGTCCACCAGGGGTGGTGCTGAAAGCTTGGAGCTGAGGCCTGGTATCCCCTCTGACAGGCCTTTCACTCCTCACCTCACAAACATGCCAATATAACACCCGGAACCTCGCTGCTTTCAAACACACACCACTCAATGTACATATAATGAAAGCCCAACAC
>NW_023339762.1:9000721-9000897 GCF_004916995.1 Morone saxatilis | reverse complement strand
GGGGGAGGGTGGGGGGAAGAGCGGAGGGGATGACGCTCGGGGGTCACGTGGCTGTAGTTCCAATGTTATGCCCCACAGGTATTGTGGGTAATAAGTAGTAGCTTTATTTATTATATTCTGTATTTCTGTTTTCAAAGTAGTAGTGCAGTGTCAAAGTCCTGCATTCAAAATATTAA
>NW_023339762.1:8995710-9000638 GCF_004916995.1 Morone saxatilis | reverse complement strand
TTAATGTGTACATCACTTTAATGTTGCAGCTGGTAATGGTGGCAAAGGAGCTTATTTTAATAACCTTATACTGCAGTGTATCTTAATACATAATAATATATCATAATTCATTAGCTGATATTTTGTATAAATAATCTAAATCTGCAAAGGAACTAACTGAAATAAATGTAAGGGAGTGAAATAAGGACGTCCTGCACATGACAGCAGCAGAGAAACAAAGAGTGGATGCAGAAAGAAGTGTGTTCATGGTCATCTTTGTTTTATATCAATCTATCGATGCTTGTATCAATACTTGAAACAAGACTTTGTATTGGTAGTTTAGTAGGAACATTGGCTATTTGTGGTAGAAATATATGGATATAAAGGAATGTTTCACTTATGCACTAACCTTAACCTAGGCCTTCACACTTGGCGTGCTTTATGTTGGGAGGCTCCGCTGTCTGGATTTAAAGATGAGATGGGACCTTGGAGATGTCCCGGACTGCCCTGATTATATTGATTTAAATGACATTGACCGAGGGCTACCCACATTGTTTTGCCTCCGACGTGAGACATACTGTATAAAGCTGAGACGGTGCTGAGTGAATGTAATGTTAGTTTAAGCTTTTGGTATTTGACTGTGTCCATGCATTCATGCAGCACCAAGATCTTCTCTGGCGTCAGATTTGTGTTGTAATTGTATTATATATTCAAGTAATGAATGTAACTGAGGCCCATCAAGTTTATTCAGCAAAGTGAAGATTGACCAGAAGTTTTTCCACATCATATCAATCCACCTAGATTATTATTTTTTGTCCCATTGTCTCCTACTCTGAACTGATTCCCTATGTATGTTGGTCTGTTACTTCTGGTGGTCTGGTGGAATTGTGAATTAAACAAAAGTGTCATGTGATTTGTAGGAATCCGAAAAATAAAAAGGCTTCGTATGAATGTTCTGTAGTATGGGATTGTCCCTTTTATTTTTGATCACATTTAAAATTACTATCTGTATTTTCTATTTGTTTTCGATTGCGATAATGCACTCATATAATAAATAAAACTAAAAGTTTTAGTCCAAAATTATCCACATAAATTGACAAACATAAATAGAAAATTACTTTTGCTAATGCAAATGCAGGTTTATTATAAGTTTCATTACAAAACACTTTATGTGTATTATTATTTTTTATATTTTATTTGAAACACAGTCAGCAGTAGTTGTTGCAGTTTTAGTATAACTAGAAGCAATAGTAGTAGTGGTAGTAAATATATTCATAGTGGTGAGCTGTAGTAGTCCTTTAATAATAGTTGAAGCAGCTCACTCATTTACTGCCACCTAGTGGATAAATAGGCTAAATGCACTAATCTTCTCAGCCTTTTCAGCCATGAACCTCCCTCACTCAGACATAGTATGAAGTAGTGGTTCCCAACCTTGGGTTGCCAGAGCTTCACAGGGGGTTGCAAGGCTTTCTTAAGTTTAAAGGATGTATGCAACTTAAAAAATATACACAGTAAGCCAATATCTCAACATTTTGTCGATTTCTGTGAAGAAAACTAAATTAAATTGCTATTTTTAAAGTTCAGATTATTATTTAAGATGTAAACTTTGAAGACTTGAACAAAAGCTTTCACTCTCTGATAAACAGCCTATTCCTGAATTACAATTAAACATCTAAAGAGCTAATAGAACAATGACAAGAAAACACGGGGAAAAAAGGCTATAAGTATGTATAATTGCTAAAGCAAATTAAAAAATAAATACATACTACAGACAGATAATTGTATAAAAAGTTCCTTAAAATATCAGGAAAACTCAACTCTGATCAATATTCATAGGAAATTATCTGCTCACTATTCATCCAAAATACTTTTTTATACAAACACCCTGCAGTCATTGTGTTGTGAATATAATATATAATATCCATGTCACTTAGTCAGGGTCTGTCGGTTTAATCAATGATAGAAAAGGGGTCCCTTAAGGAAAAAGGTTGGGAAGCAACAGGCATTTTCATGTCTCATATTATTGTTTTTGTACCTGTGCTAAAACATTTGTTTAAACAGACAATGGTAATGTTCATGCTCTGGTAACATGACTCTACAGTGGGTCTCTATTCAAACTGCTGTAGGCTACTGTATTGAGAGACTGGAGCTATACGAACCCATAGTCAGTTTCAGTGATGCATACGCTGCTATAAAACAGAAAGCGTAGGCTACAGCCTATAGATAAACTAGGAAGGTTTATTTTATGTATATTTGATCTGAAGTTAATGATATTGAGCCACCATGCTTCAATGGCAAGAATCATAGTGTCTTTAATAAAGATTTAGGAAAATAGAAATGTATGGCAAAAATAGCATGTTGTCAATATTTTAGAGACAGATCATGTTTTCAGGGAAGCTCTTGTCTTATTAAGAAAAAGTCATCTGTAGTTCACACTTTAACTTCTTCTTTACTGTAAGGAGGGCATACACAACACAAAAACGTGTATCCATGGGAAAGAGAAGAAGACTGGTGCTTAAGTTCAGTTTTTCCACAGTTCTAGTTTTAGCGCAGGAGAAAGTAAACACAAAGTTATCTTACCTCAGCTAGTGGCTACTAGCCTGTAATCTGTCATATTGCTTTCTCCTAGATCTTCTGGAGCAATCAATAACTCAGTATCGGGGATTCATCAAGTCAGTGGAAGTTCAGGGTTCACAGGTTCACAAACAAAACAACTTCTGGTGTAAATCCTTAATCTACAGTAAACAGGCTAAATGCAGTGGTGGAAGAGAAATTAAAAAATAACCTTCACTTAAAAGTAAAAGTAGCAACAGTGCAGAAATAATTCGTAACTTGTAAAAGTCATACATTCAAAAATGTACCTGAGTAAAAGTACCGAAGTATTAGCATGAGAATATACTGAAAGTACCAAAGTAAAAGCACTGACAGAATGGCTCATTTTAGAATAATACAGTATATATTATAGGATTGATGCATGCATTTATGTGTAAGCATCCCTTAAATTTTGCAGCTAGTAAAGAGGGGGCCAGTTTTAACTACTGTGGATAGCTTACTCCATGATAATACTAATAATCAGGATTTATTTTCTGATTCTATTTCTTATAAATAATCAGAAACTGCAAATAACTAGAGTTAAAGATGCCATATAAATGTTGTGGAGTAAAAACTTTGCCTCTCAAATGTAGTGGAGTAGAAGTATAAAGTATCATAAAATGGAAATACAAGAACAAGTACCTACTAAAGTATAGTATACTGCACAGGAAGTGGTACTTCCTGGGTGTGATAAGGCTTAATTTTCCTTTTTGGGTTTTTGGTAATGGTTATTTTTTAAATAGCAGTAAGACTTCATCAATAGGAATAGCAGGCAGGTCAATATATTGTTTTAATTCACTCCAACTCAAATCTTTTGTCTGACAATGAAACCTCATCAATAATTAAACACATGTAAACCTGACAGCAAGGCACTGGTTAAAAAAAGCCATTCATTTCAAAGCCCAAACTTAAGTCTCTAAAGACAGCAGCTAAAGTTTGCTGGCAGTATTTAGGAGTTGATGTCACATTGTTAAGTTTTAGTGACAATGAACACACTCAGTTGTTATCAGTTCAGAATTGTTATAGTTGGCTTTTGAACCTCAGACGAATACATCATAGTCTATCAAGTTTCTGCTATACAGAGCCAGTGTGGTTTCAGTTTTTCAAAGTGGACAGTGAGTTGAAATTCTCTCATGTCCAGAGGCACAATTGCTGCTATCTGGGACATCTATTACTCTTTCTTTGACCTAAATGGAAAGTGAGATGGCTAACTGTTACGAGTATAGTGTGGTGTTTTCTTTTGCCTCTGTTGTGCCCTGTTCCAGGTACTACCCTCCCCTCTGACTGGTCAGGCGCTCTTGCATTAGTTAAGCAATCATTCCAACGGCTTTAAAACAAGGACAGCAGAAGCAGATGAGACCAATGGACCAAACTGCCTGATAGCTGTGTGGTGCTGTACACTGTTTGTGCGTGTGCATACTTGTACTACTTTCATTACTAGAGTGACATTGGTGTTTATTTGTTGAATTATTGTGTGGTTTGTTTAATTCATGTTTTTGTTAAAATAGTTATTTTCACTTTCTATTTTTTAAGGAAGTAGTGAACTCTTCATTTATGATTAAAATGTTTAATAAATAGTTTTGTTAGTACACATAATTCTGTTTTCCTGTCCTTTTTTAACCCTGGGTTAATTATTAATTGTTGCTCCTCTTACCCCTGGACCTTACATCTGAGGTCGTAACACTGACTATGCAGAGAGTACTGTAAACATCAGAAAAGGTCAAAAGAAGAGAGGAGAGGACGGCGGCACAAAGTCAGCACAGGTAACAGTACCTGTTAATGTTCAATCCTTCTAATGTCTCAGCAAAAGTTCTTGGGACTGGAAAGGTAAGATTTAATTTTGTGAGATTAAATGAAACAAGACAGACCTTACATGTTGTGTAACAGAAAAAACAAAACAAAAACAAGGGTTAGGATAAATTATATGGGTACAGGGCAGCCTATTGTATAGGATTCCTGTGTGTGTGTGTGTGTGTGTGTGTGTGTGTGCCTTTGTGTTGATGTTAGTGTTGAGGAACAACAAGGGGAGTTGGTGCATAAGCTGACAAATAGAAAAGAGAAGAGGAAAAGAAGAAGAGAAGAGAAAAAGGGGGAAAATGCAGTCTAATTGAGAAGGGAGAGAGGAAAAAAAGATATGTAAATGTGGGGAGGGAACAGAAAATGACAAGGAGCAAAAAAAACAAACAAGAAAAAGCAAGGAGAGATGGGAAAAATAGGCGTTTCCTGGCAGAAGCAGCTCATCATGTCCTACATCCCTCTGTTAATATATATATATATATATAAAATATGTGTGTAAAAGGTGAAAAGACTTTATCAGTATTTGGTTTTTCTGTTCTGGGTTACTGTAGAAACACTGT
>NW_023339762.1:8995306-8995610 GCF_004916995.1 Morone saxatilis | reverse complement strand
TCTGGGTTACTGTAGAAACACTGTAGCAGTGTAGTGTAAAACAGTAGTGTACACTAGTGGTAGTGTAGTGTAATGTAAACTGTACACATCAATCACTGCAGTTTCCAAGAAGCTTTAGACTTGAGAAACACCAAGTAAAAATCCTGAGAGGTATTAAATAAACATTTAATTTGATGTTTCATGCAGTTCAGTTTATGTCTTTATTAACAAAACAACCTAATAAACCCATGTGATAAATAAAATTACAATAAAACCTTGTGGAACATAACAAAAATAGATCACCCACATTTTTTTTTTTTTTTTT
>NW_023339762.1:8983210-8995214 GCF_004916995.1 Morone saxatilis | reverse complement strand
TTAAGTCCTTGAGGGGATCCTGTCCCTCACATGTCCAAAAATCAAGTCAAATATATATATTTTACATAATGTTTCTGTTTCTAAAATATATGTGAATAGTAGATGCAGGTTTTACACACCATTAACAATAAGCCATATAAAGTTCACTTGACTAATTGTGATTATGTTAGATAGATAAGAAAGATAGAGATTTAGGGAGACCCCTACTGGCAGTTCACATTTATGGATGTTTAAACACAATTTAAAACAAAGTGTTGCTTCATTGGGAAGAATTTTGTGCATCATAAACTATTCGAACACACTGCTGGACTGGTTAGGCTGTTCAGCTGAAATATATGAAATGGAATATTTAATAGGTGGTAATTTATACTTCTTTCCCTCCTTTTTGTTCTCGCTTTCTTATGAGAAATTATTAGAAGACTGATAAAGACTGCTTGAGGCTGATTTTTGAGGGTGTTTTATCAAAATTACAACTCATTTAACAAAGACCTAAAACTCAAATAAAATCAAGATTTAATTTTTTTCTGAAATAGTTTAAGCTTTAATAAACCAACAACATGGAGATAAACATGAGGTTATTATTAAGGTGAAATAGGGTAGAGCAAAATCATTAACTTGATTAAATTAGATTTATATAGGAGATAAGAAACGACGCAAGCTTAAAAAAAAAAAATGTAAGTCACAGTTCACATTAAGCATTGATTTTATACCAAAGTTATTTAGCAAGATAGCTTCATATGCATCATTATTCCATTATAAAAATAATGTAATTATTTTGTTGGTCTATATTTTGTTGGTATATGTGTATGAACCACTAAATGCCAGTCTGAAGCAGTAAACAGTTGAACTGTGTGCAGAACTCAAGAATGCGTCAGCTAACTCATTTATTCTGGATGACAGTGCTTCCTTTCATTCACACACTGGCTCCGACAAATTGCATCACGCTCCCCAGATCGGCTGGTATGTCTATAAATGACAAACTCCAGTGCTGAAGTTGTTGAAATTTGCCTTCCCATTCCACTGAAAAGAGCTTCAGAAGGGAATTCAAATGCCAGAATACATAAGTATTTCCACATTGATGCATCTGAGTCACAAGATTGAATTACAACTTCAGTTTATGTCCAGATCAGCCAAAAAGAAAACATCCAGAAAATGAGAATGGCAGACTGAATGGCATTTCCTGAAATTACTTTGTGTGAATATCTTGGCATTTAATATCACCTGAGTGTAGAAACTACAAAATTTTTCTGAATATGAGAAATGGGAACTTGGTTCATGCCCCTTTCCAAGAGACATTTCATTGGTTGCAATATCATTAACAAGATAGGAAAGTTGAAACGTTTAGTTTTGAGACTTAACTTGCTTTTTTCTCATCGGTTGCTGTATAAATGTATCTCTTCAGTACGAGTGACAAGGGTTCCTTAAGTCTGTAATGTTATTGTACAGATCCTATGCTCGACTGGGCCTGATAAATGCAAGTTTATTGAAAACCAAAGCTAACAACTTTTAGTTTTGAAGTACTTCAATGTACGCTAAAACTTTAAATAAGTCAACTTACATGCAAAGGTTCAGTTTCACAGACAAGAGATGAATGGATGCGCAACTCAGGAAGGCGGATTGAATTAAAGACCGCTGAGAGAAAGTGGCCTGTACAGAATCTGGGGTGCGGGACATTGAGGACAACTGCAGGTCAGGGAGGAGAACGATGGGGGTTAAAGTAATTGATCTTCTCATCTAACTCTCGGCAAGACGGCGAATGAGTCAAACTGTTCCATTAAATAAAGTTAACCTTGTTTCTGACCTAACTGATCATGGCACCAATAACCAGCTCTACTGCCATTCTGACATTAAATAGTAAACGCAGGAGGCACCAATGATACTAATTAAAGTTCCATTATATTCAGAATCACAGGTCTTTCCAGTGAGCCAACGTGCTCAATAGCAGCATCCTGACTGTTTGACCTGAATGGAATAGGTCCTTAATTAGTATCATTGGTAACACCTGTGTTTACCCTACTGTTTCATGCCAAAATGGCTGCAGTGAAAAAGGTCTACTGGGAAAGTAGACCATTTTTTCACTGACTTGCAGATGTGCCAATGAAAATCAGTCTTTCATTGTGTGTGAAATTCTTGTCGTCCTAAAAACATCTTTAAACTCTCATTGAGTGCACTGAAATATACTGAAAATAGACAAAATAAAAGCATAGCATAAATAAAACAGAATGTTTTTTGATAAGACAAGGGTCTTTAAGTCTGATCCAACACAAAAAACACAAAAGGTTATTTAATTTTTAAATATTATTCAAAGGTTATGTTCAAGGTAGAACTGTTGACACATCAAACATGTGCTTTCTGTTAATGTGTGTGCTTTGTGTCTGCTGACGGTGGGACTTCAGACAGGGTGAGGATTCACATGAGCCATAGTAAAAAGCAGCGATGATGCAACATGCAGACCACGCAAATCACTGTTATATTTTTACCCCGCTGTGATCTATGACTCTATAAGGTCACATATCCTCTCATGGAACTGCTTAAGTAAGCTCTTCTGTCTGCTTTAATTAAAACACAGTGAGCAACAACAGGAATGGGAAGATATAAATCTCATGATGACAGGTCACAGACAGAACATGTGATTCTGGCTGAGATCAACATGTGGAAAATGTGCTGTACGTAGTATTTAAATGGAGAAAGAGGAGAAATGGCTGAGAAGGGAAGCACTTTGTGCAAAATGTATAAATATAAATAATACTTACAGATCTTACAAAGCAGCATGATAACTTTTTCTTTTACTTTTTCCTCACTAGAAAATATTTGGTTTGAAGTTTTGAGCAGTGGGTCTGAGAGGATGTGAGTACAGCTTTGTGGTCTGGGTTTACATCCCTATTTATATCCAATGAGTTGTGCTTGTTTTACTTTGTGTTTCAAGTGCAGTGGGAAGTGAACCTGGATTTGAAAGTGGCGTGTGGCTGTCTGAAAGCTGTTGGTTTTAAACCCACTTATCAGAATAAATATAATAATCTCTGCAGTTCCCTTCATTTCTACGAAGCATTTTAGTGCCTTTCAGCTGGTTTTATGGTGTTAAGGTTTTATGGGCAAAAACTTTACTGATTTGCTTAACTCTTACGTTAACACTACCTGTTCAGACCCCTAGTGGAGCATTTAGCAGCTAAAGAGCCACATATGTTTCTCAGGAGTTGATGGAGACCAAAACAGAGCTAAAAGGCCTAACATTTATAGAAAACTGAAAAAGTAACATATGTTAAATCAAAATAATGAAAATGTTTTTTCTTTCTATTCTGTTTCTGGTGTAAAAGTAAAAAAAAAATTAAATAAAATCCACCAGTGTAAAAACAAAACAATGTGACAGCACATAAAGGTTTGACATTAAAACATGGCACAGCTTCAGTGTGGATGCCAGCCAGCAGCACAGTGACATTAAACCTTCAGACACAGATTGCCAACAAGCCCTCCGCCCTCTAAGCGTCACACATCCACAAAACCAACTCTTGTGTCGTTTATGTGCACTGAACTCTTTTATTCCCATATTCCGGACTGCACCTTTAATGTGGCTGGATGCGTTGGGCTCGTCCAATTAGTGTGTAGGTGGAGCACAGGAGGAAACCGAGAGCGACAACACCGACTCTGTTTTTTTCAGTTCCTGGACGCGGAGAAAAAACGTGTGAGCTTACTTCTCAGTTTATACTAAGTTAAGTAGAAAGTTAATCGCAGACAGTCCCACGCAGTCCGATGGTGTGGGTGGAAGATTTCCCGATGATTGAAGTATCGATACCTTCGATGGAGAGGGAAGTGGATGAGTCGGGAAAGTCCAAAAAGGTGAGGACGCTGTGTGATCTTTTGTCAGTCTTACTCTTCTCAACTTTTCTCGACAGCGTAAAAAACGCTTAAAGTTACATCGTTATTCCTCCACGGTGACTGTTTGCTGCATCGTTAGAGCCTACAGCGCATGTTTACAGTGTGGCGGTAAAGGTGTGCCGACAGGTGAGCCAGGTAAGGAAGAGGGAAAGTGAGCGCAGCGCAGGTTCTCTTTCGATTTCTCTCCACAAGTCTTTGTATTTGACCTCAAAGCAAAAGTAACTGGTTGGATAAGTATTCAGATCATTTACTAAGTAACCCAGTAGTAGCAATACTCCATTACGAGTAACAAATCCTTCATTCACAGTTCTAAGTAACGTGCAGAAGCAGTGGCAACAATGTGTACTTCAAATAGCAAAAGTAAATGCGTCACTGTTATATGATTGGATCTTATAACATTACAGTAACTACTAACTCTAATTGTCAGGGTAATGGAGTAGAAAAGTACAATATTTTACTCTAAAATATAGTGAATTACATTGTGTGTGAGCAGGAGGAGGTCTTATTTTATGGTGGAAGAAGTATTCTTTTTACTTATAGTAACAGTAACAGTAGTTCTTCAATTACAAGTACACTGCTGAGTCGTTTAAATAAACAGTGAACCAAAGTAGTACATTCACCAGATAATAACCATCTAAAAAATACATTCTTGCAAGATAATAATAATAATAATTATTGAAATACTTCAGTAAATGTATTTATGGATCAAAATATACATATGTCATAAAGTTACCACTGACCTTTGTATGAAAGGTTTTTCCAACCTTTGATCCCTTTTCAAATTAAATAATGCAGAAAGCTGTAAAACATTGGTGACATTATACACTGCAGTGCATGCTTAACATTGTACATTAAATGACATCCTGAGCTTAGTGAACTGAATGGTTTACTCTGCAATGGAAGATCTTTTTCATTTGCTGTCTTTATGTTGCAGGCGCCCTGTTTTGAAAGCAAAGTGACACATACAGTGGATTTGCTCCACATGTTTGGTGATCATGCATAAAGGTTTATGGCAAGGAAAAGGGTGACATGAACACATGTGGTGTCTGAGTTTAATAACTCTGTTTATGTGTTACTGAAGGTTTCTGCGATGCTCCTTGAAACTCAGTGAAATGCACGGGGCTGAAGTGAAACTCGTCAGACTTCAGGAGAATAGTCACCTAGTTATGAATTTGTAATAAATCCTATTCACACCTACACTTTAAAATGGTTAAATATGACACTTGCATGGGGAATTTGCTCCAGCTGACCCGGGCTATAGAGGACGGGCTGCAGTGTGCTGAACTATCCTTTTGTTTGGTGTTATCATCTCTGTCTGAGGCCACAAGGCTCCACAAGATCTTAGACTCGTGTTACCTTTTGTTTACAAAGTGTTGTAAGCTGTAACTGTATGAGGGCGACGTCCTGCAGTCTGTTCTGCACAAACCCTCAAGCATTCAGTTTCTTTTCTTTAGCTGTGATTCCTCATTATTTGGGGTTCAGGGGGGCCACATTAGCCAGATGGTGTAATTAATGCCCCAAGACGCAATTTTGGAAGGGCCACGGCCAATTGACTTTAAATTAGACACACAAGTCCAGCTCAATGTCCTCTACAAAAGCTACTTGGACCACTAATGTCTGCCTGTCTAGATTGTTCCCTCCTATCTGTGGCTATAGTTCCCAATTATTTAAAAAATATATTTTGCCATCAAATTCATTCGAAATGTTTAAACAACTAAAAATTAAAGTAAATTAAAAAACATTTACCTTACATTATCTTAAAGATATGCAGCATATGCATTAATGCAGCAGTAATATTCATCTAAAAAACAGATCTACAAATCTACATACAGATATAATAGTAAAACACTGACATGGACCAGTACTTTTACTTGTGATACGTCAAGTATATTTTGATGCTGATAATTCTTAAATACTTTAGCTTAAGTAAGTATTTAAATGCAGGACTGTACTTGTAGTGTAGTTTTACTTCAGTACAGGATCTGAATACTTCTTCTACTGTTTAAAACTTTATCACTGAGGTCTTGGCTCGGTTAATTCAAAATAGCAGATGTTAATGTAAAAGTGTATAAAGCAGGGATTTGTTTACAGTAAGTACAGTAAACCTTCGACATTACAAATAATATCTCAATCATTATATTAATGTTTTAAAATGAAGAATCAATGTTGGATAAGGACATAAGAAATCAGAAAGTGTCATATTAACCCACAGACATGATCAACACGGTATCACACGAACATAAAAGTGATGTATGTATGCATGTGTTGGCTCTAATAAGCACACCACTGCTCAAATGTACACTGACTTCTTGAGAATTAAATCTGAAGCTCTGTGCCTCCTCCTGGTGGAGAAATGAGAACCTCTAAGAAATAACCTACTTTAACAATTACTAAATATGTTTGTAAGACCCCCAATACATGGTTGTTATTATTATTATTTAAGGTCTCTTTATTTTAATTCCTTAATTTATTTTTTACACAATTTTTTCCAAAAAGAAATCTACTCAGCTGAAGTATGACATACTTTAAGATAAATCCGGCTCTGTGTATCACTTGTTATATTTGACTGTTGCCAAATGTCTGTGTTCACCTGATGGGATGATGTTTTAAATGTGGTAAATTAATATCAATTCAGTTATGTTATATTTGTAGAGCACCAAATCATAACAGAAGTTATCTCACTTTTCATATAAAGCAGGTCTAGACTATACTTCTTATATTATTATTATTATTATTATTATTGTTATAGTACATATACACACTATAAAAATAGCATATTTTAGCCTTGTTAATAAATGTGTTGAATTATATTTTGTCTTGTTATTGTAGCCTAATTCAAGTAAGATTTGACCAAATTGCAGAATCAGTCTGTTTAAAAAAAGAATGATTTGGTTTTTATATTTGGTTTATTTTCATCATCGGTGAAGAGTATGACACACTTCTGTTCATCTTTATATGTCTGACCTGAAAAACATTCAATTCACTTAATGACAGACTGAATTGTAAATGATCTGTGTGTCTCCTTCCTCTTTCTTTTGTTTGCAGCGTTTCCGAGTTGAAATCTTGTTTAATGGGAGGAAACATTTTGTGCTCAGAAGAAGCAGCGAATTCCAGAGCCTCCACAGGAAAGTATGTATATGTAACTTATTATAGCCACAGTCATGATTAATATGGTACCACTGAGTGACGTGTACTGTATGTAGCGCTGCATGTTGTGCTGTTAGATGGAGCATTTCTGTGTGACATAAGGAAGCTTCACTTCGATGGTCACTTGCATTTGTAAATATACATATTTTACAAAAATTATGATGTTATGTTGGAAGTGAACGCCCAAAAACTTACAACCAACCTGTTACTTGGACAGTCTTTTGAAGTTGACAGTTTTATAAAACTTTATACTTGAAAACTGAAGTTGCAATATTTCTATGTGTAGAAAGAAAAAAAGAAAGAGGTGGAAAAGTAATTTCATTAATGGAGCCCAAGCAAACAAATATTTTAAATTAAAATAGAATAAAAAAATGAAAATACAACAAAGTATGTATGTAGCAGTAAAGGAATAAATGAAAAAGGAAAACTAAATTATATTTACACGGAAGCTATACAGTTACATATATACATGCATTTATGTATATATACAGTGTGTGTGCTATGTTTCTTGGTACATTATTATTGCCACCAACTTACAGTCTGATTTGAAGTTTCACCTTGTATCTTGTGGTACCTGCAGCTCAGAAAGATCATCCAGACTCCAGATTTCCCAAGCAAAAGGAACCCGCATCTGAGGACCAAACCTCTGGAGCAGAGAAGGCAGGAGCTGGAAGACTACATCCAGGTAACACATCCAGGTGTTCTTCAGGCACTCATAAATGGGATTCAGCCCTCATCTTTCAATCTGATATCCTTTAGCAGCAAGCCTCTGTCCTGCTGAACTTCCTTTGTGCAAGACAGGTCCTGTAGGAGTCATTTCCAATAAAAAGTCCAGAACCCTCCTGGTATTGTTGAATTTTCGAATCTGATCCAAGACCAAGTCTACAATTTTATGCTTCTGTATACTTCTTCTTCAAAGACAAAAGGCTTGAGGCCAGATGAATGTGGCCGGTAAACTCAAAACATCTTTCCCAGTCGAACTTGACAAGAGCCCAGAACTGAACTGAGTACATGCGTGATCGCGATGCTCGTGGAGGAAGACAATCACATGCACCATAGATGGTTTTAGTGTTGTCCTCCTCTGGTCAGCAAGCACTGGCTATACTCGGTCTCTCAGCCTGCTTCCCAGTGGGCATTACATATCTACTTTCAACACATGATATATGACGATTGGCAGGGTCACAGAGAGGAAGTTTTAATAAGTAATAAGTTATATTTAAAAATAATGCAACCTGAAGTTTCACGCAAAAAAATGGCCTGAACCCGACCCAACAACTCCTTTTCAGAACCCATTGGATTAAGGTCAGGTTGCCTTCTAGTCAGAGGGCTCAGTAAGTGCTTTAAATTTCAGAAGTGTCTGATCAGGTAATGCATAGAAATGTCTTAGAATCATTCCTATAAGTAACGGAGGGAGACTATGAGGAAAAAAACCCTAAAACTTGTGTAATTTTTGTTTAGTAACCTTGCTTGACAAGCCATTTCACTACAATTTTACAAGTTGTATTGTTCTCTGTTGGCCAGGATATCATCTATCAAAATGAAGACGTGCCGCAGGTGCTGCTGGACTTCCTCCACCTTAAACACTTTCACACAGGGAACAAGATCAGCAGCACAGAGTAAGTCCTTCAGTCCCGACTCCTCTAACTAAACCGGGATATGTTGGATATGTTGCTATATTTAGGTCCTCTATTTTTAAAGATTGGGGGCAACACGGCAACATAATAAAACTTTGAACACATTTTTCACAGTGGTGTGGAGCAGCAGCACTGGCTCTAACCCACAATGAACTGTACAGATATATAACAGATCGCTCTTTTTCTCTATCGCTAGTAGTGTACAGTAGTACATTAGTATAACAAATGTGGGTGAGTTGGATTATTCTCTTTATAAAAACTATTTGTAACTTTATAAAGAAAAGGAAATTAGTTAGTTTCTGTATCATTGTAATGTCTGTAATCTCTGTAAATCTGTAACAGTTATGTGCTCTACTTTCAGATCACTTGAGGAATTGGACAGTCAGGATTACAAGTAAGTTATACTAGTATTTCCCATCTCTCTGTATTTGTGCGGTACAGTATATGCACTACTGGAAGAGAGGAGCCCTATGCACAAGATGTTTCTACAGTAGCCCAGAAAGGACAAACCAAAGACTGGCCCTAGTTTTTGTTGAGATTCCCATGGCCACTCTAGATTGTCCTACATGCTGGGAACGGGTGGGTGAGGTGTGGGGTTTGTAATCTTCAACTACACCACTAGATGCCACTAAATCCTACACACTGGACCTTTAAAAGAAACCGTATTAAAATCACTGTAAAGAACATGTGCGTCAAAAATGTCAAACAACCTGCTTGTCTTGATTTTTTTAATGTACGCTGACTCCCTAGCGCCATCTTGACGTCACTCTACAAATTGACACCTCCAGGCTACCATACTTATTGACTTCTTCTATCTGTACATCTTGTCCTGCGAGTGTTAAAGGCGTTATTTGACACACATGAAACTACATGACGCTGCGCAAAATGATCAGTGTGTGTTGCACTTAAAGGCCACTCGTCTACTCAGGG
Source organism: Morone saxatilis (assembly GCF_004916995.1). Taxonomy (NCBI): domain Eukaryota; kingdom Metazoa; phylum Chordata; class Actinopteri; family Moronidae; genus Morone; species Morone saxatilis. Next base: position 8,985,630 of record NW_023339762.1, on the reverse strand, counting down.
GTTCGACTGTTGCCCCGAAGCACAGGCTTGGTCCTGTTTGTATAAACATCTGTGTCAGCACCCAACCTCCTTTTTGTGCTTCAGGCATGTATTTTGTGTGCACATAATGTTATTTTTAATGTTGCATAAGACTAATCAGTCACATTTTTACCTTTTTCCCTCAGTTATCAGTTACCACATCAGCGAGTGTTTGGATTTTTTCAGGATCCTTATCTCTCTGACTGCACGTCAGGTAGGAGAGAACAGCTTCTGTACAGCATTTTGTGTTCTGCAACATTTTGACACTGACTCTGCACTTCTCTGTCCATTTTGTTGTTTGGTAATGTCATTTTGAATCGAAAAGCAATAAAAAAACATGACAACCTTGTTCACACAGTAAGCCTGAGCCCTGTCTTGCAGATCTCCCAGATATTGTTGTGGACGGGGTTCTTCAGGGTTTTTACCCTCGGGACGTCCGGGTCAGCTTCACTTCCCCCACTCTCACCAAGCCTGACCCCACATCTTCTATAGAGGCCTGAAATTATAAATTGTAGAAGTAGTTTTAAAGTAGAATATGTAGCACAGTCAAATACACAGTGAGAAACAGGACTGAAGAATACGCCTGCGTGCAAAACAGCCTGAAATCATTCATCAAAGGTCATTTGGAGGATTCTTTTGTCTAAAGTCAGCGGCTGATTGTTGTTGTTTTGTTTTACTCCTCCTATTGTGCTGTTCAACGTTATAATGCCCTTTGCGAATCTAATACTGACGCCAAACACCAAAATTCATCTTTAAACTTTGTTCTGTTTCTATGTGTTTGTGCTTTTAGTCGTGAAGGCAGCATAATTTTAATGAAGATGTGGCCACATGCAAATGTGTTTTTTATTCGTTTTAGCCATATTGTTGCCTATTTTCATTCACCTTCGGTCAAATATTGTTGCTGTGGTATATAAAAAGCATTTTTTATGTGTAAACAAATGTTTTTTTTGGTTGGTGTATATGTAGTTTTGTAACATGTTGTTTATAATGAAATTATAATAAAGAATCAAACATATCTTACCCTGCGTGAATTCTCTATTTAAACCTGAGCTGTTGAACAAGATGATCAACATTCTTCCATTTGAGAAATGAAGGCGTCGTTTGGACACAATGTTTTCACAGATTTGTTTTCTATTGGCTATTTAAGATGTTATTGACCAATAATAATATATTTACTGTAGTCTGAGATATAATTTATACTTCCTGATCAACTTCAGTCAGTTTATTTCAAAAACATTTACAAACTATGTGATGTGTTAAATAAATTACACTTAAGTCAAGTTAAATCATAATTTTTTCCTATAAGACTTCCTTAATAGCACACAAAGCAAGACATATCCAAACACGTCTTGTGCTAGATCCTCCTGTTTCTTGACATAAATATGCAGAAGGAAAAAAATAGTGTAGCATTGAATTTGACTGGGGCCATTTATTTTGAATATTAACTGATAATTTCAGTATACCTGATACTTTAAATGTATTTCTTCATACAGTATGCAAGTGTAAAAGGTGTCAGTTTTCTCTACAGCTGTCATGCCTCACCTCAGCCTCCAGCTAAACAGTTAACAAGTAGCAACAAGCAGAACATTCATGCATATTTGCCTGAGGGACAAAAGGCAGGAAGAAAGTAGTTAAGTCTTTAATTGTGTTATTTGGTTGTGGTTTAGTAGGGTTCTAAATCGCCTCCTTTGGTAAATTCCAAGACCTGTTTGGACCTGTTCACTGTGAAAAAGTAACTAAATTAAGCCAGAATTTTCTGAATGCTGTGTCAAGAGTTAGTTATTAGTGATCAATATCTTAAAGTGAGTAAGAAAAATCTTCAATAATGTTTCTAAAAGAGTCATGAAGTAAGTAATACAGTAATAATATGGCTGGTGCTAATTACAAGTAAAGTGTCACATATATCAGCCTTAGAGATTTAAATTCCTCCAAAGCTATGAAAGATAATGTTTCACTTCAATCTTTATTTATTTATCCTACATTTACCATAATGCAGCTCAATGGTACCTTTTATTTAGACCTTCCCTGTCCACACCTTTGAATCTCCACATTTCCAGCTTGTAACAAATGCTTTCTGTTAAGTAATACATAATCACCAACCCCAAACCCCAAACCCCAAATAACCCTGATGAACATCATTTCCTCACATTTTAGTTTCCTACAGAACCACAGAAGACATTATACAGCAGAATGAAGTGGTATTCTTCAGGAGGTATAAACTGATCATGTGGATGTGTGAAATCAGAAGAGAGCTTTTTAACAAGGTCAAGACAAGTTATTGGATATAGAGAGAGGCTGTGGAAGATGACTGGAGAGTTAGGACTTGGAGAGTGAAGGGAAGACTGTAAACATCTTTATGAATACATGAAACCAACATAAATGTCATATTTCCATCATGTTTT
>NW_023339762.1:8978932-8983173 GCF_004916995.1 Morone saxatilis | reverse complement strand
TGCTCTCTTCTTCTGCAGTGGGATGATGGCATGCTAGCATTAATGAAAAGCTTTTTTTATAAATATCTAATAGATAAGTTTTGAAAAGTGACTTAAAAGAAGTCACCAGGATCATTAACTTACACCTAATGATTTCCATGAATTCAGAAGTGAAATGGACGCATGTTGAAGACGACAGGAGTGTATTGTGAATGGATGAGAACTTTTGGGCCTTTATGTGTAATTTCTTGGTATTTAAACGCCATTGTTAGCGCTGTCAGGCTCTGCCTCTTCACACTCTGTACCATGAATGTACCCGGACTCGGTGGGCGAGTCCACCGTTGTGCCTTGCGGAAAGACACGGCGCTACTCGGCCTCTGATTGGCTCGTCTAAAGCTGACCAACCAAACCCCTTGAGCTACTAACCAATCAGAGCCCGAGTAGGGCGGGTCATGACGTCTCGCCTCGAATCCGTGCGCCCGCCCTGCGTAGCGGATCGCGCGCGTAAGCGGAAGCGCGCTGCGTGCTGGTTGCTGCGCGGGGGCGTCCAGCTCTGGTCTCGTCCCGAATCGATCTGTCGGTCGCGTCGCAGGATGACTCTTCCGTGCGGACGCATGGCTCTCGTGCCGGCCGCGTCCGCCGCGCGGCGTAGGGAGCGCCAGATAAAATGTGCTTTAGTGATGTGTACCGCGAGGCAGACGAGAGCGCGCGCCGCGCTGCGGCATCGTTCAGAGAAAAAAAGCAGAAGCAGAGACGAGTAAGCGAGCGTGTGAAGTGCCGCGCGAGCGGATGTATGCGGGTGTAGGCTGCGGCTAGCCTATTCTTTCTATGCGCGAGAAGCTGTGTTGGTGGCGCTTCGCTTGGGTAAACTTCGAGCTGTTAATGGACGTGTGTTACAGTTATCGGCTGGCAGCTGAAATAAAGCGTCGTGCGGCGTGAAGCGCGCTGCTACAAGGGGCTAGCTTGTGTGGCAAATTAGCTTTGATAGAACTGCAGCCAAACAACTGAGCCTGCGCGTCTCTCGTCGTGGTGCGTGTTAGCGTGTGTGGCGTTGGTTGTGGTGGTTGCGGTCTGTGTGCGTCGTGGTGTGGTGTGTGGTCCAGTGCGCTAAAGCCTGGGTAAACGCCGGGGCTCGGGCTAGCGCATGAGAAGCAGCGGACGACGTGCAGGCGTCGTGCGAGTGGCAGAGACGTTCTCGCTGGTGGTTTCCGCTACCGGTAGCAGAGACTGAAACTTGTTGAACATGCCACTGCTCATCCAGGTGTAAAATTGTCAGCCCACTGAGCAAAAGACAGTGAAGATTATCTGCAAGGAGAGTTGGAGGTAGTGACATGTTGGTTTTGTACAGATTAGGAGCTCTATTGAACGTTGTACATTCGGTCTTCTAACCTCATTCATCATGTTTGGGGGGATCCGTGTACAGTAGGATTCAGTTTAGTGTCAAATCATGAGAAATGTGTTTCGCTGGTTGTTTGTCTTGTCGAGTGGTTGTTTGCGTACCTGAGTGATGGCATGTAAGTCGTTGTGCCGCGCAGCCGAGAAGATGCGGACATGGGCGTCGTGTGCGCAAGGTCACAGATGTGAGGCGGTTGAGCTGTCGTCTGTTCTTGGGTGAGCTGTGGACGAAGAGTGGGCGTGGGGAGCGCGCGGTGAGGATGTGTGATGGAGAACGACTGGATCTAGGACGCCTGGGGGGCGTGGATGATTGTGTCGCCCAGAGCGCGTGTGGGCGGTGGTGGTGGGTGTGTGGCACGCGCAGTTTTCTGAGTGGTTATTGGGAGAGAGCAGTGGGTAGTTTGAGAGCAGAGTGAAACAGCGAGAGTGTGAGAGAGAAGAGAGGAAGAATGAAATCAGGATTGTGGGTGGGCTTAGCCCCTCTGGGCTAAACACTTCCCTATTTACTGATTCAAGCAGGACTGCAACTAATGTTTATTTTCATTATCGAATAATCTGCCAACTATTGTTTCGTTGAATCTCTTGGTGTATAAAACACCAGAAAACGAAATCATAGCCATTACATAATCCGAGGACACAGGGTGACATCATCAAATGTATTTTCTTTTTTTTTTTGACCGATTTACGGTACATATTTAATTTACTATGATGTAAGAACAAGAAAAGTAGAAAATTCTCCCATTTAAGAACCTGAAACTATTAAGTTTTTTGCATAATTTCTTACAAAATACTCAATTCAAAATATTCAAATATCAGTAGTTGATGATTAATTTTAATTATCTCCTCAATCTAATCATTAGCCAAATCATATGCCAATGTGATGTCATCCTTCTTAAAATTAGTTAATTATTCCAAGTTTAGACAAACAAAATGAGGTTTTCTTTTACACATATGATGAGTTTGTTCTTGTGTAATCAAGAACAGTGGAACACAGTCGTGTGTGTCAAGTGTTTGAACACTGAACATTGCTGTGCAGCTCTTTAATTGCCGGTCAATAAGTTGATCACTTTTGAATGCTAACGGTTGATATGAGAGAGAACTGACTGATTTCCTTCGCTGTAGGAGTGTGTGGGAGCATCATGTGGAGGAAGGCTTCAGCAGCGGCCCTGCTGGCGTTAGCTGTTGGCTATTTCTACAATGGCAGCCCAGACCTGCCAGAGCAGATTCTGCAGTATATCAGCCTGCCAAACTTTCAGCAATCATATCAGAGCCAGAACAGCCAAAACAGCCTGGAGCAGGTGATCTCCGCTGCCTGGGAGAATCTGATAACTCTACCGACCCGACAGTGGAGCAAAGTGGCAGTAGGGTGAGTTATAAAGTTACTGTGAGAACTAGACGCATGTCACCTGGAGTGGATATTTATTGCTGCGTCTGTGCTCCTGCAGGCGCTCTACAGCAGACTGTGGCATGTTTGAGAGGCTGTATACAGCTCTGCCTGTGAGAAGGAATGTGTTATAGTCGTGACTCAGTCCCGGCTCAGATGGCTGGGTCCAAGAGGGTGTTACCCCAGTGAATTAAATGACTTACCTTTTAGGCTGTTTTAGAATAGCCAACACACTTGATCAGAGTTTTTAAAAGGTGGAATATGGTGATTGGCTGGACCTAAGGGACAGCCTACCAGAGGGTTGGAGAGACTGTTTCTACCAAGGAGTGAAGGGAAGGTGTATTGTTTAGGAATGGTTTATGTCTCTTTAATACAACAACTGAAGTTACTTGTTAAGTCACCGTGGAATGGCTGTTAAGGCATCTTTATCTTCCATAATGTAAAATACTTCAAAGATAAACAGAATTTAGATATGGAGCTGTAGAGGACTGTTGGTCTCTACCTATCCCTCCCTCTTTTTGACATATATTTCACAGGGACAAAAGACAAGTGTATAATGATTATTAAGTTATTATTAACTATCAAATAACCTATACTCTGTGTCTCTTCCAAACTGTCTATATGTCCTCTCTGGTAAAGGGTGAATGCCTGTGTCGATGTGGTCGTCTCAGGAGTGGGACTGCTGCAGGCGCTGGCTGTGGATCCTGGCACCGGCCTGGATCACGAAGTGTTGCACTCCAAAGAGGACTTGAAGGAAGCCTTCATCCATTACATGGAGCGCGGAGCAGCTGCCGAGCGCTTCTTCAGCGACAAGGAGGTCTTTCAGAGGATTGCCCGTGCAGCTGCGGAGTACCCCGGGGCGAAGGCAAGGCTACCTCACTCCCCAAACCTTCTCAGAGGACGAATACTTTGTTGTTTTATTATGTCATTTTTTAATGATCTCCCTCCTGGTAAACTTTACTTTTGTCTTCTTCCAGCTGTATGTGGGAGGGAATGCTGCCCTCATTGGCCAGAAGCTCGCTACTTACCCTGACCTGATGGTACAGTAGCATGTTTATACTTCTGTTATAAACTCTTAGATTCAAGCTGGTCAGTCAAATCTATTTCAAGTAGTTAAAACACCTTAAAGGAACTTTCATTTTCAATTTACCCTATGGAGGATCCCTGTCTTGTCTGATTTTGGTTCGATTCTGTCAGTTTCTACTGCCTTGTTTCATTGATTTCAAGGGGAATCTGCAAATTGAACCTTGCTGCAGGCATTAAGAATAACTTTAACTAAATAGAAATAGCCACTCTTTGTGCTGATGGTAAAGAAATAATAAACATTCATATCATTTTATGATATTAAAATGTGTTTCGGCAGCCTTCTAAACACAGTATTGTGGTCTAATTCAGAATCCCTGACTATTAATTATTGTTCCGTTATTTCAAGAAAATGTGTATATCTTATAAGGCACAGTTCCTGTCACAAATCCAGTGTTAT
>NW_023339762.1:8974056-8978874 GCF_004916995.1 Morone saxatilis | reverse complement strand
CAGGTTTTGTTATGTGGGCCAGTCGGTCCTAAACTTCACGAGATGCTGGATGAGCAGATAGTTGTCCCCCCGGAGTCTCTCCAGGAGACAGATGAATTTCACCTCATCCTGGAGTATAAAGCAGGTAAAGAGGAGAACACGCTGCAGCTTTTACAGCCTCTGTTGCACTTAACACGTTTCTGTCAGTCTGTTATGATGGGTAATGCAACAGCTGTGTTTGGTCTCTGTCTCCAGGTGAACAGTGGGGTTCAACTCAGGCACCTCAAGCCAACCGCTTCATCTTCTCTCACGATGTGTCCAACGGGGAGATGAGCTCACTGGAGACGTTCGTGGCGAGTCTGGACGAGTTTCAGCCGGAACTCGTCGTCCTGTCGGGGCTCCACATGATGGAGGGTCAGGGCAGAGAGTTGTGGGAGGATCGACTGAAAGAGGTCAGTGGCTAAAAGCTGTCCTTTACATTTTCTCTACCTGTTGTTTTAATTGACAAAACTGTCCCATTAACTGAAAATCATATATTCTTAATCTGTTATTTCTGCTCTCCAGTCACAATATATTAAACTTTAAATACTTTATATATTAATAAACATTGTCTACTTTTATTAAAGACTACTGATGTGTAGTAATGCACTGAAGAGTAAAGGTGATCCCCACCTTTATGGGATTCTCTTCCCATCTTTTAACCCATCAAAACCATTATTTTATGCTACTTATGCTATTGTAAATTGGTCCTAACATTTATTGATTGAAAAACTATGAAAACGTCTTATACTTTCCTCCTCGCTGCAGGCTGTGTCAGCCATATCTGACATTCGTAAGGATATTCCCATCCATCTGGAGCTGGCAAGCATGACCGACAAAGACTACATGAACAGCATTATGCAGGAGGTACATGTGGAAAACAGTTCTTTCAGAAAATCCTTCACAGAGAAAGGATGAGTGTGCTCAAATCCCACAAATCCCTAAAGGGTTCGGTATATTTAATTAAAGTTTTTTTTTCCCTGTTTCCTGTTAGCAGGTTATGCCCATTGTCAGCTCCATCGGCCTGAACGAGCAGGAGCTGCTCTTTCTCTCTCAGGCTGGTGAGGGGCCTCATGCAGACGTGACTGCCTGGAAAGGCATTCCAGACGTGGGCCGGGTCAGCGACATCCTCCACTGGATCTTGGAGCAGCACGGCCGCAGTGACCCATCGTCAGAAGCGGACCTGACTCGCATTCACTTCCACACGCTGGCCTACCACATCCTGGCTACGGTGGATGGATACTGGGGGAACCAGGCGGCAGCAGTGATGGCTGGAGCGCGAGTGGCCAGCAGTCAGGCCTGTGGCCTCCAGTCTGTTGACGTTAGCAAAGTGGAGCTCAAAGCCCCACAAGAGTTTCACAGCTCGCACACTGAGCCACGGGAGAAGCTGTCCCTGAATCCAGCAGAGCCTGTTACTGTGTGGCGCAGGGGAAACGTCACCTTCCACCTGACACCGGTGCTGGTCTGCAAACAGCCACTTCGGACAGTAGGGCTCGGGGATGCCATCTCAGCAGAGGGATTAGTTTACTCAGAGTTAAAGACCCAGCAGCCCTTCTGAGGATTGCTTGAATCTGACACTCCATTTCTCTGGAAAACATTGATTGGAAGTGCTGAAAAGAGCCAGTGAAGTTTCACTTGCAGTGGTGTTGGAGTCATGTTTCTAAACCTGTTTAGGCATCTGTGTCCTAAACCAGGTTTTGTGTCTTCCTTCCCGAAGCTCCACTGAGTTTAAGAATGTGATCGATGGTGATAGTTTTAAAATCCTGCCTGATAATTTTTTTCCAGCCTGCTCCGGTCTCCTCTGTTCTCCCTCCTCTAGTCCTCCAGCAGACACAGAAACTGAGGCAGAGCTTTACAGCAGTGGATCTAACCCGGGCTGTGAGGTGGCCTGACTCTATGCACTGGGTGCAGCTTAAAGCCATCTCCACAAACTCCAAAGAGTTTTGTTGGCTCACCCAATTTACGTTGACCTGCATACCTTCAGTATGCTGTGCCTTGAGAAAATAAAAGTAATCATTAAATATTTTAGTCATATTTCAGAGCCAGACAAACTCAAAATTAAGTCTCACATCAGTTACCTTTCTGATATGTATACTCTATATATATACACACACACATAAACAATTGTGTTTGACTGGAGACTGACGGGCGTCTTACTATATTGTAGAATCTAAGTGGTATTCTCGATGTTATTTGTTTCTTCAACTTTTGGTGCATTGACGTCAAATAGTCACTAGATCACTTGAAAGCTCATTCTCCTATGCCTATCTGACTTCTTTACGTGTATTAACTGTTATGTAGAAATACTTGACATGTATGTTATTTGTCCTGTGAGGATAAAAATCCTAGTGCGAGTTTGTGTTATCTCCATTTTTGGCCTAAACACTCCCACTATAAAGATGTTTAAGTTTGGAAACTCTGCCCAGTGCAAACAACATTTTTAGGGTTGTTATAATCTCCGTTGCTTGCTCTACATTATAAATTGCTGAAGCAGCATCCATATAAATTGTTGATCAATGAAATGTCACACTTATAAATGCAAAGTTAAATGTGGTCTTGAAGGGGATTCTTCTTTATGCAGTAGAGCTCAGTTTACAATCAGATGCCAGCCAATTAACCTAAAGGTTCTGTTGGAGACAAAAGGTAAAATATAATGCGGCGTAGGTCATGTTATCAGGGTCACTGTACGTGTTTTTTTCTGTATTGTTGGGTTTGTACAATCTTTCAGTTATTGCTTTCCTTCACTTACAAGATGTGATTATGTCCTGGAAAACCTTACAACCTGACCAGTGCAACATACTGCATATACAATTTAGCATATAGATAAATTGTGCTTTTTCATGGGTGGGTTGGTTGGTTGTTGATTTTTTTTCCTGAGCTTACTTAGGAACGCCTGCATCATGTTAGATGTGCAGTATGTAACTGTCTGAGCAGCGTATTTGTATACCTCACATGGCCACTGAAGGCATGCAATAATGGAGTCTTAATGCAAACATACAACTGAAAGATGTATGGCGTTTTGTTTAGCAGAATGAATTCTTTGCACTAGTGGGAAGTGGCAGGTGTGCCTGCAAAGGTGAATGTAATCTTAACTCCAGACCCCCTTTTATTTTTTTAGCAAGAACAATCTATTCAACATACTAATTTCATAGTTTGTGTCTCATGTTTTTAACATTTGTAACTGTCAACAAGTTTCATTTACTTGTAGTTTGTCATTAAAATATGTATGGAGAGTAGTACTTGGCTTGATTGTAGTGCTGTAGATAATTGCACATATTTGTCTATGTTGAAAGAAGCTGAAACTAGTGCTGAAATTATTAGTTGAATAATTAGTTTTGATTAATTTGCATTTAGCAGCAAATTTAAAATTATCACATGGTTTAAACATTCTCTGGTTCTAGTGTCTTAAATGTCAAAATTTGCTAATTATAATTAATTAATTATATCAATATAAAGTAAATATATTTGGGTTTTTAGAGTGTTAGTCATAAAAAAATAGACACTAGAGGATGTAATCTTCATCTGAGTAATATTAATTGGCTTTTTTAAAAACTTTTATTGACTAAACAATGAATTAAAAAGAAATCAATAGATTAATTGGTAATAAAAATAACCCTTACTGCAACCCTACTTGAAGCAGTATGTAGTAAATGAATAGAAATCTACATTTGTTTAATGTTAAATAGATTTAAAGGACAGTATGTGATGTGATATAGAGAAAACATTTGGCTACCAGTATTTATTGGTTTTTTTTAAGATTTATGTATATTGTGTGGACTAAAGATTATCTCAGAGAAGCTTGGGATCCCTCCCAAGTCCCCTCATGCTGCAACATTAGTAGTTTATAAAACATATTTTCATGAATTGGAGAGAAAGAAAAGTACATAAATACATACAAAATATCTTTTGAGCTAAGGGCTGTACTACAAAGCGAGGTCACTGGCTTATCCAGGTAATGTCAGGAGTAACCTCCAGGTTAACTCGTGCTACAAAAGGTGGATACTTTTTACTCGAGGTATATATTCACGCTGTCTTAACTTCTCTGAGCAGGTTATCTTCATGGTTAACTCAATGTTACCTTATAAACCACCTTTGTTATAATCCACAATCCTGTGGAGATCAAAGGGCGAGAGTGTTAAGAGACCATCAAAATCCTCTAGTTTACCCCGATGATGATCTCTAAAAAAGATATTGATTCACATCTGAGGGAATTCAGTATCTAGCTTCTAGGGCCCTAAGGCATCTGTTATGTTCCCATTTCATTGTTACAATGTAACAATCAAACAGGCTTTTTATACAGTTGCAGGTAATTCATAATATAGAAATACCTTAATATACATAGCCTAGGCCTATATATAGAACACTTATTTCCAGAGGAATCCAGTGTGTGATTGGTGCCACTGTACACTTACATTCACACAGGGAGCTTTCAGCCTTGTGCTTTAGGGAGTAGATTTGAATTCAGGGCTTCAAGTTCTCAGGCACCATGATTTCAGACATAAAGCAGTTTTTAATTCATATAATACTTAATTCAATACATACATTGTACAAATTTCCTCCCTGATCATTTTTCAGGCTCACTTTCTAGTGGGCCCATGGTTCAATTTCTGTTTCTATATATTATATTTTTTTGAAAATGTACCACTGTCATATTGAATCATATCACAACTAAAATAAGAATTGGTGAAAAAAAAAAACATATGAACTGAACATGAACTCTGTAATGTTACATTCACAGCAATGCGCTGCCAACAAGCCTCCCTGTCTTTGTTGGCCTGTACTGCAGTGAGATCAGCCCCC
>NW_023339762.1:8973720-8973966 GCF_004916995.1 Morone saxatilis | reverse complement strand
GTTGCTGAAAAAGTACAACATCAGATTAAGATGATACAAACTCAACCAACTAACATCCTAATCACCGTTATAGTACCGTTTAACAGTGTAGGCAATCAGAGTTTGTCAAATAAAGTCTGAGTAGGTTCAACTCCCTTGTAGTACAGCCTCTGTTAGTCTGTATACACAGTATAACGGGAGAGCACACCATATACAGTAACAAGGGTATCTCTGAATCAGAGACTAATATAACAGTTAAGTAAGCAG
>NW_023339762.1:8969021-8973620 GCF_004916995.1 Morone saxatilis | reverse complement strand
GATTTATGGTGGCATGGTAAACCTTTGTGCCCCCACCCCCCAATCCTGACATCAGTCTGTCTGTCGGGCCTTTCCCAGATAGAAACACATGGGGGGGAAAACGGTGTTACGCGTCTGCATCTGATTGGCTACAACACACCAGTACGTGAACCAATCAGAGCGCCGTGCGTCTGTGCGCCGCGTTGAAAGCCCGCCCCCTGTGTCGTGGAGGCAGCTGGCTCTGGTACCGGAGCGGCCCGGCTGCAGTCTCCACCCCGGATACCGCACTCCTGCCCCGGCTCATATAAAGGTAGCACGACTAACAGGCCGTCCCCGGGCTGCCCTTGTTTCTTGTTGATGGTTAGACTCTGCGAGAGAAGGATGAAATTCCTTGTAGCTGTCACAGTCATTGTGGGGTCAGTGATTTTCCTCGCGTTCCCAAATGGCTCCTCCGCCGACGAGAAGAAGAAGGGCCCCAAAGTAACAGCGAAGGTATGTGCTAGCGCTAGCTCCCTCGCTGCTGGATCCAGTATTAAACAGAGCTCCTCCTCAGTGCTAACTAGCGCTAGCTGCAGACTGTAGAGCCACGTCACACGGAGGGTAGTTAGCCGGGAAGCTAATGTGGCTAACGTTAGTCTGTGTCTGTGTCTGTGTCTGTGTGGTGAGTGAGGACGTTTCCAGTCCCGGTGCTCGGTGTGTGTAACGCAGTGTTCCCGCTGGTGACCCGGACAGACAGTCTAATGAAAGGACCTTTGCTGCTGGCTAATCTCAGTGGGGCTAATGTTAGCTGTGGTAGGCTGTGCTTCGGCCTCTTGGTTAGCTGTCGGTGTTATCAAATGCACCGATTATCAAGGGCTCCACGTCCATTTAAGTATATAGGTCAGTAAGTTTCCCTTTAGTGGAGCCGCCTGTCTGCAGCTCAGTGAGGCCCTGCGGATGTTATTGTTGTGTCTGGGTGCAGCAGTTTGTCCACGTCCACAGTTACAAGGACGCTTTGTAGTGGTCAGCAGCTGATGGCTCTGCTTCAAACTCAATGTGCTCTTCTTCACTTGCAACACATATTGTAGACCGAACAACCTCATCTCTCTTTAGAAATGCTTTTCTATTAAAAACTGTTTTACACCACAAATCTATTATTTTTATTTTTTTATTTTTTTGTACTGCAAGTTGTGAGTTAGTCACAAGAATCAACAATTGTTGGGGGGGAAAACAACTTTTTAATTGAAAAGATATTTGTTTCCTGTAATTTTATCATATTGGCAAAATGGCATAGAATAGAAAATACAAGAATAGCATTTGAATTTGCTCTCCTGTGGTTTTACAACAGGGCTAAATACTGAATAAACTTCAAGGAATGAATATCTCTTTTTGAAATACTTTTGGCTCTTGTCAGAGTGACGGCCATCACAAGGAAATGGTTGCATGCAAACCCCCCAACAAAGGTAGACTGGTTTGAAATTTTCAATGAATGAGTGAAATCTTGTGGAGTACCTAACCTTTTTACATTATTAAATGAGCACTCTATAAAACCGTGTAATGAATGCACCATGTATTTGCCTATAAGCTGTCAACCACTGAAACATCCCGAGCCAGCTCATCCATTCTTTTTTCCAAATATCAGTAAATAATGAGTTTATAAGTATAAAATAAGTAATGTTGTGTCTTCACTTCTTTTCTAGGTGTTCTTTGACATAAGAATTGGAGATGAAGATGTTGGAAGAATCGTCATCGGCGTATTTGGGAAAACCGTTCCCAAAACAGTTGATAACTTTGTTGCTTTGGCGACGGGAGAGGTGAGAACATCACAGTTCATATTGTGTTCCCAAAGTCTGTCCTGATTGTAAATCAGCGCAGCAGTCTGCAGTGATTTTGTCTGGCAATGACCAAATTCATGTTTAAATTCAATTAAATGGGGGGGGGGATAGTTGAAGCAGACATAAACATGACTGATACACATTCAAAGAATCAGCCCTTTGTTTATATACAGTAATACAGCAAAGAAAAGGTATCAGAGTTTGGTAGGTATGTGAAATAAGCTGTGTTGCATACTTTTCATTTGGGGTCAGCATCCTCGTTTACTTTACCAAACCTCAAACCGACATGTCGGGTGGGGAAAATGGAAAAAGTAGTGCCTCCCCCTCCCTCGTTACAGCCACCGAGGTGTCCTGCCCAGTGGCAGCAGATCAGACTGTGTGTGTGTGTGGTGTGTGTGTGTGTGTAATTGTGCCAATGTATTCAAGACTTCCCCTCAGTGAAACTTTCCAAACTAAAAAAAAAAAATTCCCAATCCTGGAGACACTTTAATAAGTCATTGGACTCTCATTCACATGTTCTAAAATGTCAAATACTGGCAGCTGATATCCTTTCACTATTTTTCAGGCATTGGATTATCTTAATTGTTTTGTTTGTTCTTCATAAACAGAAAGGATTTGGTTACAAGGGCAGCAAATTCCACAGAGTCATCAAGGAGTTCATGATCCAGGGTGGAGACTTCACCAGAGGAGACGGCACTGGAGGTAAGATGGCCACCGACACCAGCAGGATGGCATTTCTATCAGTGCACAGATTTGCATAGATTTGTCTCTACAGGAACAAACTTGCCCATGACTCTCTGCACCTGCTGTGCTGTCCTGAACATGACTTCGGGGTCTTTTCTGGTATGGGAACTTTAGGGTTCAGCAGTTCAACTGTGCAAACTAAAGGAAAATGGCTAAATTCCAGAGTCTACTTGTTTTCCATGTTGCTATATAATTCAGAAGATTTCCAACAACCTGCTGAGTGTTTTATGCTCTTTATGATTGACGAGGCTTCTATTGTTTAAAAGAAATTATAGCCCAAGGCATCAAAAGTGAAACTTTGTGCCTTTGGCCAAGTGCCACTTTGCCATTTTGGCAGAAGCTCTCCTTCAGAATGAGTCACAGCAAGCTGTTCAGTTAATTATGAATATGAAAATGTCATCCGATAAAGTGAAAATAAACATTTTGCAGCAGTCAAGTCATCCAAGTGAGATGCGAAGGTCTCTACAGAGTACCAAACATCAACTGATTTACTTGTACAGATTTAAAGGGCACAATTCAAATATTTTCCTTTTTTAAATGAAGGCAAGAGCATCTATGGAGACCGTTTCCCCGATGAGAACTTCAAGCTGAAGCACTACGGTCCTGGCTGGCTCAGCATGGCTAACGCCGGCAAAGACACCAACGGCTCTCAGTTCTTCATCACTACCGTTCAGACTCCATGGCTGGACGGCAAACACGTCGTCTTTGGGAAAATTCTGGAGGGGATGGTGAGTGTCAGGCCTGATAGTTAGCACATTCATGGCACACGGCATCTTGGACACATCTGGGGAAGTTAAAACCACTGAATGCGGGTGAACAACTAAATACATAGTGTGTTATCTAAACGCTCATCTGTTATATCTAGTTAGCCACCAACTGACACCTATAGTATCTGTTTAAAGGCCAAAAATAGCAGCGGAATTTCAGACTAAAGTAGACACGGATTTCCTGGCAACCTTACAACAACCTAAGACTGCAGAATGAGTTCATTTTAATGATGTTATTTACCCCAATAAAAGTGGTAATCGAGCATTCTTACACTGTGGTACTGCTACTTTTACTCAAGTAGAGGATCTGATCTTCCACCACTGAGGTTGACAAAGATTACCACTATAATACATTATGGTTACCAAAGGTGTAGATTTGTTCATGTTATAATTGCCATTCTAATTAACCTTTTTCCAAACATCTTCCAGGATGTGGTGAAGAAGATTGAGGCCACAAAGACAGATGGCCGCGATAAGCCTCTTAAAGACGTCAGCATCCACGATTGTGGCAAAATCGAGGTGGAGAAGCCATTCGCAGTGGCCAAGGAGTAGAGTGCTGCTTGTGGGAAGAACAAAAAACAGGACTGGTGGGGGGGTGGGGGTGTTGGGAAGGGGCGAATCGTGCAGGCCACCTTGTTTATCACTAACAGCCCTGGTCCTGGAGAAGGGGCTTCGGGGTCATTCGGTGTCTGTGGCTGCCGTCTTAAAGCACCAGAAGAGCATTAACATCGAGCAATCATGACGACACTCTGGGTCCATTTACCAACGAGCATTCCAAGGTGCACTTAACTGTTCGTTGTTTTTTGTAAAAAATGAAATCTGAAATAAAGGTTTCAATTTTTGTTAAATTGAGTGAATTTCATTACATATAGGTATCACTAGCACCATATAGTGTTGGTGCGTTGTATGCCTATGACTTGTTTGGGCTTTTCCTTTCTTCTTTCTTTCTGTTTATTACTATGAAAACGTTTTAGCTGGTCTTTGATTTATAAATCTATATTTTAGACATGACAATTCTTCTTGTGATCTCTAGGGGTGTTATTTAGTCAGACTACACCAGTGGAAACCTACTATTGCCCCTTTAGAGCTTAGCTGGAGCTGGCAGGTTTATAAAAGTGAACTTTATTTTGCACAGATTTCTACATAAGGATGCAGAAATAAAGACCATCGTCAGGAGATACACAGGGCTTTATTTTCCATTTGTCTTTGGGAAACTAACTGGCCTGAAAGCATGTGTGGGAAAACTAATAAATACCCTGCAGACACACAGCAGCTGATTTTTAAAAAAAAAAAAA
>NW_023339762.1:8968701-8968916 GCF_004916995.1 Morone saxatilis | reverse complement strand
TTTATCAGGAGTCTGTAATAACGCCATCAAGCCCATTGTGTGATGAGCTGTGCTGTGCAGTGTTATCATGTTTGGGGAAATAGATAAAATAAGGAAACTAGGCTAGTTTAAGAACAGGCACACAAAAGGCAACAATTTACTGCATACAATACAAACGTCATTAAAGCATGAATCAAACCAATAACTAACAGCCGTTGATGTGTGTGTTAGTGGTG
>NW_023339762.1:8967680-8968652 GCF_004916995.1 Morone saxatilis | reverse complement strand
TGAAGTAAAACATCTGAGTACTTCTTACACGACTGCTTAAAACTATGAATAGCACAGAAATGTAGTGCTTGTTTATTTCACCTTTATTTTACATAAGGACACTTTGAGCCCTCTGGACTAAACAGCACAGCCTTTCATTTATTATCACAAAGTGTGAGTGTGAACTGCAGAGGGCGCCCTCACACCAGAGACATCAGCTGCACAGCAGCACAGAGGCAGTCCATGTTTGTGGTTTTTCATGTGATTGTAGTGCAATAAAATGAGGAATTGTGCATTTCTGTGGTACTCTGTCTATTCATGATTGTTGAGGACATAAAATGGCTCCTCTGGCTTTCCACTTGTTTGTTCCACTTCTGTCACACATTATCACCGCAGGGGAAAGAAAGTTGTTTACAGAAGAATCATCAGTATTTGCTTTTGTCCTCTTCTGTGATGAATGGTGTATTTTACTGCAGCAGGAGAATGTGGTTAGAATGTTGTCAGATACAGAAAAGAAAATGGACGTTATACACACCTTCCTGTGATTGTCTGATCTTCCTGATGCTCGTGTGGTGAAACCACTCCCATCTGGAGCTTCAAGCATGTTAAAACACACTTTGCAGACAGCTTTGGGTTGGGTCATACTGTCATGTCAATATATTCTGCTCGACTGGATGTTGTTTTCAAGTCTTAATTAGCAGCAGACTGGGGATTACAGTGACTACAGCCCGCAAAACTAAGAATGTCCATAAAAATAGCACTTGGGACACAAAGATCTACTGTCTGGGACAGTCGAGAAATGTATTTTACAAATGAAAACATTTTAACATTTATGCATCATAGAATATATATAATTTTGATTGTCAGATGTTCAAATTCGAATGAAAATAATCAAACGGATTGTGGCCAAACACCTAAGATGATGCTGCAGCGGCTATGGGTTCAAATCCAACCTGTGGCCCTTTGCTGCATGTCATGCCCTCTTTCTCTCTC
>NW_023339762.1:8955253-8967620 GCF_004916995.1 Morone saxatilis | reverse complement strand
CCCCCCCCCTTTCCCGTTTATCTCACAAGCTGTCAAATAAAGGGATAAAAGCCCCCCAAAAATACATTAAAAAAAGTCCAGAGAACTTGCAGAACTTCCATGGTGGACCAGAGTGTTTATATGAAGTGATGTGAGTTACTTAAATACATTTATTAAACTGCATTAATTATGTAAAATAAAAATAAAAGAACGTCAATTTGGGACGATAGCTGTTCAGTCTGGGACAGTTGCAGGACCTTTCGAGCCCTAAGTGACTACAGTTTTACCCTTTTCAACAGTTTCCAGATCAGATTGGTCTGGGGATTTTTCACACTGAATCAGCATGAAGATAGACACTGACGGAGTGAAGTGCATAAATAAAGAGTTCATTATTGTGCATAAGTAGTGTATAAAATGCCTTTTGGGTGTATAAAGGCCAAATGGGAATAAACTGTAATAATATTGTCTATCTTTGTAATAATCATGGACATAATATAAGCTTAATAAGAGGTCCTCCACCATAAAAAATAGATACATTTACAAGATGCTATAGCTGCTGTCTTAAGCTTTGGGCCACCCCAAACAATACCCCTGATAATAAGTGATATTATTGTAATATGATATAATTTATTCCCATGTAGACTTTTTATAGAAGCAGTGTCTGGAAACATGTGGAGGCCATGGGAACCGTGCTGGGTGAGGGAATGGTATTTCTAAACATAACTGACCTCTGCTTCTGTCAACTCATCTGCAGACAGAAGGTAATCTGAAGAATGTGTTCCCAAGCTGGAAAAGTTCATCACTCATCTGTTTGTTTGAGGCCTGTTTGTGTCTTTCTGTTGTTCTTTGCTGGAGATGTAAATAAAGTGATAACTGGTGGGTGTTTTCAATCCTTTATCGCTCTGGATATGAAAATATATATGGATTTACTGGACGCGGTAAAAGATTTCAGTTATTCCGTTTCAGTACATTACAACTAGTTGATTTTTTTTCCTATTTCAATTGTTACTATTTGCAAAAGCATATAAGGGTTAAATGGTAACAATATAAAAAAAAAACTTAAAAGTTTGGCTATTTTTATGATGATGGGATGGGTTTTCAGCTCTGATTGGGCAACCTTTTGTGAGTCCAATGGGGCAACACTTGTTGCAGTTTGACTTTCCTTCAAGTACTAAAGTAAATACTTAAACTTATTTTTAAGGCTTAAGACCTGATTTGGACTTCAAGGAAACGTCTGACATTTTGGGAAATCTTGATTAGACTGCAGAACCCATGGCCACTGCAGCAAAGACTTCACCTTGGTACATGGGTGAAGTCCTTGCTGCAGGCGAGCTACCAGGGCGCCCCCTGATTTGTTTTCTTGCTGAGAGTTAGATGAAAACCACTTTCACGTCTGTGCCATAAATACAGGCAGCAGCCGGTTAGCTTAGCTTAGCACAAAGGTAAGAAAATGTGCCTACCAGTGCCTCTAGAGCTCACTTATTAACACGTATCTCTTCTGTTAAATCCATCCAAGTGTAAAAATTACACGTTAACTAACCAGCTGCCGGCTTTAGCTTCATATTTAGAGAGTGTTATTCTCAAGTGAAAAGCATATGGTAAAAACTCAAACTATTCCTTTAGAAAAAAAATTGAATTTCAGTTTAGGTACTAGAACAATCGATCAGTCGTTTATGCTTTTGATTAAAATCAACATCAGCCTTCAGAAATAAGTTCCTGAAATGTACAAGAGAATCTGACTTAGACATTAAATATATGTTTTTATACCAGCTCTAATACTGCAGGTACAGACCCTAATGGAAAAGACTTCCCACCACAGGGAAACACACACTTGAGATGGACTTTATTTTCAGAGGTAAACACAATGATCAGAGTATCATTTGCACAGAATATTCCACTATAATAGTTTTAGAAATGAATATTGTGCCTCAAGGGGTTTACAACAGAATGTAAATTCTTTGTAATGTATATTAATAAAGGATTTAGGGGAAATATGCTTCACAATGGCTAAACAGCAGTTCAGCCAAGAAAAACTATTTGTGATGAAATACAGAAATAGGGTCTGTGTCCTGCACTCCTTGTTTTGGCCAGATTCACTCAGGCATCCAGTGACTCACCAGAAGGAAAATATGGAAAGAATTCCCTGGAGTCGGCACAACCGTGGTCTTGGTTAAACCCTCTGTTGTTCAGTTTGGCCTTGTTTGTGGCGATTGGGGATTGTCCGGTGAAACAGTGTTATTCTTCACTTACTGGCTTTATTGGAAAAGCAGTGACAAGCCGGACATATCTGGCATAGCTTCCTACAAGAGGCTTTGTCCACGAGATTAAAAGAACACTGGAGAGAATCACAACACGAAGCGTGGAGGTATTCTAACGTCCACATCCTGCCCTCCTGTCAGGGACCAGTGGAGCATGTTTTTGTTTTTCTCCTCACTCTGAAAGTTTGAATTTAGCTCACACAGAACAGGTGTATTTGCTGCGATTCTGAGATCCCCTGAGAACAGAATCAGATTACTCAGTGAGAAGATGGATTCTTGCAAGCTCAGAAATTAGACCTTTTCTTTTTTTTATCATGTTTTTCAATGTTTTGTTTGTTTGAAAGTCACACTCATCTATTTTGTTGACATACAGCTGCACAAATCAATATTGTCATATTAACTATGGGTCACAATATTATATGTATGTGAAAGGTGTAACTCGTGGTAACAAACCCATTCTAATGTAGCCAGGACAGGTACGCTTTTTTCTAACTCTATATGTTTAATCATGATAACTCAACTGACATCACTAGAGCCAATCTGTCAGATTTTGTGCCACAAAATGCTTTTGCTTATAAAAGGCTTATTCTAAGGTAATAAAAACATTCAAAAAAACGCTTCTTATTTTCAGGTGATTATACACTAATGAAAACATATTTATGAATATTATATTCCATTTCTGCTAATATATCCTCCTAAATGTTACGGACTGGACCTTTAAGTAGCAGTACCACAGAATAACAATATACTTGTCCAATACAAGTCAAGTCAGTCAAAATTTCACTTGAGCAAAAAAAAATGGATGAAATGTCTCTGTTAAATCTCTTTTTTCATGTTTGCAGATTCATAAAAAATAATACACTTAAATATATACTTTGTATTGTTTCTCTGTTGAGGAGAAACTGTTCTACAGATTTGAGCTTACAGGGTTCAAGTCCGAACATTCCCATAGCCACTTCAGTGTTGTCTTTCTATGTATTTTGCATCATTGTTTTGCTGAAATTTGAATCTTCTCCTCAGTCTGAGGTCACGTGTACTCCGGTTTCTTCTAGCCATTCTCTTGCTCTCTTTATAGCAAAGACTTGAATAGTGGAGTGTTGCAGAGATTGTTGTCCCTCTGGCAGGTTTGCCAGCCTCTGAAGTCGTCACTTTACTGGCCAGATACTGTGTTTGGCAGGATTTGAAGCTGAGTCTTGGTGGTTTCATATTCCTGATGGGGCTCTCTGTGCTCCTGGGAGCCTTTTCAGTGCGTCAATCAATGCCTGAATACAATTCTACCTCAGATGTGTGCGGAGAGTTGTGTGGACTTGCGTGGTCAGCTGAATTTGCAACATTTGTATTCCAGTCAGGTTATCACCCGAAACAACGAAGTAAACATTGACCATCCAAATTCAATAAAGAGCTGTGGAGAAACTTTCAAACACTATAAAAGTCAGTTTTAAATTTAAGCCACATCAAAATGTCCAAAAGCTGCCAAAAACAAATACTAATACTTGGATCAATTCATTCTTGGTTTCGGTCTTTTCATGGGATTTGTTGACAATAAGAAAACTGTATAATATTACCAGCCTTATCTTTTAACTTCCAAAACTTGTAATAATTGAAATACTTTAAATAGCAGGAAGTAAGCAGGTCTAACAAATCCGGTTTGGAAGGACATGAAAGTGGATGCATAATGTTCTAACAAGCCAGTTATTGTAATCAGTGGCTATACTTTCTCCTCCACACTCAATGATTTTTTTTCAGTTTTCCAATATAAATGTCTGCAGGTTGAAAGGCCTGAATAAAGCTAGGACCAAGTTCAAAATAACAGCCAAAGCACGTCCACAAAGATAAGGAAACACAAACAAGCCGTGTACAAGTCAGAGAGGAAACAGTTCGACAAGAGAATTATAAATATACAACATGAGCAGTGGCGTGGGAAAGGTCACCGTGGGAACTGGGCCTTGTTTTTTGTCAATGAATTTTAGAAAGCCAAAGGCTCTGACTCCAGTACAACAGCCTTTTGGCCCAGACCTATAGCTAAGCAATGGTGTCACATCCATTTCTCATTGTTCTCCAGTTTCCTCTCTGGTTTCTTTTCCCTCCTCTGTTGCTTGCAGAGTTTGTCATGTTGTTCTCTGGAAGGAGCTTTCTTCGGGACATGGCTGAGGCTGTGGTGACACGCCGGGTTCCCACGATCTCCTGCCCTTCCTCCAGAGTTACTGCTTGCTCACCGCTCTGAACAGGAAGACAGTGCAACAAGGCCACTGAGAGTGTGTGCTAATTTAGGCCGGCTCTGCTGGGTTTCTATTGTCTTAAATATGAATTACGTGGAAGACCATACGCCTTCTTCTCTCAAGCTTATATCCAGTAAATCTGAGTTATGTGCATGCGCATGCTTTGAACCTATGAAACATGAATGTGCTTAGGATAGAAAAATAGGAAATATCTTCTTCATCAGTGAGAATATTTTCCAGTGAGGGAAGTTAGTCAAGGGTAGATAACCTAAGGGGTCAGGACCAGTCAAAGATGTGCACAGACATTTTGAGGGGCTGTTGCTCTAACCTGAAAATAAACCCCCATACCCCTATTCCTAACCCTGCTGCCTATATGTTATCCAGCCTGCTAGCTAACTAAGATTGGTTCATGTGATAGTATAATATGAGGGAATGTTCTTTGACTTGATGCAAATGTGACAAGCTGTGCATTGTTCGGAAGCATATGCGGAGATTTTTATCTCATCCCATTGATTATCCACTAATCGGAAGGTTGTTGGTTTAATCCCCGGCTCCTCCACGCTGCATGTCGAAGTATCCTTGAGAAAGATACTGAACCCCAAATTGCTTCCAATGCTGCGTCATCGGTGTGTGAATGTGTATGAATGAGTTAGTTTCTGCTCGATGGGCTTTACCGTTAGCCATTCCAAACTGAAATATCTCAACAGTTACTGCATAGATTGTCATGAAATTTGGTCTAATGATTTGGTTCTAATGACTTTGGTCATCCTCTGACTTTTCTTCTAGCAACCCAAGGTTGACATTTCAGGTTTTGAGTGAAATATATTGACAACTGAATAGATTACCAGGAATGCAGATATTTGTGTCCCCTCAGGATGAATTGTGATTCCCTAACTTTTTCCCATCACCTTCACATTTTTACTTTGGTTTAAAATACCAGCAAAACAAATCCCATTCCTGAATTAGCAACTGTTAGAACTAAACTAAGATGGTTAACATTATACCTGGTTAGCATTGTCACTATAAGTATGTTAGCATTTAGCTCAAACTACAAAACTGTGCAGACTTATGGAGGCACTATAGTGAAGCTTAAGCTTTCGTTTTCTTAATAAATGTTGGATAGTTTTACCTCTTCATGCCTGTAAACATCATTCAAATAATGCCTGAGAGGGAAAAATCTTCACTTCACTACATCCTGACCCCACACATCCAAATTGGTCACTGCTATAGTGCTAAAAATGTTTTTTTTAATCATAACAAATCAATACTTATGAAATATTTGGTCTACTTTTCTTTTGCAGTCTCTTGAGTATTTCTCTTGTTGTGGTACACCATAAATTACTAAAGAATCACTATATTACATAAATAGCTCTTGTATGTGCCTGCATAATATCTATTGCTTATTGTATTATATGAAGTTTGGCCACAAAAACTATTAGGTCAAACTTTAATCACACTTTATTCATCCATGTTTCACTTTTAATAAATTATCTTCCGGCTTTAAAATCCTTTTTTACCCGACCTTCTCTCCATCATCTCCATCTCAGCCTCAGGATTAAAGTGTAGTTAATAAGTAAAATCACAGGGGATAATAGCTTTCCGCTGGCTCTGTGCTGACCAGGTGGCCCTAATGCTCTGTACACTCTGTGCAGGGTACTTGGCTAATTAAAGTCACTTCTCCCCCTGGCCTGGGTTCATATTTTTGGGGGCATGATAAAACCCTGTGGCATGTGGACACTGTTAAGTGCTCTGCAAGACAATAAAAGTGCTGCTGCATTCCTGCTCGTCTCATGTAACTGGGTAATAGCACTGGCAGTGGGTTATGCTGACTAGCTGATTGAGGGGGTTGTGTAAGAGTATGAAATATTCATCAGGCTGTAGTTCCTCAGGCTATGGACCTGCTGCCAGATTTTCAAGTTATTTTGATGTGTTGAAATAAAGTCTGTATATATGCATGACAGAGTAAAAGTAAGGGTGTGTGCGCATTTTAATCCAATATTTATGGCCCACATACTAAAGGAAGGAACTATCACTTGTGATATTTACACTAAAAGTCTGCTCCTCTGTGGTGTACAGCCATGATGGTGAATGGAAATGGGACAGCAGGACTTATGTAACGAAGTGCGGAGCTGAGGGCCAAGATGGGTTTCTTTTAGAAAGAGCAGCTCTGTTGGCACTTAGAATACTTACAATATCAGTCGGATATGGAGCCCACTGAGGGACTACCCACTTACACAGTTCCTGCAGACTGCCTCACCCACCCCAAGATGACTATAATCCTAAAGTCCAACCATTGCTACTGTTCTGTGAGACTACTGGTTTGGGAAAAGTGCAAACAGATTGGTGGGAGGGAACATGATGTTGTTTGTGAATGGTTCAGCACCCAC
This sequence comes from Morone saxatilis, assembly GCF_004916995.1. Lineage (NCBI taxonomy): Eukaryota > Metazoa > Chordata > Actinopteri > Moronidae > Morone > Morone saxatilis. The sequence continues at coordinate 8,960,777 of NW_023339762.1, read as the reverse complement.
TTTAATGTTGTTACCTCCATTTGCTCCATTCTTAAAGCTTATAGCTTCTCTTGCTTGGATCCAGTATTTACAATACTTAAAGGACCAGTGTAGTGACAATCTGTATTTGACAATCTGGAAAGTGAAGTGTGTAGGACAAACTATGGTGGCTGCAAAACTTGCAAAAACGCCAAATGCCCTATTTACAGACAGTGTTTGGTTTGTCCATTCTGGGCTACTGTTGAAACATGGCAGTTCAACATGGCAGCCTCCATGGAAGGCGACAAGGAGATATAAAAGGCTCATTATAAGCTAACAAAAACACAACAATTCTTATTTTTAAGTGATTATACACTAATGAAAACGTAACTATGAATGTTATGTTCCATTTCTGCCAATAGAGCCTCCTAAATGTTACACACTGGACCTTTAAAGCTAACAAGCAACCCTCTCCAACCTACCTGTATCTGATTATTGCTGCAGACTTTCATTAATTGACGCGTAGTGAGACTGAGATTATAAGTTTCTGAAAATCATAACATAACAGCAGGGCACGCTCTCAGAACAGCTCTACCTGGAAACAGTGAGACACTCCTGCAGGGCTGCATTACAGAGACAATCAGCTTATAAAGGTGCTTAGCATGAACATCATGGCTCTCAGACGTAAATTCAGCACGTGTGAGTTTTTATCACGTGAAGACTGCTTCCTGAGACAAACTAGGTGACACGTAGGGGCTAAGGGACTGGAGCCACGTTTCCTCCTCCACGTATTTATAACATACCAAACATACCACGTGATTAATGCATTGACTTTTTGGTTTAAACTTTAGCTTTACCTGTCATGGTAATGGACATGTCATCATTACAGAATCAACTTTAGAAAAAGCCATTATACTGTATATCCACTCTCATGTCCAGTGTAGTTTTGCCAAAGTGTGCTTGATTATTTGAAGATTTTAGTGATATAATTAACTTTCCTTCCTATGTTCTTCTATCAGTTTAAGTAGTATCAGGACATGGTTTATAGTTATGATTTTAGTTGTTTTTGGGGTAGCATTTATCAACAGGGATACGTCCACACCCTGTAGATCAGCTCCCAAAACAGCACACTACTGTATAAGCTGCTCTCTATAACTGCATCCGCCATGTGACTTATGAAAGCACATGTAAACAATCCCAAATCATCTGAAGAACAAAATTGGACAACTTGTCCTTCCTGTGAACGCCTGCACGCTTGGCTCCATTGTTGACGAGGGCCTCACCCACAACAATCACTATCATCATCATAACTTCCACTGAAGATCTGGCAGAGAGAGAGATGGTTCTTATTCAAACTCACAGTCACTGTCTTTTTATCTGCATTTTTTGTCAGGACCACAGTTGTTGATATATATATTTTCTGCCAGTTCACATAAAAACAAAAAGTGTTAAAATATAGGAATTGTGGACATGAGCTTCTTTGTGTTTGTTGTGATTTACCTGCACAAGTTAATCACCCTTTCCCCGTAAGGAATGTGGGACGCTGCCAGAGAGAAACAATGGGAACTTCAATGAGCTGAAGAGTTTGTCCAGGGGTTGTCACAGCACACATACAGTCACATACAGAAGCAGAAACGCAAGAGCTTCTTCTTAATCTTTCTTCTTTTCTTCGATGTGCCATATAATAGAGATATAAGCATGAAACCTGAAAACAAGTATATTCAGATGTTAGTGTCCCAGGTCTGATGTTTTCCCTTCTATGTAACACATATGTTTTTACACACAATGTAAGGAAATATGATATCTTTATCTTCAGCAGGGGTAAGATGTTTTCCAAAATCTGATCTGACCTGAACGGTGCACCTGCAAACTGTACTGTGAGATGATGTATATATAGATATAGAATAAATATTTCAGAGAGCTTACCTTATTTGAATAAAATCACAACAGTCACATCAGCATCTAATATTTGACAATAAAAAGGATGAGCTGAGGCTACAACAACAGTTAACTTCTGTGTCAAAAAACAAACAAACAAACAAACAAACAAAAAAGGTCAAGAGCAGGTTGTATGATGGGCTATACCAGCTTTTGATAAATACATTAAGTTTGAACGCAATTTAGTTCATCTCCGCTTAGTAAACGCTTCAAAATATGATTTGAGGGTCATAAAAATACATCAGTCTACGCATTGAAATAGCCGATTTATTAAAATGTATTTATGTATAATATGTTTATTTTACCTAAAATTGTCAAATCTAAGTACACAAAGTCTAAAAACATATCAGCATCAGACTGCAGAAGGACCACTAAAAAATTCCATGTCTTGTCCTGAGTGCCTGCAGGCCTGGTCAAGTCTAAAGAGGCAAAACACCTCCTTGAACATGAGTTAAGTTATTTTTTGGGACTTTCTCTGGCAGACTGTGTTGAAGAATGTTCGTTCCAGCCTTAAAGTTGTTTTCGACAACAGGCATGCTTTCCAGAAATGGTATTATTTGAATAATATATAAAGAACTCCTCTGTCTTACAAATCCTTGAGCGCTGATAACACTTCTGAGGCCCATTTCTATTGTCAGCAACAGGAGGACTCTCTTTAAGCAACAGTTTTTCAGACTCATTCCCCACTGAGCACCTGCTGAATATTTCATTCTCAAAGCAGAGATAGTGTCTCATGTTGTTCACACGATCTGCCTTTTGTCTTCGGTGTGAGGAGCTTGGCTGACAAAACGAAATACCAGGTCAGCGGTGTCAGTCTCAAACAGCATCGAGGTTGAAACAGGAGAGATGTTTTGTTTTTCAGCCAGCATCTCATGTGCGACTCTGTGACGCTGTCTGCAGTTCATGAGCGGCAGCTAAAGGACAGTTTGTCCTGGAAACTAAGATGCTCAGTGTTCACCTGAGCTTCACCGCGGGTTCAGATTGCTTTTTTTCTGCTACTGCTGCTATACATCTGTTGCAACCAATACAACAAAGAACTTGCTCTATGCTTTGGAGAAAAAAAAGACAAGTTTTTTTTTCATTTTATTGTTTATGTGTGTTGTGATGAATTATTGTAGCCAGTTTAGTTAGATGACTTAATATGAACAGTGGAAAAGGTCATATGTGGTAGGTGGCACATTTATTCAGGAAAAAAAACTTTTACAATGTGATAGATTTTTAGCTGTGACACTGTCATCCTTAATATTCTATGATTTTTGTTTGGTTGGTTGGTCCATCACTTTGGTCCAAACTGAAATATCTCAATAACTACCGGATAGATTGTCAGGATTCTGTACAGACATTCGTGGTCCACATAGGATGACGTCTACTGACTTTGGTGATCCCTCAGGATAAATTGTGATAACTTTGGTGATAGCTTTTCTTTTGATGTAGAAGTAAAACAGAAGCCTTGCGGAGCTGCTAGCATGGCTGTAGACTCTTCTTGAATATACTGAATGTTCCATCCATCTATGGCCTATACCCGCTTACGGTATCCTTTGCAGGGTCACAGGGGGCTGGAACCAATCCCAGCTAACATTGGGCAAGAGGCACAAACAAATCATTCCCTGTCACATTCCTATGGTCACCAAATAACCTGTTAAAGTGCATGTCTTTGGAATGTGTGCAGGGGAGCTGGAGAAAATACACACAAACACAAGGAGAAAATGCAAACTCCAATCAAAAAGTTACCAGTCCCAGTCCCAAACTCCCCAGCCACAGAAAGGCCCCAGCCAGTGGGCGGATTCAAACACAAAACCTCCTTGCTGTGAGGTCTGAGTGCTAACCACTGTACCACTGTTCCACACTTTTCTGAATGTTCATTTGGTAGCAAAAAATAATAATTTATAGCCTACATATTAACTGCTCAAGCTGTGTCTGCATGCTGCCATTTAGTGCTAATATGCTAACGTGCTTTAAGTTTTAATCCAATAATCAGTCTAATCTCTCTGCTAATGGGTAACTGTTTATTCTTTGTCATTATAAATGTCTGTCTTTAACTGCAATAAAGAAGTACTAATCTAAACTAAATTCCTGCCAAAAATCATGCAACATTTATTTGCAGTTCATGCAGAAAATATAAATGAAATTGTAACTGCCTTTCTTTCAACCTCACTATATTAGCACATTCCCACAGTCACTATGTTGTTGTTAAGCTTGTCATGTGGAAACAGCAGCAATCCATTAGTGTTTGAGACAGAAAACAATACACATAGGTCAGTAGGGAAACTGCACATTTCTTGCATTACAAATAATGAGGCCAAGAATTTGACCTCGACCTTTGCAGTCTCAGTGTGACTGAATTGAAAACGTCTGATAGACTCTCTCCTGAAGCAGAAATAGGCCATCAGTATACTGGTCCCATTCAACTGTATTAACTGTAATTAACTTAGTGAGTAATGACTTTAATACTGTCAAATTATTCATTAATCATATTTTTGTAAGAACATATCTTCTTCATAACATTTTAGTCAGTTTAGGATGACACTGAATAAACAAAAGACTAAATGTGCAAATCTACTCCATATGTTCTGTGTATATACTCTGTTATTGGGTTTTTATTTTATTTTTTTCACTATAATTTGAGGTAAATGTGAACGCCAAAGATAAGTGGTTTCTCCGTTGAAAAACATTAACATTCAGTGGGGCTGAAAATGTGAAATGAGTTGGAAATGCACTGAAATGAGTGACTCAAGGGCAGTTTTTGGCAGAGATGTCCCTCCTCCTGTTTCCCAGAGAGTTTTTACACAGCTGGTCTGAGAATTTAAACAAACCACATTAATGTCAAGAGTATCAAGACCTTTTCTGATCTCCTGAATAAATACGCCACATCTCCTCACTGAATGTCATTTCCTTTCTCAAAACCGATCTATGCGTCCCCTTCTGTCTAATTAGTTCTTTGTTCGGTTCTCATCCTTGCATGAGGGTTGGGTCACTGCCACCTCTCATGACGTGCATTGAGGTGGTGAAGCCTGGAAATAAACATTATCACCACCACCGGACCTCCTGACACTGAATTAATTTAATTGTGGAGTCTGCAGTGTAAATGGCAGGAAGACTTACATGCTATTAAACATGTTGTAAGTCACAACTGCTGCTGTCATTTGCGCGACACAGACTCCCTCAGCAGGTTTCGCTCACTGTTACATCATGACAGTGCTGTTCAACGGTGGCTGGCAGGTGGCATTGGCCCCCTGCTAATCCATGCAGCAGCAACCAGCAACAGTGATGCTGTGATGTGCTAGGATCAAGTTGCTGTGCTACTATCTTGTTACTAATCTGATAATCTTTTTGGCACAGGGGCTCTTTTCCATTCCTCCTTACATAACTGAGTCTATGTTCAGATTCAAGCTGAGAGGCTAGGCCAAATGCTGACTGCTGTGAGGGACAGACGGACAGTTTTAGAGGGAGAACAGGACTCAGGAAGTGTATTGAGCTTGTTTTTTTTTTTTCAAAGGTCCCTCCCAAGGTCACATTGATCCCTGCACAGGTTTTCAAGGTCAAGGTCAACCATAGTGAAATCAGGACGCCCAATGCTGCGTCAGGGGTGTGTCAGGTGGTTTATCTCCTTTTTATGCTCCACTGTTTC
>NW_023339762.1:8953445-8955153 GCF_004916995.1 Morone saxatilis | reverse complement strand
CTGTGTGTGCGTGTGTGTGTGTGTGTGTGTGTGTGTGAAAGCATGCGTGTCAAGTTGTACCCCAGACATGTGACTGACTGTCCCTGGGGATTAGAGATTTAGGATCAGACAGATCAGTCACAACTGTCATATTGACATCCTCATCTGTCCTCAGCCAGCACAGAACTCTGTAACAGAGTCCTGGTTTACAATTTACAACACAAACCCTCGCTTACATTTACATAGAATTGTATTTGCTGTTAGGCATATAAGTTGTGTAACACAGTATAACTTGATTAACGCGTCTGCTTCAGTATTTATTTACTCATTATTACGTAATTGCATCTTCATCATTTCATCCAGTGACTGACAATGCTGCTCAGTATTCATGAGTAAGAAAACATCAGATCCAATATATGCAAACATTTGACAGTAATCAAATCATCCCAATTGTTAGACGACTATAAACTAATGTACCAAACAAACAGGCCACACATTTATATCATCACTGCTTTTGACACAGAACTCGTGCCAAGTTGTCAGATGCTGTCAATACAAATTGATATGCCTGAAAAAATATGACCAAAAGCTCAGTAAGTTAATAATGGAAGTGGTTTGTCAAACCACACATCAGTTACAGTCCAGGACTTGTCTGCTGCAGACACGATACAGCTTCTTCAAGACACCCACACAACAACCACATCCTCTTTGACTCATTTCACTTCAGAACTGCTCTCAGATGCAGAAAGTCCTCTTCACACTTGACATTTAATGTGTTATCTGGTTTTTAAAGTGCCCAGTGGTGTGGTGGGTGACAACAATGTGCAATCCCGAATGTAAACACTAAGAGATTTGTAACCTGTTATCTTTCCCAAGTTGGATGATTTGCTCTTTTAACATCGACAATAATTGAGTCTATATTAACTAAAAATGTAATTGAATTATTATTTTCTGATGAAACAGAAGTGGAAAACTTTCATAATTTAGACTTTTACAATATGTGACTGATCCCTCATGTGCTCCAGCCAAAGCAGTCTCTAGTTTTAAAATGAATTTTAGCATTAAAGCTGAAAAATTACAATTGAATTCAACTGAATCTGTTTGTCTTTTTTGTCTGTCCCACCTGTAATAAACCAGGATGAGAAGTTAACAGTGACACAGGGCGCTCCAGTGAGTGGGAACCCCTCTCTTCTCCGCTTCCACTACCAACTGAGTGAGCGCCGCTCGGCCTCCTGGGATACGGCTCTATCAGAAGACAGCCTCTTCCTGGAGATCCCTGCCGGGCCACTGGTGGAGGGCAGCAAGGAGGGGTAAGGATCAGCTTACTTAAAACACATTTAAAAAAATGAGTCTGTAACAACTTTATTTACAGTACAGTCTCTGCAGGCTACCTCTGTAAACTCCACCAAAAATCAGTCTTGAGAGAAGTTTGTTAGCTGTTTGTTAAATGAATCGCTAAACATGCAACCTTTGGGGAGCTATGAGGAGGTGAAGTACATGGCTGTCTATAGGAATCATTGTAGCTGCTGTGAATCTCTACAGCCACTGTCTCCACCTTTTTAAGCAACCTTGAGATTTTGCGGAATATTCCTTAATGTTATTCAGTTCTCCTATTTAGTTCTGGTTTGAGTGTTTGACAGAAATAAGCAATTGTTTCCTCACAGTATCAGAAATATATGTAGTGGTAGTCTGCACATCATACGGGTCTAAATTGTATATGAGATGCTGT
>NW_023339762.1:8952489-8953368 GCF_004916995.1 Morone saxatilis | reverse complement strand
CAGGCAATGAAAACAGAAACTAGTAAGTTTCTGTTTTCATTGCCTGGCTTTGTGTTTGGTTGTAATCGATGCCAGGACAGAGTAACCTTGCCCGCTGTGGGCACACAGCCAGTAGTTTTGGCATCCAGCTTTGCAGCTGCTACTGCATTATTATGTAAAGTTGCAGCGCTTATGTAAAGAGGGAAAAAATAAAAACCACTTTGTGTGCGTCATCACCCTTCTTTACCAGCTCTCTCCCTCTGTGCTCATGTCATCCTCAGGCTAACCGCTCTGCTCGAGTTTGCAGAAGAGAAGCTCAAAGTTAACTATGTGTTCCTGTGGTTCCATAAAGGCAGAGAGGATCGACGTAAGTGCCCTTATTTTTAAATACTGTTTGCTTGTCGTATTTCTTAATTTTTTTTTAGAAGCAGGATTTGGTTCTCACAACCTTTTTTTTTTTTGTATTGATTTGAAAATTGAAAGACCTGAGTTGTTAATTGAGCACACAGACAATAGTAAAGATTTTTTTACTTCATAGAGTGTGCATGTGGCTGGATTTACTAGAGGTCCCTCGGGCAAATTGTTTTGTCAGTTGACTTGAGCGGGCCTCTGCAGCGGGGTTAGCAAAGGTTAACGGCTCTCTCAAAAGTTGAAAAATACTCCAAAACCTTTGTAAGGTTCCATATGTGAGATTGTGAAGCATTTCATGTAATATTTCCACGTATTAATCACTTCTCATTGCCAATGTGTAACTAAAAAAGGAGGCCTTCCCTGGCTTTCTCGTTGCCTAGGGACTGATTATTTTGTGCATTTCTACGTAGGGCTATGGGTTGGATTTTCCACGAAAGTCCAAAGGGTTATTATTACACGCCCTCCCAAGTGCCTTCCCTACATTGTCAA
>NW_023339762.1:8948254-8952389 GCF_004916995.1 Morone saxatilis | reverse complement strand
TGCTCCACTGTTTCTCTATTCCACAAAGGAAAAACATTAAAAATCTTACTTCCTCATAGCTATAGTTACTTTTAACTTTACCCAGTAGGATTTTACATAATGTATCTACAATTACATGGTTACAGATTAACTGTATCCAACTGTATAAAGTATAAACACTATCAGGTTCATTCTACTGCCAAATGAGTAGCTTACTTTTATGTTTGATACATTAAGCAGGCAACATTTGCTACTAATACTTCAGTAACACATTTACTGCAAGGCTACTAATGAAGTTTATTTTGTGGTATTGCTGAAAGAATACATTTAATTTGTGGAAAAGAAAACAGCAAAAACACAATAACAAAACAAACAGCTGAACATTATTTATGCCTTCTAATAAAGGCACCACTTAGCTATCTTTTTCTTTTATTAAGGTTTAGTCCTGTTTACCTTAAAGTTAACCTACTCCCTCCACAACTACAGAGCCATCAGCCAGGTCTCCAGTATAAAGTACACTATTTCCCCCTGAAATGCAGGCTATAAATTGTCACAAAATACACACATTCAAGTACAAACGTAAGCTCTTTTATGAATATGTACTGGAATATAACACTAATTTATTTAAAGCTACCATTAAGTGTGATAAAGTTACAGCTCATATCATGATGATTATATAAATACTCCTTTAAGGTTTGTTTACTTTCACTTCCTGGTATGGATTACCCATGATGCCTTGCTGCGGCTATAAATACCCGTCGCCCCGCTGTAGCAGAGCCAGTTGCTGCTGTGAGTCGACGCGGTGAAGTCTGACCAACCTCTCCCACGAACAGTCGCATTAGAGAGCCTTACCGCGACAAGGTTTTGTCTTAAATTACGGATGGTGAACTTTTCTGTGGAGTTTTTACTGAACAGTAATTGTTTTAGTTGTCAAAAAGGACCCAAAGACCCGTGTTTCCTCGAAGCTATCATGCTGAACACCGAGGAAAGGTAGGAGGATGCTTCTAGAAACCATTAAAAAACGGAGGATGGGGACTCAGCTAGTTCAGTCTGTTCGTTACCGTGTGCGCTGAACTTTTAGACATTATTACACTATCACATATTCAGACTTTACTTTTAGCTGGCTCGCAAAATAAGAGGAAAACAAGTGGTAAAAGTTAAACATGCAGCGTGATGCAGTGGACACAAAATGATGTTACAAGAGCGTTTAAGGTCTTTAAATTTACGGGATTTTAATGTAAATCTCAAATATTAGACCTTTATTTTGGAGGGAGCCTGCAAGTTATTTCTAGTTCAAAAACTGTGAGGAACAGGGCTGCAGCCAACGATCACTGTCGATTATTATTGTAGCGAATAAGTGATTAATTGTTCTGTATAATGGATACAAACTGTAACTCAGGGTAGCTGCTTTTGTTTAGCTTATTTGGTCTAAAACTCAAGCATATACTTTATTTAAAAATCCAATTTCCAAAGGTAGTAAACAGAGAAATGTTACAGAACCTTACATTCAGGAAACCGTAAATAAATAAATAAATAAATATTCTCTGTTTTAGTTGTTGCACCGACTCGCCTCTTGGCTATCGCCTCATTGTAAATGACAATTGGTTCTCAGTTGACTTATTTTGGTGTTAAATAATTAATAGATTATCAAAATACTACAAAAGAAATGAGTTCAATGCAGGCCTACTGGAGAAAAAAAAAAGACTTTCAACTAGTGCTGAAATAACTAGTCTATTAATGGATGAGTTTATGGACAGAACCATTTACTATTTAATCATTTATATCACTGTCTGTTGTATCTCTCCAGCCAATTTATTCATCACCTTGGGAAATTGTAGGGCGGCATTTCTACAACTTTCTGACCTTTTTTTTATTACCTAAACGATAAAAAAATCAACCACACAGTCGATAATAAATAAAAATTAGTTGCAGCCCTACTAACAGCTTTGTTTAGGCTAGGCTTTACTACCCCTGTAGGTGCTGTATATTTCTAATGTTTGACCTTTTCCGGTTTTACCACCCCAGTAGTCCCATAGAGATTCAGTGTCACTGTGGTAGTAACACGTCTTTTATCATGCAATACTTCCTCCTTATCGAGAGGTAGACCTAAGATAAAGGATTTTATGAGCAATGACACAGATGAACCGCAGCCTGTGTGTTTTCTCCATACAAAATCGGAGGCACAAGCCTTGTTTTTTGTCCTCTGTGGGTTGACCATCTGACACACAGAAAAGGAGCGGCCCATTGATGCTGTGAGCCAGAACAGTGACTATATTAGCTCACTGACTGTTCTGGCCCTGTCAGCTGAAGGCATCAACTGGCCTACATCAGCCCGGTTACATAACCCCCTCCCCTCCACTGGTTCACGTCTCAAACATCAATGGAATCTGTTTGTGTTTGTACGGGGGGTGGAAGGGGTACCAGAGAACAAGACGCACGTACATATGCTCGTGTGATTATTTACTAGAAGTCCGACTTGTGTGTCAGCGTTTGGTCAGTAAAACTCGGCGGTGTGACTTTTAACGCACAGGTGTATGTGAGTGAGATTGTCATGTTTGGGTATTCATTTAAATGGCCAGGATCAGGGGCATCATGCAAGTCAAAGATGATTCCGAAACAAGGCGGGAGTACAGGGTGGGTTCAGTCAGAGAACAGCTGGATTGTGTAACTCTGCGCCCCTCTAAGTGACCGGCAGACTGAACTGTTCAGTGGTTGCTGAAAGATTCTCAGTCAGAGCACTGTCGAATTTTCCGTCGACAATAACGAAACCAAAACATAGGCCGTGCCCACCAGTTTCAGCTGACATGCGGAATTGTCGGCGTCAGCTATTACATGCACCTACAAGTGAGTTGCAGACAGGCTTGGAATGAAACGCATCGCCCTGGAAAAAAAAAAGGCCCACACACTCTGGCAGAAAACGTAGAGGCTCTTCACATGCAGTAGTTATTATTATAGCATTAGTTAACCTTTTAGTTTAAAAAAAATAAGTAAAAATGATTCATTGTTTGGGCCATAACATATCAGACTAAAAAAAAAAAAAATCAATAAAAAAAGCTGGACTGTTGGTTTGACAAAACAAGACCTCTGAAAACATCACCTTTGGACATTTTTCACTATTTTCTGAGCAAACAATAATAATTGAATCAAGACAATAATGTCCCCACGTGCCCACTGAAATACAGTATAGCAGCCAGTTTGTGCACCAATGCCCCACAGATGGCTTAGTGCCGAGCACAGCCTGCTTTTCGCTGATGGCTGAATATGTTGACGTTGTTTTCTGCCAAAGCTAATGTTTCCACAACAGGCAGAAGACGTAAAGGCTCATGCTGTGTAAATAAGATGGTTAATTATGACACCGCTTTGCTGTCGTCCCTCATTCTGGCGTCGTACTGTTACTCAAACTGCGCCTTTACTGACCGTGCGGTGCTGAAATAAATTTGTAGGTGCTGCTTTCCACAAACTACAGTCCGCCTGCGTTCTGGGTGGGGCAAATGTCTGCAAGGGATGTTTTTAAAAGGACCATGTACTGTAGTGTAGGGCTGCCTGTCTGCAGTTTGCTGGGTTTATGATTGGTATGGGTTATATTCAGAGTAATAATTCTTCTACTTTCCCAGGGTGGTAATCTTTACTTAACATATTTGTTGACTCGTTGCCACTGTGTTTTTACAGTTTCCTCCTGATCATTAACATAGGGGTCGCTTCTCTTGTCCTCTACGGCCATGATGAGGTGGACATCAGTGGTTTTGTGGTCTATCTGAAACTATGACATTGACTGTCATGAAATTTGCCGTCCTTGTTTTGTGTTAAGTTAACACTCTGGTTATTTATACTATTTTTTTTTTGTTGTTTCTGTGTTTTCTGTGTGTGCCCAGCGCTGCACAGCCACAGTTTGGCCAGAGGGGTCAGAGCAGCGGGTTTTGACAGGGGTACGTCCCAGCACACTCAGGTTCCAGAGCACGTGTGCCTTTCCTGTTTCTGTCTCGACGTGTTTTCCGACACGCTGCTCTGCCAAACTTCCAGGGGTCGGAGGAGGTCTGGGGACTGTTTACTTCCCTGCACACAGCCACATCTTGTTTGTCTCCATCGTATCATTTCACCACAGTTCTTTTTTTGGGGGGGGGGGCGGGGGGCTTGATTTTTTTGACAAACTGGGTTT
>NW_023339762.1:8944044-8948154 GCF_004916995.1 Morone saxatilis | reverse complement strand
GGGGGGGGGGGGGGGGGGGCTTGATTATTTTGACAAACTGGGTTTAAGTTGAGTCTTTTTCCATTACTAAGCTGGTAATTCTGGTGTTGGAAGTTGGTTCGGTGTGTTTCGGTCTTCTTGGAGGGCCTACCAGAGCGCTTCCTGTTTTGGTTGGGTCGTGTGTTTGTTGGCTGTCGGCCACACAGTTACAGCAGCTGGCAAATCCAGGCCGTTCATCCCCTGAAACAATTCACCTGAATCAGTTCTCAAAACAACTGACAGCTCAGGAAGAGCAAGCTGGCAGTGGAAGCATTGGTCTTTAGAAACAAAAAAAAATCCTTTCTCCTGCATGCCCTCACCCCCACTGGGAGAATCGAACCGTGACGCACTTGGCATCTTTCAGTCTCCCCCGCAACACACAGATGATTAAATCCTCACCAGCACATTAATATAGCCCAGACTTGTCTGTGTGCTTGGCCTTTTAAGTTGGTGCACAGCCTGTTTTCACCCATCAAGTACACCTTCTTTCAAAGTTGAACCTATATTCTGTTTTTAGGGTGACCCTGTGATCTATTGGGGGGCTAAAGGCTGCAGCCTTCCAGCTTGAGTGGCATCATGGGACAGGAGGGTGGGGAGGGCTGCTTGGAGTGTGGCTGAAATGTCAGAGGACGAAAGTGTTGCCTTTCAAAACAAGCTGGCATTTCCATCAAGGACAGGCTCTTCTGTCTGTTTGTGAAAGGGAAGATGGAAAAAGAGAAGCAGGTCTTGACATCTTGGCAAGCGTGCTCATCTCCTCGTCCCCCTGTGCCCTACCTGTTGTCCCTGATACAGTCTGCATCAGTTTTGTTTCTGTGGAATAAATAAGAGTCTTGGCTGCCAGACTGGAATGAGGTGAATGTTGGCAGCACACCATTAAAACAAACTACGCTGTTTTGAAAGGAGGTTCTGGTAGATTTAGTACTTATATATTTTTTTTTTTTAAGTTACATCTGCTGGGTACTGCTGCTGTCTGTGTCCTTCACTGCAACATTTTTATGCATCTGTTTTAGTTATTTAGCATCTATTCCTTTCTATGTGTTTTCAGTTGTCAGTAGTGAGTATAAATAAAAATAAAAGTACTGTACTTAAATACAGTTTTAATGTACTTGTAATGTACATTACACACCCATGACGAGCTTATACATTTTGATTTATTGTTATACATTCAACTATCCTAAAGTCGATTTTAAAATAGTTAAGATTTGCTCACCCATGACTTGTAAAAAAAAAAAAGACTGCTGCTTACATGTTCATCCATCTGTGTGAGTAAAATATGAAATGGACAGGAGCCATTCTGCTGCATAATGAGCACTTTACTTTTGATCCTTTAGGTACATTTAGCTGATAATACCATCAATTAATCAACTAATAATTTGGTCTGTAAAACACCAGAAAACACTGAAAATGCCTATTATAATATCTTAACCTTACAGCACAAAATGATGTCATCAAATGTCTTTTTTACAAATGGAGAGAGCAGGTTCTATCTACACTTTAATGCTTCAGTAAAACGTTGCCTGTGCATCGCTAAGATCCGAGGGGAGTGATGAGAGCGGGAAAGGGTGCGTGCGGTTGCTGCCGTGAGGTGAACAGGCCAGGTATAACAAGCTTTGTTTTCCATTGCTCGCTTTGGCCCGTAGCTATGCAGAGCAGGTCGTCCAGGTTACCTGTCTGCTCTGCAGGGAAACTTTGGCACAGCTTCCTCTCCTCTCCTAAAAACGATGCATGTGGCTGATGTTTTTCTGTGGCGCTCGAGTCCCAAACAGGTTGGTCTCGCCGGTACAGTTTCAGACCGAAGTTTGTGTAAAATGTGAGGTTTCAATTTAAAAAAAAACAAAAAACAAAACAAAAGGGTGCAGTAAAGTCCCAGGGTGAAAAGTGAAGGTATGCTGGAGAGGGTATTTGCTCATTTAAAGAGGCCAACATTTGACAATATGAGAATCCAGAGTCCAGGCCCATCTGGCAGCATCGGCCAGCTGCCACCATGTCTGCTTTGAGATCCGCGTCTGTAACTCAAAACGCTGAAGATGTGTGTTCCTGAAAGCCACCCAAGCTATTTGCAGAGGTGTTTACAGATCATGTGATTGTTAATGCTACATGCCTTCCACCACATGCACAGCCCATCAGGAACTCTTTGAACGCCGTCATAAATCATTGGCTTTAATTTCGTCTGTGCGGTAGCCTCGTCATAAACAAACTGCCTGTGATGGATTTTCAGGAGGGTCAATGGACTGAAACTCGCTAGGAGTAATTCAATAATTTGCTGAACTGGTCTGCGTCACATCACAGGCTTTGTCCTTTGCGTATGCGTTATGATTTAAATTAGTTTGAATTGTGGTCACAAGGTTGGATGAATATGCTAAAGTGTGTGTGTGTACGTAGCCAACAAGAGCGGGTGAACTGGAGTGTTTAAAGCAGTCGGTGTGCTAATGCTTCGAAACTCACATTATTCAGTCTGAGGCAAACCGTACAGTAGGAATGAAGTCAAACAGGAGGATTTTTGTACACTTTGTCCCAGTTTTTGTTTGAATGGACTTATGGCTAAAAGTTGTCTGGGTAAAGTGTTGGAATCCTGCTAATTACATAAAGGGATCCAACAAATAAGCAAACAGTGTAATCCTGTTAAGTCCCTCTGGCTGTGCTCCACACTGCAGTGGTGGGGCACGTTGCCACAGGTGCTTTAGGTTTGCTAATTACAGGAACGTCCTTAATGAAGTTAAAATGGGACTCTGAGTGAGGCAACAAGCTGAGAGGTTTACATCAGTGGCAGAGCAGGGTTAGTCATCGTGCTTCAGTTTCACTTCTGTCTGTTTGAGTTAAAGGTGCCGTGTTGAGATTTCTTGTGAACACACAGAAGTTTACAGTCAGTGTTTTTTTTTTCACCAAAATGCATTGTGTGAATCCTTGAGGTCTACAAAATGTGCCAAGTGCATTTAATTCCTCATAGAATGTAATTAAACTAAATTTGCAAAGCTAAAACAAAACAAACAAAACAACGCTCACATTCATATAAGTGATTTCTCGTGAGCATGTATGGGGATCCATTTGTAAAAACATTAGCTACTACTAGCAGTTAAAAACCCCACAGGGTACCTAAGTGTGATGAAGGTTTTAAATGTCCTGAAACAGAGGCTCTTGTCTGTTTTTGCCAAACAATTTCCTTCATCAACTTTTATTAGAAAGTCCAGTGATATTCAGGTGAATGTTGCAGTGTTTCTGAGCTTATTGGAAAAGAGGGACAGCGTGTGGAAGGACGAGGTGCAGTGATACCATCTGAAACACTAACAGACTCTTCTCTCTCTCCTTCCAGTTCCTGGTTAGCTGGGTCTCGGCTGCCCAGCTCCATCCCTCAGTCTCCGGGGCCTCTGTGGTGCTCCTGATGCCCCTCACCCACAACTGAAGATCCCGGGTGGGCGAGGGACTGTCAGGGATCACTCTCTCGGCGTGCTACTACACAAGGTGACAGTTCTCGACTTCACACAGCAACACAGAGCGCTGTAGTTTAACGTCTGTGAAGCTTCCTGGTAACATCTGCATATGTGAACCTATAATGCAACATACTGCTTAGCATAAAACAGCAGGGAAGTTGTGGTGAAGTTTTGGTTAGTGAATTTAATAGCAAAACTCGGCCACATTATTGTCACCTTAACTGCTGTGATACCAGAAGCACTGGCAGCTTGTGAATGTGATATTTAAACTGGGACTTGAAACGTTATGAAAAGAGAGCTGGTGATGATATAAGTCTTTGTCCCAGATTGGTATTTTTAAAGGCTTTTTATTTTAAGATGAAGTAAATTCTGTAAGAGCTAAATGGTTTTAAATGGTTTTAAATGGCAATACTGGAAAACAATACTTGAGGTAATAATTGTGTTAAGTGCTTCATCCCTCAGAGACCACTAAACACAGGAACACCTCACTAATGAGTTGTACCCTCATTCTGCAAATTCCCTTTTTTTTAAAAAAAAAAAAAAAAAAATGTTATTTGAGGTCGCATTAAAAATAAAATTGTGTTGGATGAAAGACATTGGCTTTTACTGACAAAGAATACTGTTATATAATAAAATACATCATAAAAATGATTGCATTTAGATC
>NW_023339762.1:8941843-8943944 GCF_004916995.1 Morone saxatilis | reverse complement strand
CCTTCCCTCCTTCCCTCCCTGATAGAAACACGCCTTCTGCCTCTTTTCTTCCTCAAGCAATCAAATCCACTTTGACTCTGGCTCTGACACAAACCCCTCCTCCTCCTCCTCTAGAAATCCTTCATCACTGACTGGGAGGTGTCACTTTTTTTTAATAGACTTGTGATTTAAGGGGGTGTTTGGGAGTGGTAGGATTTCCATGTGACTCAGATGCCCCCCCCGCCTCCCCCCTTTCCCTTCCCAGAGGATAAGTGCAGATTGGAGAAACGAGGAGCGGCGTAGCTTGAACTTATTCATCACTTGCATTGTGGGATTCTTATTTTTCCTGCTAGTGGTTCCTCTCAACCACGTTGTTTTTTTTTTTTGTTTTTTTTTTTGTTTTTTTTTTGTGCTGCCATCAACAAACCAACTGTTAACATTCAGGAGAAGTGTTTTACATTAAAATTCAGCATATCTCTCCTCTGACAGCTTTGACCTTTTTATAAGGAAAGAGACTTTGTTTGTCTTGGTGTGCTGTATACCATGCAAGCAGTGATTGTGAGGCTAAAGAGAGGGAATTATGGGTTTGGTATGGTCAATAAAATGTTATAATATAGGTGGGGATACAGCCTAGTGTGTTACATTTAACATTGAAGCATATGTAAACATTTCTTTACACTCTTCCTGATATATGTTGAGGCATCATTCCAGCACGTCACACGCTCTGTTGTTTTTGTAGCTCTTGTCTGCCCAAAAACAATCTAACCACAAATGTGGAAATGCCCTGTTAGTCTCTCCACATGTGTCAAAGTTAAGAAGCAGCCTGTATGTTGAATGTCACAACAGGGTGGCTGCCAACTCGCTCCTCCTTCTCTGCGCAGTAATCAACCTGCCCAGTTGACGGTGTGAGTTATTGGCGAGCTGGAGAGGAGGACGGCCTTGCTGTTGTTTCACTTTGCACCTCACACACAGAAACAAACGCTTAAGAGTTTATATTCTTCAAAGATCATAAGCTGAATAATGTTTGGGTTGAGGTGGTCCGGTTTAAAGAGAAGCTCCACTTACTGTTACTTAAAACACAATGTTTGAATGTAGTGAAGCCTCAGTCTGTGCCTCTCATGTATTGACATTACATTCAAGTTTAACTTAAAGAGAAGGTTGTTTAACAACAGCAGCTTGTTATAAAGACTCTTCTAACCATATGGATGAAAAAAAATACCATATCTCCCAATGTGTGGCTCAATGTTCCATCCAAGTTGCCGGAATTGACACAAGAAACATTTTTTTTTTGTATGAAAATATAAAACAATAAAATTTTAAGATGAATATATATATATAATATAACTGTTAACAAAACTTTTATTTTGACATAATCTACAGCTTGAGGAAACAACATTTATCATGCAGCAAATAGAGTTCTGTAAATCTCTTCAGAAGAGTTTTGTTAAACAGCCTTCTGGGTATTTCAGAGATCACAGATACCCTGTGACTCGAATGATGATTATAATACATGAGAAGCACAAACTGGGTCTAGTGAAGCTTCATTTAGCTCAGTAGAGTCGTCAGTAGTACTGTCCTGCACCAGTTGAAAGCTCGATTGAAATGGGGCTTCTTGTGCCTACAGAGGAGAGTGCAATGTCAATATTTTTTGCTCTTGAGTCTTATTGAGGAACGTGTCCATTTTCCTTACTTCATCCCATGCAACGTGAGGCAATGACCTCACCGTATGGGTACAACAGGAGCACTTCAGGTGATTACCCAATATGCAATTAGAGTAAAAACGCAGAAGGAATCTTGTGCAGGTTTTTTTTTTTTGTTGTTTTGTGGTTTTTAGTACTCTGAACAAAAACGCCAAAGAATCCATTCTGTCTGTAACACGCTATCAATTCAAATCACCTTGCTTTCAAAATTCTGCTAATTTAGACCTGGTGTGTAAAGCTATTTCAACCTACATTCCCCATGCTAGCCATACTACCTGTAACACCTCAGAGAAACATGAAAGTAGTCTGTTCCATATTGGTGTTGGGATGGGGTGGGGGCCTTTTTTCTTCTGCATGTGTTCAGATCATATGAGTCTTCGTTGCTACTGATTGAGCCCTGACTATAAGCTGTTGTCAATATA
>NW_023339762.1:8934067-8941690 GCF_004916995.1 Morone saxatilis | reverse complement strand
GGGGGGGGGGGGGGGGGACAATAAAACTTGTTATCTAAACATGTTGTTATTGTTGTTATTTGTTAAGTGTTGTACTAGTAAACATGTAGAGGGAACAGCACAGGAAGCAAGCCAAGTTTATAAAACTGAGGAAACATACTGGAGGATTTAAAATAAGTCCAATTAAACAAGGACACCATGGCAGCCAAATTAAGGCAATAAAATGTGAAAGTAGAGCAGTGATGATGATGAGGCCAATTTCAGAAAATTAAAGTGGTTTCTGTTTTCAGGAACAGTAGATGTGGGAAGCTGTGTTTCAGCCGATCGCTGACTCAGGCGCTAATCTCCAACCAGCTCAGCTCCCTGTACATTACAGCTCACCGCGGGCTTCTCGCCAAAGGTGGCAACTTCCCAAGTCAGTTGATCTTGATCTATTTTCAGTGCCTGGGCCAGGACAGACTCAGCTGGGCTATATTGGAGTCTCTAATACAGCAGCAACCTGCTATAAAACCTTTGTTGTCTCCTGAAGGAGAAAATCCATTCAGCAGTACAGGGACTTCTCTAATTCTGAGAAGTGGCAGGTATCAATTTGTCACACCAACAAAAGAAGACAAATTAACCACAACACATCTGGGAAATTCCCTGTGTGTTGTGTGTTGATATTTAGACCTTTAGGGGTGCTCCAAAAAATATTCTGTTTGGGGCCTACTATAAGTTATCCTGCCCCCCCACCAGCAGCCAACATGGCACAACATTGCACTGGAAAAACTGAAGTCAGGCATTCAAGCTGTGTCACTAATCTCCCAGACTAAAGACAAGAGGCAGATATTCCCCTCCTGGCCTTAATCTTATGTTGACTTTACATAAACTCACCTCAGATTGAGGCTGATAAGCGGTTACAGCACCAGCTTCACTCACAGCATGGGATTTCTCAGAAACCGCCTATATACGTCCTCACATCTCAGTTTCTAGCATCCGTTAATCAGAGTTAAAAGCAGCCAGTCAATAGCTAATCCCCTCTAAAGAGACTGGCGCTGCTGCAGACCTCACTGAAGAGCACATCAAATGTAATGTGCCCGAATGAGAACCTACTTTTCTGTGCTTCTGCTCTGTATTATATCATGAAATGTCCTGACATAACTACTGCTGACAAAATAATCTCACCACAAGGTTTGTAGCTGTTCTGGAGCTTTCGATCATATCACACGTTCTTTATCAGCTGATGGAGATGTTCATATTTTTCTCTTTTTTTAAAGTTTATTCTTGACCAAAGAAACAGCAGCTGAAAAAATAACCACAAGGTCAATTTAATGGCTGTTTCCAAGATCAAGAGTGAACATTGGACCTCATTGTATATTGTCATTAAACTTGCAATAAATTTTTTTCTTTTGGCCACTTGGGGGCAGCAGAAATGAGTTATGAACACAACATTGACAAAGCATATTATAAATTGACATGTTAAACTTTTTAGCATCAGTCGCTTATTTACACATCCAGCAGTTATGGAGAGACATTATCAATCATTTAGAGTCCTGTCTGTGTCCACCTGGGGAGTATGAGCACTTAATATTTACTCTTCTGGTCTTCACCAGCTCCTGAGGGGGAAATATCTGGCTCTGTAGCTGCTGACTGATCCACTAGGTTCACCAGCTAGTTGCTAACTGTGTCTGTCTGCTGTTTAGGGCTAGGGAGGTTTTTTGATAGGAGGTCTGAAGGATGAGACACTTCCTGTTTTACAATAAGAACTGGAAAACAGCCCCACTTAAACAAAGGTGAATAAATCCATATACGATTGTATAATCATGGTCTCCTATTTCATAACAGTTTAAAGTATGCATTACACAGTTCATGCAGAATACATTAAGACCATCTGCTCTGTCCTAGAACAGACTGAGCACACACACATTAAGCTCAAATCCCATATTGATTTCAACTGTAAATCCCCATAAATCGTAGGGGATAAATAACAATGTTTAAACCTCTGAAGTGGACTCACTTTATGAGTGACTTTATGAAAGCACTTTACTAAAAAGTAATAAATTCTTGTTTTGAGCATAAATAAAGAGCCTTATGAACTTGTTAAGACAGAACACTGCATCATTAAACATGAAACAGACTAAATAGGAAATAAAATCAGTAGTCGATAATTCGTCATCTGGATTTATTTTAGGAAACAACACAATTGCAAACATACCTGAAGACTTTTTACATCCACACTCACAATCGTTCTCACACACAAAAGAAGAAGAAAACAAGAAAAGTGTGGGGAGCGGCACTACTTGTCCTTCTCTTTCTGTTCCTTCTCTTTCTTGTCTTTCTCGGCTTTGGCCTCTTCTGCCTCGTGCTTCTTGATCAGCTCCTCGACTTCCTTCTGCTTCAGCACTTTGATGCACGTCTTGCCGTTCTCGCGGGTCAGAGTGGCGATCTCCACTGAAACGACAGAGACAGACAGTCAGGAACCAGCTGCTGGAAGATAACGTATTATGTTATTATATACACATACTTGTGGTTTCTATCTATATCTAAATGTCTAGATAATGTATATTTCAGCTGGATGCAGTGTCAGTGTTTGGAACATGTTGCAACAAGGTTACTGTGAAGTTATCACCTGATCAGCCACAAAACAGGTTGATCTGGATTATATCTCACAGAGTTGTGTGGACGCATTATGTACACATGCAGACAAGGTAAACAAATGAATAGGCGGCCTTTATTTTCAGGCAATGCTATGTGCTGTTAATGCTGCAGAAGAAAGCAACACGCTGCTTATCCATGATACAGGAGGTTGTTATAAAGACAAAGATAAAGTGTGGATGGAAAATAAAGGAGCAGAATCACTTGTCGACCAGTGTGATCTAAACATTAGGATGACATTCATTTGCTCTCTACATAACTGCTCAAATCCGCACCTTTCTCTGCGGACAGCTTGCTGACGTCCATGGTTTTATTGAGCACTTTAACGGCAAGAGCGAGGGCCGTGGAAAGTGTCATCTCTCCCTCTTTGAAGTCCTGCTTCAGCATAGAAACCGCTGCCTAGAAGTGAGCAAAGAAAACAAAAACAGAGATAAAGTACAAATCATTTCATTTGCCACAGTCCCAAAACACCATCCTTCTTGTTTGTGCTGCAGAATTTACTATTACTGTTTTCTTTCATGAACGCTGCATTTATAGCTCAGTTTATCTTCTGGTCTCAGGCTATTTCTGCCAAATCTGATATCTGCTCCTGTGCGGCTCACTGTGTGGAGCACAACACTAACACTGTCAGGACCGGGTGTGTGTTTCCTCACTGGAGACACCCAAACTAAAAGTTCATGAACTCAGGCTTATCGTAAGGCATCTTGGACAAAAGGTGTTCACATAGGCGGATCTGTTACCCACAATGCCCTGTGTGGAGCCCTGTGGAGCCCCACTGAGATTAGTAAAGCCACCAGGAATCAGGACTTACACCATTAGCTGCCTCAAGAGTCAGCACTAAGTAGGCCACAGAATGGCCTCTGTTTATTGTGAGCGTTCAGTCCGTTTAAAAACGCTGTGCAGCTGCGCCCTCAAGTGTCACTGCGTGGAATAACAGTTTGTCTGAATACATCGGCGCATCAAATCCAAAAATGCAGATTCCACACGTATTAGTTTCCTTTATAATTCAACCTATTTTACATGATTCCATTCTCAGACGAGAGCCTTGAAGCACTCCCGTGAGACTTACAGCACTGTTGTTTCCGATGCACGTGGCCTTCCAGCCTCCATAGTTTCCACTGGGGTCACTCTGGTACAGCTGGAAACCATAGTGTTTATCCCAGCCCATGTAGAGCAGCGAGACTCCAAAGGGACGCTTTCCTGTGAGACAGACACACGTACACTGTCATCGTAATAATGATTCAGCCTAAATACTTAAATACTTTTTAAATGTTTGATGTTCAGTAGTTTTGTAATTTTTTATCTTAATATGACAATACTTTCATAATTTCTTCAATTTGGACACTTTAACATCAGTTTCTGAGCTAAGAGTATAAAGACAGTACTCCACAATCATCTATGTACAAACAAACTTTTAATTTATTTTTTTGTAGTTTTAGAATCCCAGATTAAAGTCAAAACTAATGATTATGATCTAATCTTGATCACAACATCTAGCAAAGTAACAACTATGCAACACTGCCTGAAGAAAAAAAAGCCAGATGCTAAGGTAAAATGACAGTTCTTATTCTCACAATTGTAACAAAAAGTCCTGTTAACTTTGCACTATAGTGGTTCAGGAAACTTCACTGTGTCAAAACAATTCTTAGACTTAGACTTAATTTGTCATTTGGATTTGAATCAAAATTAAATTTTGTTGCAACGGCACATAGCACAGCAGGAATTAAGGGTGAGGCAGTATGTACCAAATAAATATATATATATGCAAATATAAAAAGAGAGAAAAGAGAGAAAAAAAAAACTTTTGCATAAAAGACCAGTTAGATTTCACAGTGTAGTTGCCTATGTAAAAGAAACTTTTGTATATAATACAAACAAAATAAAAACTCATATCAGGGCTCAGCAGCGCGAATCTCGCCCAAGTACCAAAATGAATACTAGATAAGTTATTGTAGCTAACTGGATCTGCGGGACAACTTGCCAACTAAATTAACTGCCTTTTTATCTGCGCGTACCAGTTTGTTTACATGTGTGAGGCTATCAAATGCCAACCCACTAAAAAGGCACAATTTGGTCACTGCATAGATAATCTCAAAGCTGTCTCGTCATGATGTAACTCTGGTGCTGCTTCATACCTCCAAACTGAGTGTAGGCCTGTTTTATGTCACACAAAGCTGTGACCAGCTGCTCACAGGGGATTGGCTCCTGGTACTGCAGCAGGTACCTGTAACAGCAACATTCATATTCGTATTTTGTCCCACTACAACTATTTGACTGCAGCAGAAATTAAGAAGAAGACCGTGTCCCTAAGTGGAGCTTACCTCTGCGCTATAAGTCTCAGCTCATTGGTCAGCACGTTGGCATCTGATGTGATTCCTGCCACGCTGCACGCCATGTCTCTGCAAGGAAATAGAGGGAGGCTGTTAGAGAAATATGTCACTGCGGTTGAACCAATGCCACTAAAAAAAAAAAAAAAAGGCTGATGCAGAAGTTGCTCACTCATTCAGCTTGTAGATTTTCTCAGAGAAAAACACTTCATCCAGCAGCTTGTGAATGTTCCTCCTCTCAGCAGCCAGCAGCACTCCGTCGTTGGCTAAAATTCCCAGGCAGGTGCCGGCGTGGCCGATGGCCTCCATGGCATATTCAACCTGATACAGACGCCCTGCAAATGAAACACAATGCTGTCAGGACGAGGACGCAAGCACAAAGCCCTAAAAAGCAAGAAACAAGATGCCTGCTTCTGGTTATATGTATACTACTTCTACTATAAAAACAAAATGGAAGAAACTTCACACAGTTAAAAATCTGCAGTGTTCAGGAGCTCTTACCCTCTGGTGAGAAGATGGTTGTTCGTGAATCATATCGACGAGACTGAAAGGAAACGGAAAGCAGTTGAAAACTGGATGGAACTTAATTTAAATACAATTTAAATACAGACGACAGAGCAACAAGTAATTTAGAATATTTGTTGGAGTTAATCTAGGGAAACATTTTGCCTTAACCCCATACCATTCTGTTGAGTTTACTCCCTCTTGACCTCAACTTCTCTGAGGTGTGGTTTTTGTTCTTATCTTGTGGCTAAGGTGGCTTGTAGAATAGACACTGCAGCTGTCTACAGCCAAAATAACCTATTACTCCAGTGACAAAGTGTGTTTTGTAGACTGCATTGTACACTTCAAATCCAAAATGAACTATAGAGATGAGTAACAATATCATAAATGCAGATATTCCCATACAGGGCACAAAGAGTCACTGAATGGTTTAATGAGCGTATAAACACACAGATTTCAACACAATTTAATAGCTAGGAGAGATTTTGCAGCAACATGTTAGAAAGTGTCCTCCATCATCATCATCATCATCATCATCAAAACACCAAATGAGGGAGCATCTTCTGAAGAAACGTGCTCATCCCTGCAGCAGAGTGAATAGACTGAAGCAGTTCTGGAGGCTCACAGAGGCCTAAAACCTTACTGACACACTTTATGTTGTGTTTTTCCCTTTAATGTTTCACCCGTCTGTATGTTAAGGTCTTTTAAGGATTGCACACAATCTAATGGACGAATAATAACAGAAATATTGTTTCTCGTTCAATCACACAAAGACCAGGTCGGTCCAAGTCCAAGGGGAGCAGACAGCGGACAGCAGGACTCTGCAGACTGCTACAGAGATGCTTTGCTTTGAGGAAGAGAGAAGCTGAGCAACACATCATTCATAGAAATCCAACTCCACAATCATACTAACAAGCCAGTTTACTCACCATCTTTGGAGACTGCAGTCAAAATCCTGCCGCTGTGGAAAACAAACAGAGAGTTTACCTGATTGTGTTCAGACAGAGAGCTTTACCACATGAACATTACTGAAGCTAACAGATGTGCTCGGTCATCTGCAGCTGCTTGTGTCAGTGAAAGTGAAAGAGACAAAACTGCGACTCAACGGTTGATTAAACTATATATTAGATATATATTCTTATAATTCTTAATTATGTTATATAGTTCTGTGGTGTATATCGTGTGATATTCCTCTTTATGTTATATATATCATGTATCTTATTTTTGTATGCCCGCTCTGTCTGTCGTGTGTTCACACGGTTATGCAGCCTTGTAGCACTCGTGTATACTGTCCTGACACATGATGCTTTCAGACAGTATAGATAAGCTGTTTAAATGTCTCTCTATGTGCTGATGAATATTGCACTCGTTTTTGTTTTCTAAAATAATTCTGTATTTATGCGTCCTGTCTTGATGTTGATTATACCCTAGTTGCGTACTCCCTCTTGTATAGTTAATATATATATCTCTTTCTCTCTGTTATTGTTATCATGACATGGTGTATAGCTGTTGTGTATGTCTATGTGTGAGCAGTGTGGGAATCAAACCTGGTGACAGCACCATAATGACATGATACATGTGTGTATGTCTATGTGTGAGCAGTTGGGAGGGAATCGTAAAGCCTTTGACAGTGGCTGACCGGCTGGTGAGCAATCGGAGGAATCAAGGACGAGTTGAACGTAACGTATCTTTATGTTTCGTGGTGACGTTGTGCCTCCAGGCCGTCTGACACTGATATCACCAGCAACGATGTGGCATTGTAGTTATTATTAGTTGTTTTGTGCACAGTTGAAGACCTAATTACAAAATGAATTAATAAATGATATTGCCCAAAATCATATTCCTTAGAAATCACTACCTTTGTGGCATCCATTTTGTATCTGATTTGTTTGACGATAACAGACCTATGGATACTGTCACAAAGTCACCAGGAGAGACCATTTTTTGTGTTTTTTGCACTGTATTGATTTATTCTTTATTGTGTGTGTGTGTGTGTGTGTGTGTGTGTGAATCACTGTTTTGAAGTGTCTCTCTCTCCAGTGTGGCTGAAGGACCTCCCCCTGCAGCAACCTGGCACACCTGCAAGTACTAATCACCTTCCCAAATAGATAAAAAGGAGGAAGTGGAGCAGGATGAGGTGTGGGGGAAATCCAAGAGACACAGCAGAGAAGAAACAGGA
>NW_023339762.1:8909921-8934042 GCF_004916995.1 Morone saxatilis | reverse complement strand
GAACAGGAGCAGCAAAGGACCGTGCTGGTCGCGAACGCCACTTTGGTACCCCGGCTTGGTAAAGACTCTTTTGAAAAGACTGTTACCCCGTCTCACCCATCTTTTTTTTCTGTTGTGTTTTTTTTACCAATCTGGCTGCGGTTCAATAGAATCTCCTTATTGAATTTGCTGACTGGCGCCCCGCCTGGCTTGTGCATCTAAGCCAGAGAGTAGAGTGAAAGCCTGGTGAGCACCGAGTAGGCGGGTTGAATTAAGTCGACAGATGGTAATTGCCACTAATGACTGTGTTAACGATACCTTTGTCACCATTTGAATCTATTGTCAAAATATCAGATCGTGCCCGCCCCACCGCTTAGCACATACTGTATTAGCAGAATCCTGTTACACGCTTAGACGGTATGTGGTAGAAGTTGTTTTTGAGTCACTTCAGACGTAATTAAAATAGGATGTCAGTATAGACTCGCAGAGAGTTTTTGGGGGATTGTGGTTCCAGAAGAGATGTAGAGTAGTCGTAGACTTTGCAGAGTACCCACTTTGTTGCTTAACCTTCCTTCGCTTTTTTTGCAGTAGTTATGGAAAAAAAGGAAAAGGGAAGGTTTATTGTGGAGCGTTCTCCTTTTTAGTGTAGCGCTACTCAGGATGGAAACCAGACCTTTTCATGCACATTCAGGCCTCATAAAAGCCGTAATGACAATTGAGAACACCAAAACATAATAGCAAAAGTTGGGTGATATTTAAGAGGATGAGTCGGGTTTTTCAAGCCCATATGTGGAAAGGAGTTTGCTGGTTGTAGATAATTTCCCTTTTCATGATTGGCCAATTAACTGATTCCCAGCAGAGCGTATCTAGAACGCCAGAGTTGATGGAAGGAGATACTTGTAGTGTGAGGGAGGAGAAGTATTGACATAATAAGGGAGAGTCGGAATGTAGCTGACTTGGTCCAGGACTGGTGAATGGAATCGGTGTGAGGTTTTCTTTATACGAGTCGCAGGAAAGATGATGTGCGCTGAGCCTGAAGGAATCCCTCGGGGTTACAGCAGAAGCAAGCATTAAGACTTATGGAAATGAAAAACACTGGAATGAAAGATAGAAATGTAAGAATTGAAAGAGGTATTTGAAGTTTTCAAAGTTGTGTTTTCAGTGGTTTGTCTAACGTGTCATATTTAGGTAAACAAACCTGCTTCCTTTGGCAGTGTATTTGTGTTAATTAAGGTAATTTTTACGCACCGCAAGGGGACCTCTGCCGCTCAAGCGTGTGGAAAGGAGTGAAGCTCATTAACTTTAAGAACGGGTCAGGTGAGGTGAGTCTAGTGGCAAATTGTAACTGGTCATGGTAGTGGGCTGATGTTTTCTCATTAGTGTAGTAGAATCCACGGGGAAAAACAGAAGGGGTATTTTATGGTTTTTGTCTTACCGCGTAGATATGAGGTTGTTTTATCTACAGGTCACCGTTCCAGGAGTTAAAACCACGCATGTTGTGTTACAGAGGCGCCCGAGGAAGGAACAAAGACCGCCAAACACTGGCTCTACGATAGGCGTTGCGTGTCTTGGGCGCCGCCCGTGAGGTGTGCTTCCACTGTGGAAGTGGAGGGGATGAGGTGAGGGAAGTGTCCAATCTGTAACTACACGCCCTAGATGCCACTAAACTGACACACTGGACGTTTAAAGAGTATACCTGGCTGTGGAATTTATTGAGACTCTGGAAAGATTGCACTTTTATAAAATGCTGACCAGTCAAGAATCAGCCTTCGAGTGTCCTCAAAGCTGCTCGAACGGGTTGATTTATGGCAGTGCAAGTAAATCAGCTGCTTCCCTGGCAGGTGCTGTGCTGGGGCTGACCCGTGAACCTCTGACCTGCTGCTGGTCAGGTGGTTGTGTGTGTGGGTTGCTGTTTTAAAACGGGTTGACTTTGTTATTTGTGGATCTTTTGCTCTACTGATTTGCAGTCATTCCCTGTGCATCCGCCAATGGTATGGTATACACTGTCTGGTTACACAATGGAGATAATACATGACTCATCCGTGAGTGTACGGTATAGTGGTATTTGAGGACATTGTTAGATGTTTTCCCCAAGACTTGGTGGATTCCTGTTATCCAAACATCAAACCAACACTCTAATCTAATGGAATAAATGACAATGAATAAAGGCTTATCCTCTGTTGTCAGCAAGAGTCTAGCATTTGTTGTGTACAAAACGCCTGGTGCAAGCCCTAAATACAGTCTGCTCCATCTGGAAATGCGACGATGGATAACTCAGGCGATGGATGCGCGGTAGTATCATTAGTCCGAGGAGAGGTATACAGGACAGGGGGTACTGAGGCATTGTGGAGCAGGAAGCGCGCTCTTGTGGTTTGTTTGAAGCAGTTATATCTACTTGCTCTCGCCGATTTTACCTCAATAGTTATCGGCGGAAGTGCGCGGTTGCTGCACAGCTTCGACGAAGTGCATTCTGCTTCTCTATCTCTTTTGAGATTATTTTCTACCAATCCACACTTAATATCTTTGTCTCAGCATCTTCTCATCAAACTTGATACTCACGCACGGTGATTGGCTGCATCGGATGGGTAGAATGAGAGTTGCAGCGCAGCGTCGATTGCTATCTCTCTGCATGCAGCCTAAAACAAGCCATTAAACGCAAGCACATACGCTATTTTTGCCTGTTCAGATAATGTGAGAAGCGCCGCACTAGTGACTTCTTTTGTATTTGTTAGTGTTGATGCGTTGTGCGTGTTCTTGTCCCACTGTCTTGGGTGGGTGTCGCGATATAGAACTGACGTCTCGCCGTACTGCGTGCAAGATCACGAGGTTCGTGCTGCGTGTAGAGGCGACTTCACCAGTTAGATGCGTCTTGTTTGAAGTCTGGGCGCGGGCAGTGCAGGGTCGTCGACATGTGGTGCTGCAGCGCCCGACGTGCTAATTTTTAGGACGACGTGTGAGGAGGCGCAAGAGAAAACAATCTATTCTACGACTTCTCAAGTAATCTCTTTTAGCAAATAGTCCTGGTTTTGACAACAGGCTTATGGCTGAGGTTGATGGATGTGAACTATCCAATTGCCTTGTAATATGTTTGGTATCACTAAAGGGCTTATTTGTTGTAATCATATTTTAGCTTGCCAGTGCTGGAGGCCTGCCCTCCAAAGGATTTTTTAATTTGGTCCCCCCACAAATCATCTTAGTGAAGAACCTAAGGTTGGGGCAGGAGTCTAGACAACCAAAAGGTTACCCAGCACCCACATGTAGTTTTAGTGGCTTGATCATAGGTTGAAGTAACGTGATGGCTACGGAGTAACCTTGTATGCAAGTCGGCCATCGTTCCCAACATCACCTGATTCAGCTGCATCCAAGCTGGAATGGGCAATCGGGACAGATAAACCCAAACATTTACACACAGACAAACACACACTTTTCTCCCTGTAACTAAGCTTACTTATCAATCTTGATGATATTTTCCACCTTTGGACCCCTGGTAAAGACTCTTTTAAAAGACTGTGCCTCTTCATCACCCCATCTTTTTTTTCTGTTTGTTTTTTTTACCAAGTCTGCCTGCGTTAATAAATCTCCTTATTGAATTTCTGACTGTGCCTACTTGTTTAACCAGAGAGTAATGAAACCTGTGACAGATACTTGAATTAATTCACAGTTAATTCATAATGACTTTTAACATACCTTTTTCACATTTAATCTATTGTCAAAATCATCAATCATCACCCTACACATACTTTATTACAGAATGCCCAGACATTTACACGCTTTAACTATAGAATTGTTTTTGAGTCACTTTCAAGTAATTTAAATAGGATGTCAGTATAACTCCAGTGATTGTGGTTCCAGTAAATGTAGTAGTTCTTAGACTTTGCAGAGTACACTTTGTTGCTTAACTTCCTTCAGCTTTATTTTCATATTATGAAAAAAAAAAAGGAATTTATTTGACTTCTCCTTTTTATAGCTACTCAGATGGAAACCACTTTCACACATTCAGCTCATAAAAGCCGTAATGAACACATTGAAACTACCAACATAATACAAAAGTGGTGATATTTTAAAGGATAGGTTCAGTTTTTCAAGCCCATATGTAAGAGTTTTGCTTGTTGTAATAATTCCCTGTTCATATTGGCCATTAAGATATTCCCACAGACGTATCTAGGAACCAAGTTATGAAGATACTTGTATGTGAGGAGGAGAATTTGACAGGTAGAGGTAAGAATCCTGGACTTACTGGAGCTGGTCCAGGACTGTAATGGGAATCGGTTGAGGTTTTCTTTAACAGTCAGGAAATGATGGCCTGAGCCTGGAGAAGTCCCTCGGGTACAGCAGAAGCAAGCATGAAGACTTATGGAAATGAAAACACTGGAATGAAAGATAGCAAATGTAAATTGAGGTATTTGAATTTCAAAGTTGTGGTTTTCAGTGGTTTCTACTGTCATATTTAGGTTAAACAAACCTCAGTTCCTTTGGCAGTGTATTTGTGTAATTAATAATTTTTACCACCAGGGGGACCCCTTGCCCTCAACGTGTGGCAAAGATGAAGCTCATTAACTTTAAAGGTCCAGTGAGGATCTAGTGGCAGAAATTTAATGTGTCATAGGTATGTTTTCATTAGTGTATAATCACCGGAAAACAAAGGTATCTTTATGTTTTTCTTACCGTAGAATGAGTTGTTTTATCTACAGGTCACCTTCCATGGAGTTAAACCACCATGTTTTTACAGTAGCCCAGAAGGAACAAACCAAACACTGGCTCTAGATAGGGGCGTTCGTTCTTGGCCACCGTAGTTTCTGCTTCACACTTGGAAGGGGAGGATGAAGTGAGGGAGTGTCAATCTGTAACTACATCGCTAGATGCCACTAAATCTGACACACTGGACCTTTAAAGTATACCTGCTGGGATTTATTGAACTCTGGAAATGACTTTATAAAACTGACCAGTCAAGAATCAGCTTCAGTGTCCTCAAAGCTGCTGAAGGGTTGATTTATGGTCAGTGCAGTAAATCAGCTGCTTCCCTGCAGGGGTGCTGTGCTGGAGCTGACCCTGACCTCTGACCTCTCTGGTCAGGTGGTTGTGTGTGTGGTTGCTTTTAAAACGGTGTACTTTTCTTTATTTTTGGATCTTTCTTCTACTGGATTTGCAGTCATTCCTCTTTTCATCCCAATGTATTATAACTTCTGTTACAAATGGAGGATCATACTGACTCATCCTGAGTGTAGGTAGTAGTGAGTAGGAGGACATGCTGTTAGATGTTTCCCAAAGCTTATTCAGCTCATTCTTATCCAACATCAAACCAAGCACTCTAATTCTAATGAATAATGACATATAAATGCTTATCTCTGTTGTCAGCAAAGTTAGTTTGTTTGTACAAACCCTGTGCAACCCTAAATACAGTCTCTCCATCTGAAATCACATGATAACTCAGCCAATGATTTATACATTAGTCGAATGGATATACAACAGGTTACTGTAGCATTGTGGAGCAAACCTCTTTGTTTCTTGTTTGAGGTTTTCCTCTCCGTTACAAAGCCGAGGGTTGCCACAGCCTGGCAGCTTACCTTGAGATTTTCAAAAATAATCACATCCTCACATTGTTCTCAGAGGATTGGCGCAGGGAAGTAGAGAGTTGCAGCTGCAATACCGCAATAAACAAGCCATAACACCACACTGTTTATTCAGAGATGAGGCGAATAGTGCGTTTTGATTAGTTTTGTTGGCCCTGGTGTCCACTGTGGGGCCGGATAACAGATCCTCCCGTAGCTGCGTGAAGACAGAGTTTATAGCCACTTCACCATATTTATCTTTTTAAGGTCTCTGACACAGGTCTCACATTGTTCTCAGGGCAGACTGTAATTTTTAACACTTGAGCTGAACCCAAAACATCTATTCTACGACTTCTCAAGAGTAATCTCTTTTAGCAAATAGTCCTGGTGTTTTGACATACAGGCTTATGGCTGAGTGATGGATGTGAACTATCCAATTGCCTGTAATTGTTTGGTATCACTAAAGGGGCTTATGTTGTTGTAATCATTATTTAGCTGCCAGTGCTGGAGGCCTGCCTCAAAGGGATTTTTATTGGCCCCAATAAAACTCAGTGGGGCAGTGGCAAAAAGGTACCCAGCACCCACATGAAATATAGGAGGCTGGAGTGGCCAGCCACCAATCACTGTGTAAGATGGCACGGACAGATAAACCAAACATTTACACACAGACACACACACACTCTCCCTGTAACGTTACTTTCATGTATTTAGGAAACTAGTAAAATTATGAATACAGAGCCGAAAAATCCTCTTCAGTTCCTTCCATCCATCCTCTGTGGAAGGTCGAAGTAGCCTACCCAAACGACTGATGCAACAAGTTTAATGTCATTGTATAATGAGAGCTATTAGAGGAATGTGGAATTAACTAAAGTTAAATAGATCTTTCTCATAGCAGACACAGGTAATAACATTATTAGTTGCTCAGATGCTGGAATGGATTTATCAATAATTTTTAGAAACTGAGTAAATAGTCCCAAAAATATAGCTCAAAACATCAATGTATAATATTATTGGTTGGCTCATCATTTAAGACTGTTTGGAAAAGGGCAGGTACTATCAAAAAAAATACTCGTCAGATTGGATCAACCACCTGTCTCACACTGTCTATCACAAGCAAACTTCAGCCAATCAGATCAGTTTCAGAAAAGCTTTCAGTGCTGTTCTTTGCTCTTCTTACAATAGACAAATATTCTCCAGTTCTGATATAAAGGCCCACCCTGTAGCTGTCAGTACTTCCTTAAAGGGCGTTGATTGTAGTTGGGCCACAAGCTCACAGCATGAAGGCTCGGAAGATGGATTCTTCCATGATCTTGTGATTCCGTGATTTCACAAGGTTATAAGACTACGCCAGCCATGCATGTAATGTAGACAATCATATTGCATACACTGTATAAACTCTTGTTACTATCGTAAAGTATTTACGCAGTTAGCTAGCCAACGGTAAGCCTACCTAATTCACAGACACCATGTTTCTATCCTCATAACACTGTTCATCTTCAAGTGAATGATATTTTTGGTTAGGATTATTTGGTTCCTAGATGGACAGACTTTGCCAGGTTAGAAAAGCAAAACAGGCGAGTCATCAGGCACATCAGTCAAATCCAAACTGAAGAACCCTTTTATAAGTCACTGGCTTTATCCACTTGGTGTTTTGAATCCAGGAAAGTATCAGTTTTTCCATGTGTGTTATTTCCCACATTGCCAAGAAAATATCAGACAAAGATGGTGCCCAGTGAATCTACCTTTTTAAAGTTGGTTCTAATTTTTTTCCTCCATTTCATGAATCACAAAGCCTGCCTTTATCAGAAATAATTAGGAAACTCTGACAAGTAAAATTAGCGTGAATGTTGAAATGATGGGTTATCCAAGGGATCATTGCTGGGAACTGAGACAGGTATCAGACTGTGTGTCATCTCAGGTGGGTGTGAGAGTATTATGGCGTGACAGTATGCAAGTGTTTAATGTGTATGTCATGCTGACAGGGGTACTGAGAGAGTTGGAGAACAGGTTTAAGGTCCAGTAGTATTAAGTGTGAATTGTCCCAATGTATGGATCCCCAAACCTACTTGTTTAGTCAGACCGTCGCAACTAGAGCCATTTTTTAGTTGGTCCCTTCTGGGCTACTGTAGAAATATTACAGTTCAGTATGGCAGCCTCCATGCAAGGTGTTCGTAGATAAAAACAGCCCATTCTAAGGTAACATTTTTCATATTTTCAGGTGATTATACACTAATGAAAACATAAAATTGAATATTATACTCTACATTTCTGTCAATAGATCCTTTTAAATGTTACACACTGGACCTTATAACAAAAGAATATTTTGATACATTTAAATTTAACGATTATACAACATCTTATGCCTGCAATTACTCAAAATTATTATTAATTTCCTAATGTCTTGGTTATTTTTTTTTAAATATTGAACGTTTTGGGCCTCCATACAATGTGGCTGAAAAGACAAAAAATATTACAAAACCAGTTCGAAATAATTTGTTTCCTTGCCAGAAGTTCCTTTCTCGTGTCTGTAAATATGAAGCTACTACCAGCAGCCAGTTAGCTTAGCATAGCATAAAGACTGGAAACGTGTAATGATACATTATTGCTTTTTTACATTATTGAGACTGGTTATTTGGTAACAAATAATGGTATTTCCCAAAATATCAAACTATATTTTAATTTGGCTGTATCTTTATTCTACATTAGAATCATTTACAAACACATCCTGCATTTTTTTACACATGGATTCTTCTTTTACAGTAAAAAAAAAAGTCCAAATGTCACACTCACTAAAATACCAAGAAGCCTGTTTGTTGCTGCTTTCTCAGTTTTTTTTTTTTTTTTTTTTTTAACCCATCTCAGTTTTCTGGTTGACAGAAGAGTCCTGTTGGCCTCCTGGCTATACTCCCCACCATTTCAACCTTTCCAGTCTATTGTCTCCATCAGCCCACCTTCTGCCCTCAGCTACTGTCTCTGTTATTTTATGTGAAGCTCCTGTCATTTTGGACACCGACGTTGGCCTGAATGTGCACGCCGAGGGCCCCTCGACGCGGAGTTGGATTCCAGCTTTCAGGGCCGAAGGGAGGATTTCCTTTTCAAAATGTCTGGCTGGTAAATATGTCATGCAGGCTGGAAACCGATCCCATGAAGAACAGGTGGGACGTTTTCAAACCCGCCACAGGAGTGTGTGTGATCTGTTTTCTTCCCTCACTCACACTTGAAGGTAAAGAGTGCAGCAGAGGTATTGTCTGTCTAGAGTAAGCAGCCCTGGAGCAGTTTATCTGAGATTTGCTGCTAAATCTCCTATAATTAGATTCACCTGTGATTCACTTGTGTGTTATTTCTATGAACCTCAAAAAGAATTGAATTTCCCTGAACACCCCCGCGGTGATAATAAAAATGAAGTGACGCTGACCTTTCAACTGACAAATCTGTGTTGACAAGGAGGAGTGTTGAGTGAGGGAAGTATTGACTCACAGGGAGCTTGTCGTCAACATGTCTCAAAGAGGATAAAACCTGTTACTCATTCTCATAATTAAGTCACAGAAATACACTATTGTTTCTACAAAAAGAGTGATTCAATGTTAAACATTCATTTAGTACTATATCTACAGTTACCACTGAGCAGAAAGTACAGCTGAGCAGGTATTGGCAAGAATATGGTGATATGATATGTATCACGATACTGGGGTTACAATTCAATATACTGGGATATATTGCGATACTGTAGCGATATATTGTCATTTTTAAAAATCTAATTTTAGAAAACAATTACCCAATTGTGGCGCAAGAGGAAGAATTAAAGGATCAACAAACTTATTACAGTCAAATATCATAAATAAAGGGCTTTTCCAGGTTACTGACTCAGTCAATATGTCAGGATAGTCTTTGTGCATCATATATGTTAAATAGAAGACAACACTGAGATGACACATTGTGTGTTGGGGAAAGGGGTGCCCACACTTTTGGCCACACCCCACACTATAAATATCATGTGCTGAGTGACACATACATGGTCGCTCTTTTATAAGAAAGAATCAAAATGAAATTAAAACTGAACCGACAATTCATCACCTGAAAACAACCCGCTATTTCTCAAGAGGGTCCTCCCATTATCCCACCCACCCATAACACTGCCATATAGCTCCCACCCTACAGGGCCCTTGCGTTTCGTGGACGCGCAGTGCGAGTGCACGCAACGTACGACTGGCAGCGGTTGTAGACGAGAGGAAAAAGGAGACCAGAGCAGAGAGGAGCTGTGGGAGGAAGGAGACGGGAGACCTCAGACCAGACACTCTCAGGACTACGACAGAGAGACAGAAGGGTGGACAGGAAGAAAGTGGATCATATCTGCGGCATATTTGGAGGTTGGAGCAGTACGGGGTACGTGGTGCGGACTGTTACGCACGACAGCGTTTCCCTGCGGTAAAACCAGCCTGAGTTTTTGGACAGGAGGCGCGCGGCTTGCCTGCTCTTCCTCGTCCGAGAAGAGGGTTTATAGCGGGGAGGTTTACGGAGCAGCGGACTGAAGGCGCACAGGAGGAGGTAAGCCCCCCCCCCACCTTTACATAGTATTTATGTTTTGCTGTCAGTGAGGCGGACCAGCAGAGCTCGGACTGGGGAATGTCAAACCTCTCGCTGTCTGTCAGTGTAACAGCTGCAGCCTCCCGTTCCCCATTCAAATCCACTGCCAGACCACGTAACACGTATGCTCATGAACGAAACGGATCGACAAGGTTCAGAACACCTTCCCAGCAGCCCTGTATGTACGCAGCCAGGGCTCCAAGGCTCCCAGCCCTCCTCACCCCCTCTCCCCCTTCCTCACCTCATCCCCCACCACCCCTCTCCTCCATCCCCACCGCTGCTGCTGCTGCTGCTACTGCTGCCGCTCCGGATAAATGTCCACGCTGTTTTCTTAACATAATGCGTAAATGTGCCGTTACAGATGTTGCCCTGGTGTATGCTGGACCACATCTGGGTTGCAGTTTGTGTGTGTGGTGTGTGTGTGTGTGTGTGTGTGTGTGTGTGTAAGTGTGTGTGTGTGGTGTGGAGTCTGACACAGTGCAGCAGCAGCAGCAGCAGCAATAAACGTGACGCACTGGTATAAATGGATGAGGTAGAGAGAGAGATGGAGATCCATCCAGAGCGGCGTTGGTTGGGTTCATTGTCGCAGAGGAAGGTTGGAGCTGGGAATGAGATCTGTGTCATGTTGTTGGTGTAAAAGGCTTGTTTTGTTTTTTGCTGCTACACGGTGCTGAGAGCTGTGACGGACGGCTGTGGCATTTTTCGTCATGTGTGAGGCGTTTAAGGCTGCTTACATCACACTGCTGCTGCCTGATGGGGCATGGCTGAGCCTTTCTCTTTACAGCTGGACACAAGGGTGCTCTGCTGCTGTGCACTTGTAGTTAAACACTGCTGTGGATGAAGGTTAATGTAGGCTGGTGTGAGGGTGTAAAAGCTGCTGTGTGATCTCCTGTTGATCACAACAAACACACAGACGGTTATAGAGGAGACTGACTCTCCTTTAATACCCCGTGTTAACCTATAACTGACATTTTACATCATCAAGGTTAGAGCTGAAATGATAAGTCAAGTAATCAATTAGTTGATGGACAGAAATTTAATCTGCTTTTTAAGTAATTTTGAGGTAAAAATGCCACATAAATCATTGATTGATTTGATTTTAATGTGAATATTTGCCGGTTTGGTTATATCTTCTGGTTTTTTACTATTGGTCATTCAAAACAAGCAATTTTTAGATGTCAACTTCCTGCATTTCTACTGTTTTATGAGTTTATGAGTGTAGAATAGGGAATGTGAAGAAAAAGCATGGAATAGGTAAAGGAAATAATGTATTTATTATTAAGCCATTATTCAAAGAATAAGAGCATTAAATGGTCTAAAGCAGTTCAGGTGGATTTACCTATTTGGTATCTTTAATATAAATTTGCAACCATCACTCAGTTTAGAGTTAAAAAAAAAACAGCAACAAAGAAAGTGGGTTTGCTGCCCAGGCTTCAGCTGGAGCTGAAGTTTGGTTGAATTTAGTCAGCTGACGTGTTAAAACAGGCCTGCATGACCTCGGCCAAACCAGACCAGCCCAGCCGTGCCCCCGAGGTCTCTGTCCATGAGCCCAAAAGCTTCAAGAGGTGACCCAGCCTTCTCCTCCTTCTCCCGCTCTGCAGTGCCTGAGTTGAGCAACAGCACAGAGGAGCCGTGGCTGCATGTGACGAGTCTCCGCTGGCCTGTGGCAATGTTGGTGAAATGCCACAGGGAAGGAGATAAAGTCATTACAGGTGGATTATTTTGAAATGCCAGGACAGACGAGAGCTTCTCAGCTCCTGCAGGAGATCTGCAGTCGACTCGTCTGACTCCGCCTGCCACTGGTTCAGTCTGAGGAGAAATCCCTTATTGCGTTGTCAACTCTGCTGACATTAACATTTCATGCAGGTTATTACGTAAGTGGCAGAGCCCTTGAGAACAGGCCTGAAAACATGGCTTTGACAGCTCCAGCTGTCCAGCGAATGTACTCGCGAACGCAGCTTGAAAGCAGCTCAGAAGTGCCTCATTTTTAGACGTGTGACAGATGAAGTCGTCATGACAGAAGAAGAGCATCCACAGTGACGTTTTCCACCTCAGTCACAGTCAGTATAAACATCACAACAGTAATCACATACAAGGAGGGAGCTGAAAAAGGAATATCATTCAATAATTCATAGAATGACAAGTAAGCCCTTTTTCTAGAACATCTGAAGCACTTTTACATACGTTTTGAGACAGGTCTGCTGTCAGATGTTCATTCAGTATTTCTGAACTCTCCTTTATATCCAGGAAGAGTAGAAACAGTAATATGTCCATATTCCACATGACCAGAGCTGCTCATCTTAGATTTAATAGGAAACTGATGTTTAAAGGCTATGGTGTGGAAACAATTTGTGACTATAAAAGCAATTCATACTTAAGAAGTGATACCCATTCTGAGCCAGAATTTACCTCCTTTAAATCAGAAACCATCCATGTACGTTGATTTACTTTGGTGCATTGATGTGACTGAGCAGATCAGAGGGTGGGAGAAGTTCTTCTTTAAGACTCTTTCACACCTGCAGTCTGGTTTACTTCAGATGCAGCTGGAAAAGAGGTGTTTTATGCTGTAATATAATGAGAAACTAGCTACGGATTGCTAAGTGTCTCTCACTTTTTAATGAGGAACACCCGATTACAGCGGTTTTAATGTGTTTTCACTTTCAGTGAATGTTTGCTAGTAGAAATTAGACGTGTAAAGCCTTAAAAATTTGGCCATGATAAAACTGATTTAGACCTGAAGTATACTGATTTATCTCTGGCTGAGCAAATTAAGCATGTGTACGAAGTCAATCTGTATATTTACAGTGTATATGGCATAACTTGTTTACCTCCTCTTTATCTGTTTATCATTAACGGAAAAACAACTAGCCTGTATGATGTCATAGCTGACCCTTTTTTCATACTAACTGACGTCCAATCACTTTTCTCATAGATTTATCATAATCTACAAGCTCTGATGATGGTGTCTGTATTAGATCATGGAGATAAGCTCATCAGC
Organism: Morone saxatilis; assembly: GCF_004916995.1. Lineage (NCBI taxonomy): Eukaryota > Metazoa > Chordata > Actinopteri > Moronidae > Morone > Morone saxatilis. The sequence goes on along the minus strand of NW_023339762.1, from coordinate 8,920,932 downwards.
AGATTTAGGGCGGAGCTAAAGAGCCCTTCTACTGTAACCTGCAGAAAATGGTTTCAATCCACAAGCCCACTGACCCGCATTTCTGTTTTGTTCAACCTCTTCAGCTGACGGCTTTAAGGGTCCATTGTATAATATTTATTGGCAGAAATGGAATATAATTTTCTTTTATAGGTATTTTTTAAATAATATATAATCACCTAAAAATAAGAATCCTTGTTTTTTAGTTACCTTAGCACTGGCTCTAAATAGGGCCTTTAGCGTTTTTGCGACCACTGTAGTTCCTCCTAAGCACTTGGAAGGAGAGGGTGAAGCAAGGGGGTTGTAATCTGCAACTACACCACTAGATGCCAATCAATCCTACACTCTGGACCTTTAAAAGCAAATGGTTTTGTTGTATGTAACTGGTTTCCACTGGACCCCAGTGTACTTGCTTGAGTAGCCGAATCACGTTCCAACCTGCTGCTGCAATGCTCAAGGCTTCATGTAAGACAATACAAGGATGAGGTCAGTGTTTCACGTACCATGTCAGCGCAGCTATATGCATCTCTAACCAGGTGTATTTATAGAGCCTTCCACAATGGCGGTGGAGCTGGTGTTGTGTGTGTGTGGGGAATCTTAAATAGCGTCTGCCTTTGTCCTGACACAGACAAGAGGACTTCAGAGGATACTACAGTTAAGTAGTCATGTTTTCATTGTTGTCACTGGCATTCGTCAGGGGAAATTAGAGTCTGACGATATCCCAGTAGTGTTTTTCCATTAATCAAATCTGTTATTTTGGGACAAAGCACATTATTTTAGTGCAGTTTTATTAGCCGTTGGGAGGATTGCCAGATGAAGGAGTAATCACCATGCATTTCCTTCAAACCTTTTTTTCACATGTTGGAGCTGCAGCTAAGACAGTTTTATTTATTATTTTATGAGGAAAAAGAAACTGTTGGTTACTTTGTATGCAGTTGTTTCATTAAGCTGTGATGTTTGATGCACAGGAGTTTTACAGTTTACTTCTCAGTTCTACTTACCTAATGTCAGCCTTCATCATCTACTTGAGCATGATCTGATTGCATTGAACTGTGGGTTTTATGTGTCTTTCGGGTGACTGTGGAGTCTTACAGCTCTCATTCATAAACAACTGGTCATGTGACTGCAATGCATTCTGGACAATTGAGGCCATTGTCAGTGGAGTAATTGGCATGTCTTCCTGTTCTTTGTATGTATTTGTCACTGTATGTTTGTCATAAGTAAGTTCGGCTCTTTGATTCTGATGGACACCAACATGTGACATTTTAATGCTTCAGATACAGCATTAATTATGTTGCTGTTGCTGAAGCACTTTGGATACATCGGGTCTACTCTAGGATTGGCTGTGTCTTTATTGCTCCTTGCAAACACAATTTAGCATATACATGCGCACAAAGCTGTATTTAAAAGAATAATTAAAAGGGTCCTGCACCTTTTCCTAAAAATCGTCACAGTGAGTTGGACCGTTCAGTGGAACCGTGGCCGCTGACACACGTCTGCTGTTTATGCTGCTAGTCGAGGCCGCCTGCTAACCTCTGTGACACTCATGTGACATGAAAGTGATTTGTTACACTGTTGATGTTCTGACAGATAGTCTTTAAGTGTTTAAGTGTAGTCCATCATATTAACCACAGTCTGAATTAGGAGGGGATAACCTCACACAGAAAAGTTTGCTCCTTTTTTTTTTTAAAGCCTTCATCCATAGCCGAGGTTAATTCATGAGCACATTTTCCTTGTTAGGTTTTACATATTCTTTAGAGAATAACCCTCAAAGAAACTTTGTCCAAAACAAAAAGAGACAGCCGGCAAGAAACTCTACCTCTCTCTTGTGCAGCTGTCCAACAATATTAAAATCCCTTTCACTTTTTCCACAGTCTCCTTCAAAGGAGTTGCTGCAGCATAATACTGTCAGCGGCGCAGATTGTTAGCATGATAGGAGAAGTCCTTTTGATTCCAACATGGCTTGATATTTAGCAGAGTGCTGCTGTTTGTTATTCTTCTAGCTGTTCAAAGCCTGGGCCCTCTGTGAATTTTTGCATCTTTTTATCGCTTCTCACATCGCTTTGTGATATTCATTTAACCTCATTCTATAGCTGTCGCTGCTGTATAAAAAAAAAAGATTTCTCATTGTGCAAATAAACATATCTTGATTTTTTTGCTTGAGTGTTTTCTTTATGTGGAGAATTGAAGCACTTGATTGTGTTACTTGCAACAGGCAGCAGCTGGTGAGGGCATGGATCAGTCCCCTGGCACCGCTCGGGGCAAAGAGCAGCCAGCAGCATCGCAGCGCTCCTGCTTGGCTGATCACAGATGGAGCGACAAGAAGAGAAAGTTTGACAGGGAAAAGGGATGATTGCTAGAAAGAGTGTAGGCATTAATACATGTTGAGGGATTCCTTCTAAATCAACCTGGCCCTCTGCAGATTAGGGCAATGCTTCTAGCTTTTGTAAAAAGTGTAGCTAGAAGATATTAAAGGAAAATTTGGGTTTCTTACAATGCGGGTGTAGATAGATGAGTAGTTTCGCCCATCATCTCTGTCCTCTATGATAACATACAGTAATACTCATCAAAGTAATTGCTCAGATGATTAACTTCTGGAGCACTGCACAATTGTGATCCAGACTCTGCAATCATTGGTGTTAGATGTGGGGATTTGGGTGATTCCTATGAGCAGCTTCTTACTAGACATGCCCTCTGGCTCATATGAGTTCCAACTTCTACCCTCTGGCAGAAGCTATACAAGTTCCCAGATGTCGAGTGAACCACTTTGTACATAGATGTGTTGGTATTTTACATTTAAGGAGGTGCAGTTGGCTTAGAGTTTGTTCAGTGGGCCTGTGTAGTTAGCAGCAGTACTGTATGTAGTTGTTTATCATTTGGTTTTAATTCTCTTCTGTATTCATTTCATTTCATGCACCTTTGAACCAGGAGCTCGGTCTGTGAACTCTGATGTCTTACAACAGAGAGTTTGGGTCATAATTGTAGCATTCAACTTTTCTGTTCTGTTCCAAGATAATCTCAGGGTTTGTTTAAAGCCTCTATGACTGACTGATGTATTCCTTGACATATAATTTTTGTTATGATGTTGCCAAATTTCCAGGTCTTAGTTATTAACTTGGTGAGTACAATGTTATCATAACCGACTCGAATGAAGGACAAAAATAAGACCATAGCTATATGAAACCAGATTTCCACTTTAAGTTTTTCTATTTCATCCCCCTCTCCTTGTTGACTTCAGGGCGGTTTAGTGTTCAGAGAGCCCATCCACATGATCCACATGACCCCAGTCCAAGCATTAAGCCAGTAGTCATCTGCCCTGCTGACGTGTCTTTGATCAGTTCTGAGTCCCTAAAAGCCTTGAGGTCACCGATGTTAGAGCTGACACTCAGAGGTCTACACATTGGGCCAAGCAAAGGGAATTTCCCCACAACAATCAATAAAATATCACATTAATCATTTTGTTTACCAACTCAGGAAACAGTTTTTTTCAGTTTAGAACGTGAGTCAACAGCTGAGTGCAGCCAGGAACCAAACCAGTGAGACTGTCGCAGCTGGACGTTGGTTTGAGGAACCCACAAAAAACAATGGCAAGAGGCTCAGAGGATGTGATGCACGAATGTAATGAAAAATCTCAAATTCCTATTTATTCCAATAGGCGATGCTGTGAAGCTCCAGTCAGTTGTAATTTGTGTTGGTTAGGAAGTGGAAAATTTGATAGAAAACAGTCAGAGACCAACCCAAAAGCTTGCTTGTGCCTTGAACTTCCACTGAAAGCGCTTCAGTGAATTCAGGTGGTCAGTATTTCCCCCCCAACCGGTGTTTTAGCTCTGCTGATGCTGACGCTTGCATTGTTTGTCTCACTGTGTTGCCAGCAGATTGATGGAGCTGTTGCTCAGATTGACAGATCTAGGCTCGGTCAGCCACTCTACCCTAAAGCCAGCCAGACTCTGCCTGTGAAAAAATGCCTGAGAGGGTAAATCGGTAGTTAAAAAAAACTCTCACCCCTCTGCAGTTAGCACCATGTCATTTTGGGGTTCGGAGGCAGTCGGTAATGTCACATCTCACTCGCATCTGTGGTGCAGGTCTTAAGCATATTTGACAGGGTGCCTGCAGACTCAGGAGGCTGTGTTATTCAGCGCTCGTGTCTCTTCTCCCGAAAGCTGAATTACTGTCTTTAATAAGTGCTTGTCTCATATTTGTGCTGTCTGTGCTGTCAGTTAGTTTTGCGAGCAGCGTCTGGTTTCAGTCACCGTGGACTGGCTGCGGGTTGGGAGTTTGTAGCCAAATGACGCCCTGCTGAAGAGTGCTGGCAGCCGACACACACGCGAGAGGAATTTGAATACATGCACAACACGACAGGCAGGCAGGCAAGACAAGCGTGTGACCTACTGTCTGCCATGGCTTTGTTGCAATATGCTGTTGGCAGTGTGTGTGTCTGTGTGTGTGTGACAGAAAGAGAGAGAGACAGTGGTGGCCAGAGCCAGAACAAAGCAGTCTGCGACCAGAGGACTTGGGTGTGGTTTGATGAAGCACCAAATGAAGTCTGATCTCTCAATTCGTCTGCTTTACCACATCTATTTATCTGTAGCTGTGTATCAAACCTCAGTACTTTGAATACCGATTGAAATGTGTCTGTCCCATCGAGCATCAAATCTGTCAAGATACCAAAGGGATTAATACTTGTGTCTTGTTTATGGACACCTAGTTCCTGATCATTTTGCCTGTTTTGGGCAAGATTTGCTGCTTTTCTCTGCTTAATATCACAGTAAACCTGGTGTCTTTGGTCTGTTGTTGGACAAAATGAGACAATTGAAGATGTCACCTTGGGCTTTAGGAAATTGTAATGGATATTTTTAACATTTGTTGTTATATGGACCACATGCTTAATTGAGAAAGATCAATAATGACCATAATCCTTAGTTGCGTCCCTAATTTGAGTTCTTGTGTGGCTCAAAAACCTGTTTACTGTCTATACCTCAGAGAAAGGGTGAGGTAAAAAAAAGTGTTTTCTGAAACCTGTATAAAAGAAAATGAAATGATACAAGTCCTATTCATTTGTAGTTCATCTTCCTTTTCCTTTTTCTTGCTTGTCTCTTCTCTGTTCTTCTGGCCCTAAAAGCTTAGTCATTCTGCCAAGGTTGTCTGAAAGTTGCTCTGTCCTGCAGTCTGTCCTACTTTGGTGCGCAACTCTAAACTGGGACGCCACAATACGAATATAGCAGGTAGGCAGGCTCAAAATCACATGATGTGTAGATTGAAGCACTGAAGGTGCAGACGTCTCCTTCTCTGTCTCGCTGTCTTATTAATGATTTTGTCCTTTTGTCTTTTAATTGTGGTTTGGTGGTTCTGTCCTTCAGCACTGACACTGAACTTGGTCATAGTTTTCTCTGGATGAGAGTGGCAGCTAATTTGCCTAAAATGTAAATAGTCCACTATTATCTCATCTTAGTTAAATGTGTATGAAGTGACACGTTTTCACCTTCAGAAGGGCCTTGAACATGTGATTATGCTGTCTAATATGGAGCCATGCTGCACATCAAACAGTTGGCATCTTTCTTTAGGCTCATCATTATCTGATGATGTCGGTCTTGTAGAGATCCATTGAAGCCATGTTTTCATCACTCTTCAGATTATCTGGCTCTTCCTTCCCGTTTTATTTATTATTGTTTATTAATAAAGCTCTTTTCAGTCTCTAAAATATAAGGATTTGCTTATTATTGTAAATTGAAGATCTTTTTTTTGGGACTGTTGGTCATACAAAACAAGGAATATCCAAGAGTGAATGGCTTTAAGTAATTGGGATTGCAATTTGTTTTTATAGACTAAATAACAAACCAGTTAATTAAAAAAAAACTACAGATTAATGTATAATAAAAAAAAGCTGCCCTAAAGCATCTGCATTGTTCTTTATACTCTTATTAGGATCCTCAATAGCTGGTTTCTTCTGTCTTGTTTTGGTCCATAAAACAGCTGTGTTTTCAGCATTGTCTCTGTTGTTCTGGCGCCTTTCTTCTGTTTTCATCCTCATTATACGTATGTTAATGAGAGAATCAGTAGGTACTGTCAGCCCTCACACACGGTTTCTGCAGGGAGTAGAAGCTCGGTCCTTCTTCCTCCTTTTTCTGCTACGGATCATTCATTAATTCATTGATTCGTACGTTGGTTATGTACCTCATCACCTCACCTTGACAGGCAGCGGTTGCTAGGAGCCAGACTCACTCACTCACTCACTCACTCACTCACTCAATCTCAAATAAGCTGCTAGTTGATAAGAATAACGGTCACCACCGATGAGCGTCAGAGGTGTTGTGTTGTATTTATTAACTCAGAGGACGCATCAGGTAAGAAGGCTCATTTTTCTTTTATCCCAGACTCAGTAAAATCTAATTAAAAGAAGCTTATTTTTACTCTGTCAGTCTTCAGGTGTGTTGCTGCAGTTTTCCTCACATTTTCTTTTAGAAATGTGACATCTTCAGTTAAGTGAATGTTTATATTTATATTTTTCTCTTTGTATTCATCTCTAAATCATGGCTGGCTCTCTTGATAATAGATTAATCATCAATATGATTGTAAAAAATGGCAGATATCAGTATTTGATTGAGATTGCGGGTCGCCACAGAGGATCATCTGTTTCCATCTCTGATTAATTGAGAAAATAATTAGTAGATTAATGTAATTCTTAGTTGAAGCCCTAATGGAATCATTTGGCCACTTGTATGCATCTAAATGTAATGAAAAGAAAAACCTTGGCAACAGTGCAAGATATATAAACGAACATCTTAAAGGAGCAGTTCAGGATGTTCAGTGGACATACAGATGATGAATAAGGAGCTACAGTTCATAATATTTGGGGAAATGTTCTGTTTGTATCCATCAGGGAGTACGCAGTCGTCCTTACAGCCGCTGTGCTAATGAAAAGCTCTCTGTGAGGCAGCAGAATAATAAGGCGAGCGAAGCAGCAGCAGCACTACGGTCTCATCTGGAACAATGATGAAAGCTGCTCATGTAAAACGAGCCTCGCACGAAGTGCTCTCATTGGTCGGTGACACACGAAGGGAGGCGGGCAATTGGTTCGTGCTTTTTGAGTAGCCGTGATGTGGTTGGCTGTTGTTACGGTGCTGAAAGGTAGAGAGAGTGTGGGTGTGTGTGTGTGTCTGTGTGTAAACGAGGGTGAAAGTATTGGTGACAGTATGGGTTTGTTTGTGTGTGTGCATGCGTGTTGTTGGGTGTGTTAAAAGGCTAAGGTCAAAGTGAGCATGGTGGGGTTTAATTTAGTCAGAGCAGGGTGTGAAAGCTGGCCCGCTGTGGGTACATAGGTGTGAATGAATGGTCTTTGAGTCATGACATGCTACACACACACACTTATAACTTTATGACTCCTTAGAGATCAGACTTTGTCCCTCAGTTAAAATTATTAAATATTAGTGAAATTATCAACTATTTATTTACCAGCAGTATGGCTTAAGTATCTGTTTGCTATAATGTTCAATATATGTACTTTGTTTTTCTTACACTGTATCAGAAAGGTGTTTCTGGAATTTTCTAGGTTGCAGTTTGTTGTGTTTTTGTTGTATGTGAGTTTAGTTTCGATTAATAGATTAATAAATTAATAAATGTCTACAAAATATCACAATGGTGAAAAACCCATCACAATTCCTAGAAAGACTCACATGTTTTGCTTTATTCAATCAACAGGAACACAACATTTTCTAATTACAACGATATAAAAGACAGACTAAGTGAATCCTCTTAATAAAGAAGCTATAAACAGAGAATCTTTGGTGTTTTTGCTCAGTAAGTGTCTTAAACAATTAAACAATCGAACAATACGTTGGTATTTCACTTCTGTTGATCGACTATAATTCTCCATCTTTTGTTTCCTCTACTGCTGCTTTAAGCATGCTTTGTGAGTGTGTGTATGCTCGTGTGAAACACAATCTCATTAGTGCACTCATTAATGTAGACTTGTGAAAATGAGTGCCAGCCTCCATCGTGGCCACTGTACGTACCTCCTGTATCACCGCCCCCACTGCGATGAATCCACACTCGACAATCACTGGAAACTGATTTGTTTTTTGTGTCTTTTGACAAAATGAAACTAAATGTGCAGTGTTAGGGGATTATTTTTCCTGTAAAACCCTGAAGCGTCATTACTAAATCACACTTGTCACTTCCTGTGTGCAGATGAGGTTTCCCAACTTTGGTCTTTTGAGAAAGATGAGGTCACACAAGCAAATCCAAGACGTCTTAAGCATAATGAATAACTTTTCCTGTTTCAGCCCAAACATGCTGTACTGACAATGAAAGTGTTCATTTTCATTTCTTACTGGCATCTCTGCTATTGAACAATCTGTGCTCTGTCCTTTACAAACAAGAACAGAGATTTTTTTTTACATGAAAACCTACCTGACTTCCAATCCTGTATTCATTACACTTGTGTATAGACTTTAAATTAAAGGTTCAGAGTGCCCATTGTTGATTAGTGAAGGAAATATTAAATCTCCCACCTCTTCAGTCCATCTCCGCCTGAGTGACAGTTGATTAGGTGGTCGAGACAGAGGAAGGAGGCAGAGCAGCTGCCGCCAGAGAGAAAACAATCAGCGAGTTGCATACTGGCCTCTAAGTGGATTTGGTGGCTGCAAGGAGGGAGGGAAGAAGGGAGGGAGGGGGAGGGGAGACGGTGTCTGTGCTACATGTCTAGATCCCCTTGTGGACTCTGTGTGTGTGTGTGTGATTAGATGTGCCTTTTGTTTTCAAGATGTGTGTGTGTGTTGCCAGTTCTGCGCAGTGATTTTGTTTTGCCAGAAATGTGTTGGACATGTGTCGCGGTTTGTGTTTGTAGGATGAAATTTTAATGATCCATTCGGGGAAACTGGGTCGTTCCACCAGCAAATTAATACGATACAGTAAAGAAATGGAGCATTTTAAGAGAAAAAAGAAACAGTCTGCATTTGATAACAGCAAATGTGTTGTATATTGATGACGCTAGCAGTAAAATACATTAATTTGCCAGTTTATAAGGTATACCGACAGCTAACATTAACACAGTATAATACAACAGTCCTGCAATAAATCCTGCGTTCTTGTGGAGGTTGTAATGTTCAGTTTTTGTTGTTTTAGAGAGGTGTTGATTCAACTTTATGATCATTTTGGAGGATGTAGTTGGTGGTGCTGTTGAACTGTATTGCATTATACAGAGAGGATATGATAGTTCGACAATGATTGAAAAAGATTGATTAATTAAAGGAAGGGATGACAACAGAAGAAGAATTTAAATATTTCTAGTTTAACAATATTACTAGAAACTATGTCAGAATAGCTGATATACATATGACTGATAAAAATTTTTCAATAACACCTTTGCAGAGGGCCATACGTACGTGTGTGTGTGTGTGTGTGTGTGTGTTTTTGTGTATGGGTGTTTGGCCTTTTTGTTTATAGCATCTTTAGCTTCTTTTGTGCTCTCACTGATGAAATGGATGTTTATACAGAGGAAATGGAAATTATATTTTCCAATTTCTTATCCTGTGTCCTCCCGGTTAATTGATGTGTTATCTCTTAATATAAAATTAATCTTATTTCTCTTCCTGGAATATGTTTATATCATTACAATATTAATATTTTTTTGATGACTCGTCCCACACAAAGGTTCCTTTACATACATAAATGTATCTAATCAAATGTAATTTGGGTTAACCAGCGAATCTGCTCATTATATGAAACCACACTTTAACTCGTAGTGGCTAGCAAAGGTTTGTGTTTAGATATCAGTTGTTTACATATAGAAAGGCTAGTCTGTTCATTTCTCGCTTATCCTCCACCTCCTGATCTAACTGCTGATGGGGGAAAGGTGTGCATAATGTTGAATAGGCCACTACAACTGTGATGCCATTTTAACTGTGGCTGTGGAAGATTTATAGATTCCTCCTGTGCATTGATGCTGAATTATCTATATCAGGGAGATAAGTTGGTATTACTCGTGTGCATGCTTTATTTTTTATTTTTTTTGTACCCATATACTGTCAGTGGTCTGTGGCTCTCACCTAGTGCATGCTGGGTTAGCTTCGATCCTGTTGAACCAAGATTGTATTTTGTCAAATATTTCCTCTTTGGGGCAGTAAAATAAAGCTGAAATCATGAACTAAAAACTGAACCCGGTGGCTGCGTCTCTTGCTTGCACATGTCTGTTGCTGACGTCAAGTTTCATCACATTTTCATCGCTAGTTGTTCCTTCAGCACATGATGACGTACTCTGTGGCTCTATTTGTCTTTGTTTTTTAGTGTGTGTTTTGAACGTGGTGAGAGTTTGTGGTGGTTCTTTAAAGGAAGTGGAGAGAGCTTTTTCTCTTTGTCACTCAGCTCTCAGCTTGCACACTAAGTAATCCATGCAATAACAGACTAGCAGCAAATATCTAAGTTAACAGTGCAGTTAAAATGGGATGTTTGTATAAGAAACCTGAATCATTTCGGATCATCTTTATGGGATCTCTTTCTCCTTCTTTTTCTCTATCTTGCTTTTTATACAGCTTGTTCCACATGAGCAAAGCGTGCCAGTTCCCTGTAAGGGCCCTCATGGTGAAGCAGACTCCCTCTCTATTACCCAGTCCCATCCGTACTTGATTTATTGATGAGGATGTTATCGTCTTTCCTTTTGCCAGAGCAGATTCACATACGTGTCTTTTGTATTATTTATCTCTGTGTAGCCAAGTGTGAAAATTCACATGATAGTGTGTCTGTGTGTATGATCTCATGTTAGTGGCTAAAAAGAAACGGTTATACACTGCCTATGCATGATGTGGTGATGATGATGATGATAATGCTTGTGTGTGTGTGTGTTTGTGACTACCTTCGGTCCCACCCTGTTTTTTGAAACGTGCCCTGAGGCCCATCCTCGTAGGAGATGCGTTTGGCCTAATGGCTGCATTCTTGGGACTAAATGGAGTGTACCTAATCCACATCATTGATATCCCCACGAATACACACACACACACAC
>NW_023339762.1:8904886-8909821 GCF_004916995.1 Morone saxatilis | reverse complement strand
CACACACACACACACACATTGCATACACACTCATGCGAGGCTCATGTCTTCCCTCAGGGCCTGCTGTGTAGGAAGCAGACTGGTGGCCAACGCTACAGACAGACCCTCAATGGCCTCTATGCAGCTTTGCTCTTTAAAATGTCATCATGAATGTGATGCGACTAAATGTTAACGTCCCAGTCAAAAATGGCTGTTGGCCATGAAGCCTTATTACTGCGATAAAAGCGTATATTTGAGCATCTCTGACATCATCTAGCAGGATTTGGCAAGAACAACGGTGGAATTTAACACCACTTTCATTTTTTTGTCCCTTTTCCTTCTCTGCCTCTTCTCTTTGGCCCAAGTCGCCATTTTTTCTTTTTTTCAAGCTGACAGAAAACAGACATTTGATCTGAGGGTGACAAGAGGGGTTTTAAAAACATCCTTTGAGTTGTTTAGAGGGTCAGCCTCAGTCTGGAATCTGAGTAGAGAGCTTATATAGCTGTGAGTTTGTCACACAGTCAATGTTTCTGTGATATAATCCCAGAGGATTCAGTTCCTCTGTATGATGGTCATATCTGATCTGTACAGAATTGAACTGGGAGAGCAGAGAGGGTGAGGGAGCCAGGGCTGTTGCCATGGTAACCTCAGGACCAGGGATAATCATTGGGCCAGGCATCTGGTTTCAGGAATAACAGAGTGAGATGTTTCAAGGTTTCTCTGTAGCTCAATGAGGATTTCACCTCAGTTGAGCTGCTTCAACAGGTTTTTGGGTCTGGATATTTCAAAAGCCGATATGATGCTTTAGTTTCTGTACCAAAACCAACCCTCATTATTTTGATACATTAAATAAACCTTTTTCATTCAATAAAAATGATTGGCCTGATGCTCTCAGTTATGTCTCATGTATGGACTACAAATATGAAGCTGTTAACTTAGCATAAATACTGGAGGAAGCCTGACCAGGACCTCTTGAGCTCACTAATTAACACTCTCATTTGGTTAAGTTGTACAAATAACAAAGTAAAAATAATGGTTTTACAGGTGGCTATGCGCCAGACTACTTCTTATATCTGGCTTGAAACCTCAACTTTCACACTTCATATTTAACGGACAGATATGAAAGTGGTATTGATATTTTCATCTAACTCTCAGCAAGGAAGCATATAAGTGTATTTCCCAACATTTCTTTTTGAAAACGAGCCCAAACAAAGAGCTACAGAAAGTGTCTTCTGAAAGATAAATAAAGAGGAGCATGAATATAAGCAAGCATTTGATACCAGTTTTTGGAAGTTTTTGATATTCATGGCTGCATCATTTTGCGTCAAGTGTGGTAATTCTCACAAAATGAATCTTTTGTTGCCCCTGTCAGTGTTGGTCCCTGTCAGGACTCCAAAACGCATTGTAAGAGTTTCTGTGAGGCTGTTTGGGGTTTGAATGAGTAACTGTGACCAGTGCTGCTGATCTTGTTGAGGTAAGAGTGTGATTTATGACCCTATTTGGAGTCATCTTAGCCAAAGAGCCTTTTGTGTTTCCCTCTTAGCCTCCAGGGTCAGAACAGAATACCAACCATCTCTTTTAGCGCATCACCCATTTTGCAATGATAGGACGCAGTGGAGCGTTCAGTGCCAGAGGTCTTCACTTAATAACATAATCACTTCGCCGCAAAGAGTAACTGTAGTTGTTCAGGTTATATTGGTTATAGAATTAACTTGAAGGATCCGGGATTTGTCATTTTTTAACTGTTTACTTCTGTTCTTTCAGTTCTATCTCAGCTCGTAAAGAAACATTCACTTATACAACAGCTTGGACATGTGGCGCCACAACACTATTGGATGCAGTGTAAGTAAAAAGCAGAAGGAAAGAAAAAATGTGAATGCTTGAAAGTGAACAGTGGGCAGTTTATGCTTTTTTTTGTGATTTAATAATGAATAACCAGTGCTGCAAGTGTAAATGCTGATCTGTTTATTTAGGAAAATGTGGCTCTAGAGCTGAAACAAACAGTCAGTCAAAACACATAAAATATCTCCAACAGTTTAGATAATCTGATCTGTTCAGTCATTCTTTGAGCAGCCAAGTGTGAATTCATTTTCTAGTTTTTCTATGATGGATGCTTAATTGGACAAAATAAGCCAGTTGAACATTTAAAGACTGATAATTCATTATTAAAGAAGATAATCTGTTTGATGAATAACTAGGGCTACACAATTATTTGAAGTATTATCATAATATGGCGCAATATAAGTGCAATATGCAAATCATAGGAGCTGCAATTGAATAGATAAAATGTGTTACATTACTACAGACATGCCCTGGCCTACAAAACTTGATGTCACATCATAGTGATTTTATAATTGTTGTTTTTTTGTGAAAATCAGAATTATGATGCAAAAATGGTCATTCCCACAGACTGTGAATCGTATTGCAATCACAATATGATTTGTTTCCCGTATGGTGCAATGCTACAAAGGAAAGCTGCTATGGAAAGATCCATTAATTCAGTGATAAAAACCTTTTTATCACTATAACACATTTCTTATAGTTGATTCACAATGAAATACACCTGCTGGTTTGCCAGTAGAAAGCTTTTTTTATTGTGAAGCAGCAGGAACTGTTCACTCAAAAACACGTGTGTTTAGGCCTGTGAAAAGGCAGCAAAAGACAAAGTGGGGTAAGTATGCTTTGCAGAAGGGTGGGCTTGTGTTTGCCTATTTTGACTCTGATTCTTCAACAATTTGTTAAGCTTTGGTCTTTCAGTGTGCTCATTATTTTTCACCGCTGGTCCTATCCTTTGCCATTTCATGGGCAGTTGTCTGTGGCATCTAAAATAAAGCCTCAGTTTACGTTTCTCCTCAACGGTAGTCTCTTCTGATGCACAGTTTGTGTGCTATAATGATGGGTTGAACAAGTCGTGCTGCCTCCACAGCCCCGTCATTACCTGGTGTTACACCACAGCCTCAGTACTCAGACCTGCACTTGACTGTTGTCTCTTCTGATTGTTTTTGTCCCCTCCCCTGACGGTCCGACCTGCTTAGAGCACTGCAGCAGCAGAAATAACAATGCAGCTCTTAAAGGAGGCGATTTAGGCTGTGCTGCATGTTCTAGACTCCCTGATTGCTCATGATTCAGTAACCAGTGCTCAGGCAGGCCATAAACAGTGAAGTAAAAGAAGAAGATGTGCTAATCTTTTGCTGGTCTGCGTATTTAAACTGAGCATCATGGGCAATAATTCAACTGGTGGAGGCAAACACAATGCAGGGAGTGCTGTGGCTGAAAACTGAGGTGGAAGTGAAAGTGACCGCAGAGCTGTGTTTTCTCCTCGCCTCTTATCGTGTCATGTTTCACCAGAACGAAAAGAGGACCTTGAAGCATCTTCCTCTTTCCCTAATTGGAGACTCATTTCCTTTTGGATTTCAGGGTAGGAGGGAGGTGCACTACTGCGGCTGAATGAAAACTGAGAACCAAGATAAACTTCTGCTATCGAGTGAGAGTGGAAAAACAGGGAGCAAGATAATGTGAGCGGCTGCCAATGAATGTACAGCAGCAAAGCCCTTGCATTGTTTTTTTTTACCAAGTCTGGTTGAAATACAAGGTCTGGTACACACAATAGGTGGGATTGAGGCAAACAATAAGCCTTTCCTCAGAAAACAAATCAAAATGTCAAATAGACATTTCCTGGAAACTCTAGTACCATTTAACCACGTAGAGTAAGAAGTTTCCCTTAATGAAACACCTCATTTTCTTGCCACTGTGTTTAAAAAGTGGCCGCAGGACCCCATTGTACAGGTTGTCACCTTGTGCACAGGGCTGCTGCTGAGTCAGAGATCAAAGCTGAGACCTTTTCCACCTCAGCAGTCGAATGAAGTGCTTACAAGCTTGTAAACAGAGCTTGTCAGAGTTGGTTGGGGCACACACTTCATATTTTTGTCCAGTGATCTCAGATTTTTGGATGCCCTTTAAATGCTCTTTAAATGAGTTAATTCACACTGTATCTGGTGTTTCACTGAAGTAGCTGGTTTACTAAGTGGGTCGACCTTGAAGATCTCTCGTCTGTCCTTGCTGGCTGTGGAGAACATAACGGTTCCTCTTCCCGTCACTTGAATGACGCCACTACTTAACAACCATGTTGCCATGGTTGGTCTCATGATTCATTGTGACATAGTTGACCCGAGAGCCTCATGTCTCCCTCATCTGCTTCTATCAAGGCCAGGATGAGCTTTCATATCTGTATCTGTATCTGTCCCTTGTCTGTACATCCTGCCTTTTTGGACGATTCTGCCAAACCTTGGGTTACCGTCAATGACAACACCACCACCAGGTCATCAATACTGCTTTCCAGAGAGTCCTACATACATTAAAGCAAACAATAAAACAACAAGACCTTTGAACATAAAACAGTTAGTACAGTCTGATCCAGGAACAGTGTTTGGTGGCATGTAGTGGTGTTGCTGATTGTAACTCACTCGCTTCACCTTTACCCTTCAAGCATAAAGGAGAAACTATGGTGACCGCGAAACGTGCGAAATACACAAACGCTTGGTTCTGTGTTCTGGTAAATACATTAAGATTTAGTTATAGTCAATATTCGGCAACTAAAACATTTTGGAAATAATGTGGTAATGATTTTTTACCAGTTTTTGGTCTGCAGTGGGACATGAACTCTTCTTCATGAAGCCCATATGCTACTGTATGTAAGTCCATCCACCTCCCTTGCAACATGAAGGACACACTACTTCTTGAATTGGCATTGATAGTGAGTCATGTGCTGCAGAACCATCCAATATCAGTGTGGATGCCATACTTCACTATGGTGGCCATTCATTACAATGAATGTTGGTCACCTGTGCAAACAAAAAGTTCTCCCTCCCTCTGTGATTTGTGTTTCTTTATTGAACCCACCATTGTCATGATATGTCAACAGCTTATATCATGTTTTTTCATCTCTTTTATACAGGT
>NW_023339762.1:8904457-8904710 GCF_004916995.1 Morone saxatilis | reverse complement strand
GCAAACATGCAATTCGACATCCCCTCTGCTGATTGTCAAATACCATCCCTTGTTTAAAAGACATGCCACTGGTAATTCTTGTGGCACCCTTGTTTTGCTTGTCTTTGCCTTTTTTTGGCTGTGCGGCGTCTAGTGTCGTGTTTCAGGCCACTTTTATTGAAGTGCTGCAGACCTCTTCATCTCCGAGCCATTTGGCTCCGTCTGCAGTGACTGCCACTGCTTTTATGTATTTTTAAATTCACACACACACACA
>NW_023339762.1:8900434-8904357 GCF_004916995.1 Morone saxatilis | reverse complement strand
TACTTTCTTGAATTGGCATTGATAGTGGGCAGTCATGTGCGCAAGAACCATCCCAATATCAGTGTGGATGCCATACTTCACTATGGTGGTCCATTCATCTACAATGAATGTTGGTCACCTGTGCAAACAAAAGTTCTGCCCTCCCTCCTGTGATTGGTGTTTTTTATTGAACCCACGCATTGTCATGATCATGGTCACAGCTTATATTCAGTTTTTTTAATCTCTTTTATACAGGGCTTGGTCTATGGGAAGCAAATGCCTTTTGTTGTTAAAATTGAAAAACATGAGTGATGCCTGGTCTTTCACCTTGTTGAAGGGTTCAAAACAATGATCAAAGAGAATAAAATGCAGAGAAACACAAGGAGGAAAAAGAGAACTTGCCGCTCCCACAGATGACATGTCATTTTAGGATTCCAGTACAGAATGTTTAAGAGCCACTGTCAAAGGCCAGTGCCCCGAAATGTGGGGCGGCAAAACATGCCAATTCGACATCCCCTCTGGCCTGATTGTTCAAATACCATGCCCTTGTTTAAAAGACATGCCAGCTGGTAAATTCTTGTGGCAGCCCTTGTTTTGCTTGTCTTTGCTTTTTTGGCTGGTGGCGGCGGTCTTAGATGTCGTGTTTCAGGGCCACTTTTATTGAAGTGCTGCAGACCTCTTCATCTCCGAGGCCCATTGGGCTCCGTCTGCAGGTGACCCACTGCTTTTATGTATTTTTAAATTCACACAGACACACCACACACACAACACACACACCACACCACCACACACACACACACACACACACCACACACACACACACACACACACACACACACACCACACACACACACACAAAATCCAACATGTGCACAAATGCACACATTAGCTGTTGACCTGTTTTTGTCCACAATAAAGGCGTGGCAGCCTGTTGAAGTGAACCATAGTGACAGAGTGCAGAGAAAAAGTGGCCAAGTGTTCGGAACAGTTGCTCTACCTGTCACGCTGCTCTATCAATGACTGTGTATGTCAGACGCAAAAGCTTCTGCAAAACTGCATTCAGCAAATGTCGCAAAGGCCTGTAGCTTGGGGAGACAGGTTTTGCATCTGCTTCGAAGAGTGTAATCCCCTGTTCTCCATGCAAAAACATGCACGCATCTTTGCCGGTTGTGACATGTATGGTTCTTCCTGGTCCAGCACTGTGAGGGCCATTATTAGGGCCAGACTTGCACTGCTTTGATCTTCCCAAAACGCCCAATGCCGCACCATTCATTACAGCTCAGAAATTATGCATGGGGATCTGTCATTCTGTTAGCATTACTCAGCCTTGAGCCCCTTTGGGTATAATTGGAAAAAAAGGCTGTTTTAAATGAAGGGTTAAAAGAGGATTGGATCTTATGTGGGCATTTAATTGGTCCTGACATTTTACATCTCAGACCTTTTATGGTCGGTCATTACCAGGGCAGCTTAGTAATGCATAATAAAATAAGCTCTGTTGTTCTGTACGTCGTCACATAATTTAGCCTTAAGTGTCCTGTCCTCTTGACATTGAGCTCTGTGGTGAAAATAAAAACCAGAGTTTATCTGAACATTGATTATTTGAAAATGAAAAATGTAGACTTCTAATGCACAAAAGAGAGAGGCGGATATTGATCCTTCTCCTGCAGACACAAATCCCAGCAAAGAACTGAGGGACTAACGGGAAACAGAGGTGGTGAAACTGGAGGATCAATGAGGATGATGGAGCCATTAGTGACACAGTGACCCTGGTGAGGTTTGATTGGTTTTGTAGCATTGTTTGGAAAGTAGGACTGTTAATGTTGGGTAACTGTGCACAGCGACGGCTCAGATGGTATGTCTGTGGTCGCTCTGTTGACATTTCAGATGCAGGTTTCCTCGTGCGTCTTTAAGCGTGTCTGTTGTTCCTGCCCGCCCTATTAACTTCTACTCTTTCATTTTCCACAGTTCTGCGGTGTCCAGTAGTTACTCAGCAATAGCTCCACTGGATAGTGTTCAACTGACCGCACCTTGAGAGCCAAACTTGTGGGCAGATCATCTCTTATTCTGGTGCACAAGTCCTGAGCAAAGCTGCTTTAATGCAAATGCACTCGGGTGTTTCTGTTGGCCTCGCTCATTTTGTGGGAGAGAAATGCAGGCCGAACTTGTCCTTGGCTCAGACGCACATCCACTTTTATTCAGCAAGAGAAGGGGAAGATAGTTTTTGGTGTAACTGATATGAAAACTTAGTCTAAGTTTTAAATTTAGTTTGATTTGAAACCTGTTGTATCAATTGCAACTTTTAACCCTCTACCAAATTTCGCAAAAGTGTCACTTATATCAAATTATTCAAGGTTGTTCTTTTATATTTTCGAATTTGTGGTCAGTTCAGCACTTTGGTCCAGACCAGTGTTGCCAACTTAGTGACTTCCTTGCACTGTTTAGTGACTTATTCAGACCATCAGGGAAGAGGTGAGAAATGCATTTAAATATATTCTGTTGTAATTCATTCCCATGCAGTATGCACAGCTCTCCAGCCAACACTGCCAGGATCTGTCCCTTTCCCTCTCCGTGGTCACAGACAGCTGTAATGTGGTGAGTCAGGCAGGCAGGTTTGAGTAGAGATGCTTCTCTCCTGCTCTTTTTCTCCAGATCTCTGGATTAGAGTGTCCCTAAATATGTAAATAGTTAGTTTGATCTTCCCCTTTATATCATTCTTCAATCTTATATCATTGGTTTGGTGATGGGAATGTCAAAGTTTTGAAAAATTATGTGTTATTTTGGGATGATTGTAGTTTTGACCTCAAAACACAGACAGACTCTCTGCCCGTCTCAGGCTTAGTTCCTGTTGGTCATGTTCAGGCTAAACCTCAGACAGAAGGCCTACAGGACACACCCCATCACCCTGCAGGCGAGGTCGACATTTTCTCTCTGCTCACAGGCTCGGATCAATAACCACTCGCTGTTCATCACTTATAGAGTCATCTGTGTCTCCCGGGGGTTGGTTAGCTGCATACTGAGAAAGGATGGGGCAAGATAAAACTTGCTCTTTTGTTTTTGCAGTGCAGTTTACTCACCTTTAAAAGCTGACAAAATAATTTATGGTGCATATGAAAGTGTTTTGCATTCATTTTAATATTATTCTGAAAAGATTAAGGTTTAGGCACGCAAAGGTTGGCAGTGACATTTTGGTCACATATACAAAAAAAACAAAAAAAGAAACAAACCAGTTAATTTGGTGATTCAGGTAAACATTTTGAATATAGACAAATATATTTTCAGCTTCATAAAACCACGTGAAGAATGTTTATTAAATTAGTATTTTGCTTTAAAATTATACAATTGTGATATGCACCTCTTTTGCTGACTACATGTTAAGTAAAAAGTGCTGCTGATGGTGACCGACTGACTCACTGAGAATAACCACTTCTCTTTAGTTCTTCATAGTGTTTTAATTGTCTTTCCGCTTATTGTTTTGGTTTTGGGGCCCAGAAATGCTTTTGTTCAGACTGATCATTGCCATAAATGGTTGTCTGTTTACAACTTATTCTGCTGTCCTTAATTGGCCAAAAAATGGTATTAATGCTGTCTTAACTACTGTTTGATCTGCAGCTAGTTATGTAGCTTAAAAAGAAGGATTTAAAAGGGAATGTGAGACAAAGAGACAGAAAAGAGAGATTGGGGAAACAGAAAAGCATAACAGTTTCAGTGTGTGAGAAACAAAACAGTTCCCATTACGATTCTTGATTGAAGACAGAAAACACAATGATATCATACTGAAAGGATGTAAGATACATATGGCTCTAGTTGATTTCAATTAGCCTGTAACCATGGCAACAGAGATGCTCAGATGATGTCTGATTGAAAGGGGTTCTTCAATCAATACAGCTCTGTCTTACACTGATGCTCCATTAGCGTGTGTGTGTGGGTGTGGGTGTGTGGCCAAC
>NW_023339762.1:8899057-8900334 GCF_004916995.1 Morone saxatilis | reverse complement strand
TGTGTGGGTGTGTGTGTGGGTGTGGGTGTGTGTGTGTGTGTGTGTGTGTGTGTGTGTGTGTGCCAGGAGGATGCTGGTGCAGGTCGAGGTGATGTCATCCCCCATCGGGGAATGTAATAGTACGATAGGGAAGTGGTTCTGCATCATGTCGTGAGCACACACACACACACACAACAAAGAGACAGGAGAGGAACTGTTTAAACTAGTTATTGTATCTTTACGTCGATATGCCATCAAAATACATAACGGCAACCCTAACGGCTTCCTGAAAAAGGGTCAAAATACTGTGTGTGTGTGTGTGTGTTGTGGTGTGGCCCCTCAAACGAACAATGATTGCGAAACCTCCATGTCACTGCTGCTGTTAAAATATTCCCTAAAGTTTTCCTATTTTCTTTTTCTGTGCCTTATAAGTAATAAGATTTCTGGATAGATCGTAAGTAAGTTTCAAAGATCGAGAACCACACCTCCTCCATCACAGTTTTCTTTAGAGAGAGAAAGGCGGTTGCAACACGTGTCTGTACGTGACCAGTGGGGTAAGAAGAAACAGTTCAAATTGAGTCACAACAAAGAGTCAACGTCTCAAGTCTCTCTTTATTTTTTTTTATAAACGGCATGTTTTGAAAGCAAGTTTTGCAGGAACTACTAAGTCCCACCAGAAAGCAGGACAAATTTTGCACAGTCTTCTTTTGCATTTTCTGCTTATAAGTGAAGAAAGACTTTAGTTGCAGCTGGTCAGCTTCCTGTTTGTGCAAATGAAATTCAGTGCAGTTCCATCCACTGTCAGAATTTCTGGCCCCATATGTCCCTAGGTCCATTCGCAGTAATGTGCTTTCGAATAGTCCAATCAAGGACTTTTATGAAATCAAGGAACATACTGAAATCCTAACTTACTCTTTTATTTACAGCACATTTTTATGAGTTTGCCTTGGTGAGCTCACATTAGTGTAATCAGCACAAGACACACGACCACAAAATTCCACAGTATCATTCACACCAACAAAGACTAGATAATAAAACCACTCCATGTAACCGCTGACACACCTTACAAGTACTCTTCTTTAAACACTTCCACGAACATAAATATGGCGAATCCATCAAATAATGGACCCCGTGTAAATAACCCAACACCTAAGCTGTAACATTAAAAAACTACCCCCTGAGGTGCTATTAAAATGAGTCAACTGGTACATCCCTTGGATTTCATATGAAACAACCTGGAAAATACAGTAAAGGTGTTTGTCCAAAATCTAACGGCGCTATAGCAGGATGCGCCATAA
>NW_023339762.1:8888187-8899032 GCF_004916995.1 Morone saxatilis | reverse complement strand
CTCCTCTCCTCTTCTTCTTCTTCTTGTTTCTCCTCTCAACATACAGTATATTTTGTTGTATATGTTCATTGTCATCTTCTCTCCACATCACAAGTATGAGTGTTTTTTAGCATCAGTACAGTAATTGCAACTTGCACATTCATTTTTCCTTTGCATATTCACACACACACACGCGTACACACACTCCATAGCGCTGCACTGAAAGACACGGCACTATGTCTCAGCGTGCACTAGATTCTGGCAAATGTTTGTGTCTGTGTGGGCTCAGTTCCTGTGAGCTCTGCTGGTCTGCTGGAATTCAGGAATTCACACACACACACACACACACACACAGAGACGCACACACAAGGCATTTATTATTTAGTATTTTTTTATATATCTTAACCTTTAACTTTCCAGGGAAAGTTGCCTGAACACATCTTCTGTTTTCCACTCTATGTCGCATTCACACGTAAAGTAAATGCTGCAGTAGCACAGTCCCAGGCTCAGTATGCCTTAAACAAACTAGGTTGTCCGACCATGAAGGCGTAAGTGTTCATACCTGTTTCGGGGGGGGGGTTGATTGAGCCATCATAGTGGGGGGCTAGATGTAATGACTGAGATACACTTTTACAGATTTGCTTCTTCCACTCTCATTTTACCACAGATCGTGTGGGTGACTTAAACATTTCTGACCTTTGAAATGTTGACCTTGTAAGGCAGCTGGACTCACAAGATCACGTGAGACTCATCGATGTTGCCAATCTATGTACTTGTGTCCAAACCACTGTGGTTCAGACCAATCGGCATCCTTTGAGGAACTGGCAGCTATGGGCATGACCTACGGGTGGGGTTTTACGCTATGTGTGTGTGATGATGTTATATCAGAACTGGAGAGTTTATTCATTGAAAGAAGAGAAAAGAACGGCACTGAAGATGTTTTCTCTCTTTTCCGGACTGACTGAATAGTTCGTACATTATTTGGTTCATTGAGCTGATCGGTTGAAGTTTGCTCATGATAGACATTGATAGACAGATGGTTCATCCAATCAACTGCTGAGTATATTTTGAAAGTGCATGCCCTTTCCAGTGTCCAACGACGACTTCCTAGATGGGTCTGTGTAACAAACCACATGCTCCAGTCAGGTTAATTTTAGGCATTAAACAACAAGCTTTTAAAAGATTTCACAAACCCGAAAAAGTCTATTATTAAGTATTATTCCGGGAATCCAGCAATATGTCAGTGTTTATTTTGATGAAAAACAGAAAAAAATCTTGTACTCAAAAACAAGACAAAAATCCAGGTAACAGTTGGACTGCATGCAAATCACACATACCTTTCTTAGTTTTGAATTCAGGCAATGTTGGTGAGATGTGTGAGCACAAGGTGTGGTTCGTCTGAGCTGATGCTCAGGGAGTCTGACTGGAGGTGTGTGTGTTGAGTAAACTTCACTGTGGATCAGCAGCAGCAGCAGCCAGAAGTGAGTAGTAAACCCACTGGGAGTTTAAAATATGCCTGTAATCTTTGAATGATCCTCTCTGATGAGTGATCAGGGGTGGAGGTAGGAAAGAATTAGTGTGTGTTAGTCACAACTCAAAGTGTAATTAAACCATGTAGTTCCTTTTCTGCAATGCAATCATCCTCAGTTTATTAAGTATAGTACAACCCTCAGTTTTGGGATGGGGGAAACAAACACACCTTCTGTGTTGAAAGACTTAAAGTTAGGTGAACATGTGTGTGTTTATGTGTGTGTGAGCACTGTTGAGGAATGCTGAGGTTTGGTGTTTATTGCTGTTATACTGGTGAGAACCGACTGTGGGAGAGGAGGGGGTGTTACTGTTTACCACTCTGAAGACTCTGAAGACCTGCAAGACGAGTTGAGCTTCTCATCTGTATTTAATATATTGGATGTGTGCCTGTCCCTGGCAGCTTTCCTTGCTTTTATATGATCTTAAAGACTCCCTGTATCCTCTAATGGATTTTTTGTATAGACACAGAAATTTACTGCATGTTTGCTGCCCTGCTGCTGTAAAATATCAGTTTCTATTCTCTTTCTGTGCCAAAGAAAGATCTGGAGATGTAGTAGTTTCAAAGATGAGAAACTACCTCCTCATCACAGTTTCTAGAGAGAGAAAGGGCTGCAGTGTCTGTACGTGACCAGTGGGTAGAAGAGAAGTTCATGAGTCACAAAATGTCAAGTCTCAAGTCTCTTTTTTTTTTTTTTATAAACGCATGTTTTCAAACAAAGTTTTGCAGGAACTACTAAGTCACAGAAACAGGACAATTTTGCACATTTCTGTTTGCATTTTCTCTGTATCTGAAGAACTTAGTTGCAGCTGGTGCTTCCTGGTTGTGTAAATAAAGTTCAGTGCAGTTCACCACTGCAAATTCTGCCCCAATAGTTCCTAGTCCATCGCAAAGTGCTTCAACTAAATCAGGGACTTTTATGATCAAGGGACTAAATTTACTTACTCTTTTATTTACAGCACATTTTATGATTTTGCCTTGGTGAGCTCATAGTGTATCAGCACAGACCACACATTCATTCATTCAACACAACAGCCTGATAATAAAACCATCATGTACATGACACACTTATGTGTTTTCTTTGCACTTAAACATAAATATGGAATCATCAAATGGATGTAATAACCATTGTGTAACACTAAAACTATGAGGTGTAATGATCATACATCTTGGTCATATGAAACAACTGGAATACAGTAAGTTGGCCAATCTACAGTAGCAGGATTGCATAACAAATTCACACTAACTTCACTCATAACCTGCCTCACAAGTCTGCAAATGCCTTCTGTTAGGAGAGGCACGTTTGTATGATTTACAGTCTCAATAGAAACACATACAGTGAGGAATACTATCCTGAGGAGTAATGTCTGAAGTTGTTAGTAGTGAATCATTTAGGACAAAGCTTTTGTCTCTTATTGTTCCCTAGTCAATAATTATGAGTCTGAAGTTAATAAAGACTTATGGGTTTAACTAACGTTGCTCATATTTTATGCTTTTATCTGAACACAAAAACAAATAAATGCAATTAATACTTCCAATGCAGCAACTAATGGACAAATGCAACCACAATGTAGACTTGTAGGCTTAATGGGAGAGACAGCAAGACTGAATTCTTGGAAGTTGTAATGGACAATTCATTTATTACTTTTCAGATAATATCCATTGTCCATTATCATATATACTTACAGTAAATATCTTTAAACTTGTATTTGGTCATATATAGCTGCTTGGCATTATCTAAGTGTCTCCATTTTTTTATACTTTGATCATTTATTTAATTCTTTCAGTAATTTCTTTAAGCAAAAATGACGACATTTGCTGGTTTCAGCTTCACAATGTGCAGATTGTATGCTTTTCTTTGTCACATATGGTGAGTAAGTGAGTATTTCTGAGGTTTGGACTGTTAGTTGAACAAAATATGACATTAAAAGACATCACTTTGGCATGTAGAAAACTGTGACTGGTTGTTATTTTCTGACATTTTAGAAAATCAATGATGAAAATAATCTCTCTTCATCTTTCTTCTTCCTAAACTTACACCCTTCGCTCCTTTCTTGAATTAGATCTTCCTTCTCTCTGCCTGGATTCTTTAAATACTTAATGGGGTTACTATTTGGAACCCAGTTTTCTAACATTAGCAGTTCCTCTCCACCTAAGTGAAGACTGTGAATGTCTGTGACCTGGGGCTGAATCTGTCCACCAGTCTAATGACTGGCACACTCTCATTAAGACGTCCACTACTCTTTCAGTCTCTCTCCATTTTAGAGCACAAGCTCATTCCTCCACCACATCAGCTTATGGCCTTATCTCAACATGCTGTCAGCACTTTAGATTTGACCGTGTCAAAACAAGACATAACAAACGTTTAGCCTCCTCCACTTCACCACCTCTTTTAGTTTGTCCTCTTTCGACAACTTTCTCCTTCCCATCTCATCTCGTCTCCGCCATGTGCTTGACTTGTATCACTTTCCAGCTTAATCCATCATCATCAAAACTCCTTCAGCAATAGTTTTCGGTGTACATGCTGAATGTACAGTAAGGTCATGTCTATCCATTGTACTCTAATAGCCGTCCAGTTCCTGCCTGAATGACCTCACCGCATGCAGCTGTTTGAGGAAATGCCAGAAAAGTTTGGTGGCCAGCTTCGTAGCTGCACACATGTGATTTGTGAGACCCTTAGCTGGTATGTAACCTTGACTCCTCACTCCGACCTTTGACCCCTAAAAACCATCCATCAGTCCCCACCCCTGATGGCTCAGAGCCTGACGGCTCCTCCTGACGTCTCCTGCTGTCCAGCTTGCTGGTTCATAAAGTCTCAGCGGACAGGCTGTTGAAAGCTGACAAAGAGGTTAATATTCTCCAAACTGTTCTGAAGATACGAGTGATTTTCTGCCCCGCTCCAGTGGAGTTTGGAGGGGGTCTCAGTTTAACGCGGGGGTATTAGCTTTTGAGGCAACAATGCAGGCGAGGGAAGAATTAAACTTGTATATCCGTTTTTGGAGGGAAAAAAATGGCATTACCCGAAGTAGGGATTTAGATTGCCCTCCTATCCTTTAAACTGGTAATCCGCAATATCTTTTTATTATTTTGGTGAGATCCGTGGTGTTTTTCATGGTATTTCTAAGAGATCATTTGTGTATCAGAATAACTGATACTGTAATGTTTTCTTTCAGTTTTATGTTGATAAAATATGAATTACTGTACTGTTTTTTTCTATTTATTATAAACAAACCTCTTTTGCTTCTGAAATATCCTGCTCTGTATCAATCAGTGATAGGAAGAAGAGCAGAAAAAGCATATATCCATATTGTATCATGGTTGATTTTCCATGTTTTGTTTGTACATAATAGTGTTTCCTGCTGGTTCAGAACCTACATTTAGCTACAAAGTTCAAAATAGGTCTTATTTAATGTATTTATATTATTATATTTCTTACATTTTATCCCCTGGATTAGTGTTGCATATAAAAATGTATAACACGCAGAATATATTATTATTTAGGTATTTTTGATAGTGTGTAACGAAATATATTCAAGGTAACAGTTAGTACTTACTCACTAAAACCCACACACTCTCGCACACATACTGTACACTCCCTCTCACACTCCTGTAGCCTGTAATTCTATCTGTCATTTATTCTCATTGTGAAAGCTGTCTTTCGCCCCAAGTGGCTAATATTTTAGCACTGACCAAGGATTTGACGATGATAGTCATAAGTCACTGTTTTCCAGCGTAATGACTCACTGAGTTAGACTGAGTGCTGACGTCAGCCAGCCACAGAGAACTGATGAAGAGGGTTAGGAACCAACCAACAGGAGAGCTGAATGAAGGCTAGAACAGCTGGTTTAAGTAACTGTATCTTTATATCAACAGTGTAGATGCTCGTCGTCGTCAGATTTAGCCAGTTTAGAGTGAATTGTCAATTTAATGTTGTTTGTTAATCAATCAGTCTTACATACTACTGATCTGATTTTGAGACGCAGTTTGCGGTAGTGGTGGCCTTCATTGTTCGTTTGTTTGTTAATTTTGTATTTGCACAAGCACCACACATACCCAAAAGGAGCCCACCAGACAGCTCAAATGGACCCACAATACAAACTATTTACATTTCTGCATAATAGACTAGAACTGACCTTTTACCCATTTGAACAGCTTGTTAGTGTTCCAAGGACTGGCTGCATCAGATGCGTGGGACTTTGTTTTGAATCTTGTGTACTCTCTTTCATCTGTATCTGTTTCTCAGCTCTGTCGTCTCTGCCTCTGCTCTGTCTTTCATCCCTCACAGTTCACTGTGTTGTTTCTTATAGACACCCAGCTGTCTATTTCCTCTCTCTCTCTGTCTCTGTCTGGTGGTGGTGGTGGGCTGCTGCAGACTGCTGTAGGTGGTCAGGATCACTCCAGACAGCAGGAGGGAGAGGAGGGTCTGTCTGGGGCACTCAAAGGACGACTGGCTGGCTCATCCTCTCCATTTTTCTCTCTTTATCTATCTAGCAGACACACTTACTGTAGCTGAGAGAGCCATTGAAGAAAGTGTTATTCAGCAAAAAAGGGGAGATTATTTAAATGAGAGACTAAAAAAGCAGTGGTACATGTTTTCATTAAAATAATAACCTCAGTTAAGTCTGCATGTAAAGCCTTGAAATTGAAAACTGATCTGAAAAAGAAAGGCAATGTAGAAAAACCTGATGCATGTATTTGTTTGTTTTGATACTGAATAGCAATTGAAAATTGAAATAGAAAATAGGAAGAGATGATGAAGTTTACTGATTTAGAAAAGTAAAATTATTGACCAGAGTTGTACAACAGAGGGCAAGATGGCAACTGGCAGGGATCAACTTCATAATGGTGGTCTTTGTTTTGGCTTAAATTTTCTTTTTTACGTTTTGGGGTACTCTAGTGATCCATCCTCTTTTGGGTTCATACACAGTGATATTATGCTTAAAAGACATGCATCAAGTCCGATTTTGGCACTTTATATTGCCACAAAGACTTGTGTCCAGCAAAACCTTTCATTTTCTGCATTTTAGGTATGATACAGGACATAAGCTTCCATGGCTTCAAGGCCAGTATTAAGAACAGCTGAAAATGCAAGGGTCGGAGTAATGATTCCCTGATTATATTCCTTTCAACAAATACTGTACTGAAAATACAAGTACTGAATAAAGAAAACCGTGACAGAGATACCAGAAACAAACAAGTCAGTTTGGAACCGTTACTACCTGACACAAAACTCCCATTGTTTTGTGAAATGAGAGTCATAATTAAATTGGCACATATTTAAAGAATGCCATTCAAATACGAGATTATGTGTACTTTAAAAAACGAATAGTACCTACCTCCATCAAAATTATATTTGAAACACTTAATCCTGATTACTGACTCATCAGAATTTCTGTGTTTCTCGAGCTTCATCTCTGTCCCATAATCTTCAGCATGTTTAACAACAATAATAAACAGTTTACATCACATTTGCAGCTTTGTAGTCTGTGAAACTGGACTGTGTGTGTGTGTGTGTGTATGTATGTATGTTTAAGGAGAGAGAGAATGGAGTGCTGTGTTCACTATCAACAGGGAAGTGGTGAATTACACCATTGTGCTCTCATTACAGCCACTTTTGTGTGGAAGGTGGCAGCTGTTAATCTTGGCACACGGCTAGAGCCCTTGGATTATCACACACACACATATTCTTATTTTACACATACCAACACATCATCATCACTATATCTAACACACCACACACAAACACACACACACACACACACACACCAACACCCACCACACACACACAGGGTATGTGGCTCTGATAAGCTGGCCAGTAGCCTTTAAATTCATGAAGCAACTACTGTTCCTCATTGTTTTGAATAGCTATCAGTTCTTGTCTCTCTCTTTGACTCGTCTCATGCTCCTCTTTTGTGGTGTTTGTGATAGTAGTCCCTTATGATCCAAAACAGAAAGCCTATTGAGTCGGCCTACTGTGTCATGGGACAGATGAAATCGCCATGACTCTACTGACCCTGTTGTGACTCACTGTACTGGAAATGCCCAAGGCTGTGAGGACATAAAGTGATGTCTCAAACGACAAATTTCTCCTTTGAACCCTTGTTGTTCTGTTGCTTTGCTGCCATGTTTAACCTCTTCCATCTCTTCTCTCTCTCTCCATCTTTGTCCCCCTCCAGCTGGGATGACCTGAGTCAGTCCTCAGGGCCCAGAAAGCGGTGTGCTGATGGGACCTGCTGCGCCACCATGAGCTTACAAGATGGCGGCTGCAGCTACGCCAGCAGCGCCAACATGGCCACCACCAGTGGCAGCATGCGGCGGCGCCTGGAGGACCAGGAGTTCACCCTGCGTGTCTACCCGGGCACCCTGGCTGAGGGCACCATCTACTGCCCCGTCAGTGCTCGCAAGAACACCACAGCCGCTGAAGCCATCGAGTGCCTCATCGAACGGTTGCACCTGGAGCGAACCAAATGCTACGTGTTGGCTGAGGTGAAGGAATTCGGTGGGGAGGAATGGATCCTGAACCCTGGCGATTGCCCCGTTCAGCGGATGATGCTGTGGCCACGGAGTGCCCTGGAAAACCGCAGCGGCCTGTGCAGTGGAGACGACTACCGCTTCCTCTTGCGGGAGAAGAATCTGGATGGATCTATTCATTATGGCGGCAGCCTGCAGATGTGGCTGAGGGTGACTGAGGAGCGCCGACGCATGGTGGAGCGGGGTTTCCTACCCCAGCCTACAGGGAGCGACCCTCCGTCTGACCTCTGTACTCTTCCAGAGCTAACAGAGCGTGCCATTTTGGAAAGCCTTCGTGCACGTTTCCGCCAGGAGAAGATCTACACTTACATTGGGAGTATTCTTATTGTTATTAACCCCTTCCAGTTCCTGCCTATCTATAATCCGAAATATGTTAAATTGTACGACAACCACACACTGGGGAAACTGGACCCCCACATCTATGCTGTGGCAGATGTGGCGTATCACGCCATGCTACAGCGACGGAGGAACCAGTGCATAGTCATTTCCGGTGAGAGCGGGTCTGGGAAGACCCAGAGCACCAACTTCCTCATTCATCACCTGACTGCACTCAGCCAGAAGGGATTTGCCAGCGGGGTGGAGCAGATCATCCTGGGAGCGGGGCCTGTGTTGGAGGTAAGGACAACACCTGCAGTATTGATCAGATGTTACTGTGGATATGGTTCTGCTCATGTTGTTGGTTTGTCAGCAATAGATTTTCATTAGATTATTTCATTTTCGGGTGGTTCAGGGCTGCAGTTCCACTATTAGGTTCCACGATATATTGGAAGCAAATACACTTAGACACTTGCTTCCAAATCTTTGGTGAGTGGTGATACGATTGATATCTGATGCTGAATGGTGAACCTTTGGGTGGTATTTATTTGTGCTTTGAGTGGATTTTACCTGACTGCCTTGTATGACTGTAAGACCACCTCAGATTAGTCTAGTAGCCCTTTTCCACTGTAGGAACCTTCTCAGAAACCGACAAATATTTTTATTAATTCTTTACCTGCAGTTTGATTCAGAGGAACTTGTGTCTAAATTTAGTTCCTGGTCCTAAGTCCCTACCCTCCAACAAGGTAAACAGAAATGTGTAGAGAACTTTTTTCATGTAGTTCCAAAGGGTCCCAAGTTCCCTGGACCATGGACTTGACAAGAGCTCCTATCAGAGTCTGTCATGTAGCTTGATTGTTCTGATTTGTAATGTTGAACCTCTTAAGTGAAACACCAAGACTAGTAAGGCTCAAGTAAAGATAAAAAAATGTATGACCTTGAGACTGAGACTTGTTGTAGTGCAATAGCCGTAGGGACGCTTGAATTTAGGACTGAGATATTTTTCTATAATTGTCATGTGTTTCTTAATAAATCCTGATGTTTAGTTGTGTTTAGTGAAAAATCTCCTATCAAGCTGGTATAGCTGCACTTACTATAGCAGCAAGCTCAAGCCAAGCTGAAAGAGATTCATATGTTGCTGATTAGACACCCTGGTTGTAGAAAGGAAGTGACAAAAGCCTGTTAAAATCTGAAGAGAAGTCAGCAGGTTTTTTCTCTGACGTTGGAATGTCAGCTCATGAGATGAGGCATGAAATGGATTATAGAAACGTTCTTTTGAAACTGGAATCCCTCAAAATGGAGGGGAAACCTATATTTAGCCCGGTCTTTACCACATATGACTCTTATATATTATTTGACCCAGAAACTGGTTGTCCAATCTCTGCATTGATGGAAAAAAAAACCTAATGGAATGTCGCCTAATCCACCCTGGATTATAAATCAATAAAGGATTATGGATTATGGAATTTCATTGGGAATTTCATGTTTTGGAAAGGTCTGTTCAAGGACATTGTGTTCTTTCTAGCCTTACAAAAATGAGTCAGTGACCTCTGTACCTCCCAATAGTTTTCTGGCAGCCATTTTGTTCTACAGCACGCAGCTTCCTGTCAGGACATATGGGGATGTCATGTCAACACGCAGCTGTGCATGTTGACACCATGTGCGTCCCAGGTGGAGGTTTGTACAGTAAAACCAGGCAGTTGTACGGTCAGTTGGATATACTGTTTGTCATCTGGAAATCATGAATTACATTTCAGAACTCCTCGTTGCTTCTGGGGAAAAGTTGTAACTGCAGCTGCGTTTGTGTTTAGACTTTTCTTACGTGGGAGTAAATGGTCCCGCGTCTCCTCGTAAAAAAAATATTTCATTCAAAATTTCCTGAAAAATAGAAGCTTTGGTGGCATTTGACTACTACTTCATACAATGGCACCCATCCTAAGAAGCTCTGGCAAAATAACAAACAAGGAATGTATTACACGTGTCGAAAATGATTGGTATTTTGGCTGTGTAGCTTCATCACATAGCTGCGGTTGAACTTGACCGTCAGGCGGGCACAGTTACACTTCTGTGCAGGTGATGAAATGATGCTGTGACTGAATACCTGTCAGAGCTCAGGTGCCAGAGGCGACAGCACTGGGAGGACTGAAAGGCTTGTTTTGATAATAACACAGATAGAGGAACATTACTCTCTGAGGAACTAGATACTGTTCGGTGGCTTTTGTGCTGTGTGTGGGAGCATGACTGTGTCCCATGTTATCACTTCCCCATCAATCACCTGTCTGACCGAGCTGTGAGAAACAAAGGTGGACGGTTTATGCCACAGAGAGGAACAAGGACAGGAAAATTCCATCTTTGATTTGGTTCCAGTTTTCCAGTCCAGTCAGGTCCAGTGTGTAACATTTGGGAGGATCTATTGGCAGAGATGGAATATAATATTCATAGGTATGTTTTCATTAGTGTGTAATCTCCTGAAAATAATAGTTTTGTCACCT
>NW_023339762.1:8874238-8888087 GCF_004916995.1 Morone saxatilis | reverse complement strand
TATTTCGTAATTTAAATTCAAAAAAGTGAAACTCATTATATATAGATTCATTACACACAGAGTGAATATTTCAAGCACTTCTATTTCTTTTAATTTTTTGATGATTATGGCTTACAGCTAACAAAACCCAAATTCTGTATCTCAGAAAATATAGAAATTTCATATATTTCATAAGACAATACATTTTTAATCAGAAATTCGGGGCCTACTTCAAACGTATGTAGGAAAAGGCAACAGAATTACGAAAATAAAATGATTTCTAATTTATTGGAGATGCACCTGTATGTACACTTAAACAAAGGTTACAGCCAGCAGCCGGTTAGCTCAGCATAATGGAAATGGGGAAACAGCCTGGCCTATAACAAAATCCACTTGAAAGCTCCTACAAAGCTCTCTTCTTCTCAATCTTGTTGTTTACTTTGTACAAAAACCAAAATGTAAAAAAAACATCTTTCAGAGGAGGTTATGGGAGCAGTGATGTCCTCTTTTGATAGCCTGATAACTAACTCCAGCCAAGAGGTAAACCCCTGTGAAATGGCAAATTGTCGTTGTTTTACTTTTTGGTTTTGTACAGATTAAACAAACAAGATATAACATGTTAATCGGCTAATTTTAGAGGTGCTGGTAGTCTATACATTTGTACAGGGCCCGGTTGAATGTTTCCAGTTGTCATGTTAAACTAAGCGAAAAAGGCTGTTGGCGGTAGCTTTATATTTAGCGTACAGACATCAGAGTAGTAATAATAATAATGTAAATAATACACAGAATATGTTTACAGCATGGATAAATCATCAAACAATTTGGAAGGAAGTAAAAGTAATTGGATTTTCACTCATAAGAATCAGGAACTACGATTTGTAGTTTTTTGCCATGTATCTTTAAAAAGCTGCTTTTATAAATGGGATAATCTGATAATAGGGAAAAAATTTAACCACACATGCCAAAGTGACTCCATCATACTGTATAAACTCATGACTCTCATTCTCACCATCCAACTGCTCACACAAACAGTATCTAACACTAACTGCTGTCCTGTGTGCTGCAGGGTTTCCAACACTCCCCAACAGCTGAACATAAAGTCCACATTAATGCACTGTTTGCATCCTTTGACCAACAGCTGGACGCAGGGACCTTATGGGCTGCTGTGGATGCCCCCGGGCCTGGCAACTTTCTTTTGAGAAGCAGCTTTCTGGGGTTAAACAGTGTACAGCCAGCCAAGAAACAAGGCTGCTGGGTCGAACTAGCCCGAATTCTTTGGTTTCCACAAGTTGTAATGCCAATTAAAGAACCATTTGCCTCGGTCAGATGCTGCCGCTGCCGCACTGAAGCTTTGTGAGACTTTGAATGTTCGCCTGAGGCAGAGTCAGGCTGAAAATATGTGGTTAGTAAGGCCATATTGGATGGATTTCAAATGCATGCCAGTCTTGAAGAAGTTTTAAAATTCTCACCAATTTGTTGGTCCCCTTTAACTCCCCTTTGTCTCCCTGTACAAAGCTATGTGCTCTGTATAATATCCCACCATCTACATGCAGACCCCAAAAATGTTAAAGTAACAGTGCTTCACTTGGATCAGTACCTGTGGTGTAATTACTGAATTTTGCACTACTTGTCACATTACTGTATATACAGTATATTCATCCACAATATGGGGATTTTATATATATTTTACAGCTGAAACGATTAGTCGATTAATGGATTAGAACATTTGCAGACAGAGAGAGAAACAAAGCAGTGTGAGAAAATGAGAGAACTGTGGTAAACGTGCTCTGCACATGTTTCTATAAAACTAGGACAGTTTGTGTCATAGACCTGTATTTGTGCTGAAGCAGCAGACGTCCAGACTTTGACATTTACTGTGTACCAGCATAAAGAAAGAAGGTCTGGAAGGAAAAGGAAAACATTTCTCAGGATGAACTACAGTATGTCTCGCTGGAAGGAGATGCTGCGGTTGGACATTTGACGATTTGAGAACATTTGTCTAAATGCCTGTAGACTCAAATAAGTAATTCTTTTTGGATTCACTTAAGAAGCTTACTGCCAACTGCATGAATGGAGGGAGGGAGAGGAACCTGCAGGCGAGTGAAATATAATTTTTTTTAAACCTTGTTCTTTTATAAATATTTTAAAGCAATCATATTAAGCCTTGTGCCTTCCATATTTGATTGACAAAATTTAAACATGCTGATCTTAAATAGCACCACGGGGTGTCCTCTGAGGCAAAATCCATGGGGGATTATTTTCCTCAGTTTTAACTCTATACAGTGAAAGCTTCTTTCTGCTCAGTGGGAAATAAGCTGTTAGTGAGTGTGATGGTAAGAACAAAATGGAAAAGCTGTTTCTAGCCTGAGTTTATTTCCTGCCACTTCCTCACCTCTGCATCTCTTGACCTCTCCTCTCCTGGTCGTCCCTCTGCGTTGGATCCAGCTGAGCAGAGTGGCTATCAGCCCGACGCTTCACATCATGTTACAGTGAAGTGCAAGGTCAACAGCATTGCAGGAGAAGGCTATTTTAGTTATTCGTTCAGCCAATGTGGAGGAGTGTCCCTCCTATATACAAAGACACACAAGCAAATATGTTCATATTCACAACATAACTCAGGAGCAAACATGCATACTGTATCAACGTAAGGAGTTTATTTACTTTAGAGTTTACTTTTATTTGCTCATAATCTGAGTTTTAGTCTGGTGGTTTTTGCAATATTTTATTACTAAACTATCAAAAGTCACCAAATTTGATATTCATATTGGCAAATAGAGGAGCTTTGTCTTACAGCTATGTGTGCGGCAGCGGCGTCTGCTTCACTGGCTAACGTGACAAAATCTAACTAAAATGCAAAAAACATGTATTTGTATTTAGGGATGGGAAATAATTCAGTATTATTTAATTGAATTAAAGTAGAATCATATTGGGATGCATATTATCACAGAATCATGTAATCATTTTTATTTTACTGAATTATGTGGGCCAAATGAATGAGCAATGACTGATCTTATGCAAAACACTTTTCACCGTATTAAACATTATGAGAGTATTTTTTGTTATCTGACACGTTTCCATAATATGATATATAATGATGTTGTGATATATATCAGTATGGGAAAATATTGTTATTAAAGTAGCAATAATTTTAATTATCAGATAATCAGCACATTATTTTTTTGTATCTATTCATTGTTGGTCTACAAATAGGTGATGTGTTCAAATTGTGCAAATTCAATGACAAAAAAAGCTGCAAATCCTCACAACTGAGAAGCTGAAACTGCATCATGTTTGATTCTTTTTTTGTAAATGACATGAAATGATTATAGTTGCTGCTGAATCTTCTGTTTTACCTGCAAACAACTGGGCAGCTTATGACAGCAACTTTGCTCCTGTTTCTACGACACAGTTCCAAGAACACTGTGTGTGTGTGTGTGCGCGCATGTGCGCGCGCATACTGTACAGTATGTGTGTCTTTAATACAACAGTCTCCTTTTTTCATTTAAGCAGTGAGCTGACTTTCTGTGACTGCAGCAAATAGAGCGTTATTGTCTTGATTGACGACCCTCAGCTCTTGATAGACATGTTGGCTGCAGCAGGGATCAGTCTTGTGACCTTTTGGCTACAGTTCAGTCTTTGTAGCCGCTGGACCGCTGTGTGACACTTATCCAGAAACGCAGCAGTGCAGTCATATGGTCAACAATGATGGTAAGCATTACATCATGCCAGCGGTATCATCTAACAATTCTCTATATGCTCTGATTGCCCACTGAAATCATTTCTTGTCATTAAAAAGCCTCTAATAATGCACCACAGATGGCCAGTAACTGCAGTGGTGCGTAATCTGAGCTGCGTTCAGAGCCAGGCGACAGTAGAGATATGACTGTACAGGATAGCGCTGACGGGAAGACAGCTGGCAGGCTGATGGGAAGGACTTGGCTTCTGTGGTCATTTGTGTCTGGTAGTCTGGTCGTGATGTGCAGTCAGGTGATCTCAGATGCTCTTTGTTTGTCCCCGGCCTCAACACAGCATCTACTGAGTGTAAGACAACTAAAAGGTGAAATATGACTATTATTTGACTGATTGATTGATTGATTACTCAGGATCAGACTTACAGGACATTTTATTAGGCTGAAAGTTTTCTTCTGTCAGAACAGATGAGCAAATTAACAGCCTGGGGATGTCAGAAAGTGTTGAGAGATGGACACGATCAACATGTTTTTGTGTATAAAAATATAAAATATCACCAGCCTTTTCCTTTAAATATTATATATATGAATTTCAGTCACATCAAGTCATGCAAACTGTTTGCGGATAGTTGTGTGTGACGGGGAGAACAATATTGTGGGTTTTACAGCTAGTTGATGATAACCCCTGTGTTTTTGGACATTTTTGACACATCGCCTGATTAATTTACTCATTAACTAGCGATTCAGCACCTTACAGATAATCTAAGGACAGCATAGAAAAAAGTATATTATAAAGTTAGAATCATACTCAGAAGTCAATCAGCCCATTATAGGATAAGATCCTTGGCATTGTGTTGGATCATTAACAATAAAGAAGGATCTTCTAAACTGTCTAGAGGAGATGAGTCAGGAAGAAAAGGCATTTATTTCATCCTTGTTTCTGGTGTAAGCTCAACAGATTTCCCCACAGACTCATAAATCTGCTAAAAGATTTTTTTACATTTCTCCAGGAACCTCGTGCTTTGCATGGGAAACAGACATTATTTACCTCCACATTTTTGGAATATACATTCAGATGATTTATGATTTATGATTTATATTTATGTATATTTATGTTCTTGTATAATTCAAGGATATTTTGGAAAGTCACACAGCTGTTGATGGACACGTCTGCTGCAGGTGACTCAATCCAGTAGGACTCTTTCTGACCTCAGTGAACTGCCAACTGGCCTGCAGGGTTGTGTTGGCTTATGTCCAGTAAATGCTGGAAACATCCTGCCAAACGACCCTGAAAAGAATTAAGTAGGTTGAGAAAATGAGCGAATAAGATACACATCTTTTCTCATTCTTGGGCTCACTTATGGTCATTTTTTCGTATATTGTAAGGGCAGCTCTTCCCTTCTTCAGACATGATTAGAGGTGAACCTGGCTCTTGTAAGAGCAACATACATCTGTGCCTCAAATCCTCCTGAAGACTGACTGAGGCTTTGAGACTGACCCCAGCTGTGTGGTGCTGTGTCTGGGGGCAGACAGACCGAGGGCTCCTGTGGGGCCGCGAGGGCCAGATTACAGCCTGCCTTTGTTCTGGTGGTGTGGCCGGCAGACCTGCCTGCCTGCATGCCTGCCTGCCGCATTAGTAGCCAAGCAGGCCCCCCTTTACCAGATGGTTCCCATCCAGATGTCCCCCCTGTTCTTAACCAGGCCCTCAGGGACAAGACCTGTCTCCTGTGGCTGATAGATGGCTTCAGGTAGTGCCTCAACCCCAAAGACCTGTGTATCGTTAAGCGTGTGAATACATAAGGGTTTGAGAAGCTGCCCAGTACCCTTATCTAGCACCACAGACCCTGGGTTTGGAGACAGCTAGCCTGTGCATATAGACACACTTACTGTAAAGTAGCAGTACCACAGCCGCTGTGGATGAACCCACTGAACCGGACACACCAAATGAAGACTGTAATGTCTTTGACGAGGCTGGAAGTTTAAGAAAAGGAAGCATGCATTACGGCACCTTTGCTTGAGGCATGTGTTTATTGTAGGGGAGCTGCTTTTATTCCTACTTGAATAAGGGCAGCAGTGCTCTGTGTGTGTGTGTGTGACTGAATCGCTGTGTGGTCTGTGTGTTGTGTGTGTGCTTGGCTCTGTGTGTGTTGTGCTGTTAGTTTCGTGTGTGGCGTCGGTTGTAGTGTGGCTGTTCCTGTGTAACCTCTGTGCGGAGAGGAGAGGTGCCTGTCAGAACGTGTTAGCAGTCAGCTCTCCCAGCAGCAGAGGAATAGGAGACGTTCACCCACGACTGAGTGTGTCCTTGCTCTTTAAATCACAATGAGACATCCAAAAGCTCTCTGCTATCAGGACTGGTCTCTGCAGAGGACACGCTGATTTTACTGCACAGCACTTTACACTGTAGGTCTGTGCATGAGGGAGCACCTCCTTCGGTGAGCAGTCACACCAGCTCTCATTCATCTTTTGCAGGTGAATGAGAGTTTTAACATAGCTGTTAAGCTTCTCTGCTCTCCTGATTTAGTAATAACCAAGTACAGGTGGAGCGTTGATTGAACCTTATTTCTGGGTGAAACATTCTACTTTTGTATTCTCGCACTACTTCCACTGCACAAATCCCAGCTTTTCTCCAGCAGCAGCAGATTGAGTCTCGCTTTCATCACATGTGGCTGAACAATAGCTACTGCCTTTACCTCAGAAAGCCATGTGTTGGCTAGCTATCATGGGTGTGTGTTGGCTAATCACGTAGCCCACCTCAGGCCCTCTATGTTCCTGTTAGCACTTCCATCCCTATAATCCGTATCCTCTGGGCAGCGAGCGCTCTTCGATGCGCTCCCAAACATCTGTTCGTTGGATTATCCCCATCTCCTTCTCATTCGGTCGTTCTCTGGAGCATTCTCGCTTTCCTCTCTCAGGAAGCTCAGTACAGTGTGCGTTTATCCCTGCAGACAGCTGTACACAGTGTACTCAGACGCTCCGTGGTCATATAGTTGACCTGGACAAGGTTCAACCTGATATCAGCGGCCAAGTTTTCCGCTCTTGCTGCTCCT
Source organism: Morone saxatilis (assembly GCF_004916995.1). NCBI lineage: Eukaryota > Metazoa > Chordata > Actinopteri > Moronidae > Morone > Morone saxatilis. The sequence continues at coordinate 8,881,372 of NW_023339762.1, read as the reverse complement.
TTCAGCAGCCTGGAAAATAATTTTCTGTTCTTTATTCATGTCTTAACCTCTTAATCTTGAACTTATTTTATGTTTAATGTGCTCGCGGTTCCTTTGAGCCATGTTTGAATGGTTCTCTCATGTATAAAATGCTGTCTCTGAGCCGAGTCATCTAGCACAGCATTCCCACATTCCTCGGATATGAAGTGTCCACATGAAGTGAGATGTTGTGTTGTTGTGAAAGCAAAATGAATGAAACAAACACGTTATCACAGGTGAAGTGTTGACTGATTGCTGTTATAATTTACGTTTATGTGCTTTCTTTGTGATAAAATTACTTCAGATCCATATTTATATTTTATTGACTCAAACCCATAGTTGCTAGTATGGATTACAAATAAAATTAACAGTGCAAACAATGTAAAAACAATTAAGAGCAACATACTTTACTTAAACATTCTTCAAGAAGGCAACTAATTTAAATAAAACTTTTGGATTATTTGACCAGAATAACAAAATTAATTTAAACCTAGATTTATGATTTATAAATATCACATCCTTTATATCTTTCAGTAACCATGGGAGTACTGGTGTTAATAACCCTGTCAATGCATCAGTCAAAGCAAATGAACTTTTTGCCATTTAGTAGGAAAAAAGCAATATAAACTAGATTTTCTGACATATTCAGTATCAGTATTACATCTTTGATACAATCAAATATGTATTCTTCTTTTTCATCCCTTCTTAATTTTTTCTTTCTTGCTGATTCCACACAACTCCACCCAACAGATTGAGTGAAAGGCTTGTGACAGGAAATTGATTGTCCAAATGGGCCTGATTCAATCTGAGTCTGGTTATGTGGTGTCACAGCAATCAGACACAGATGAGATTACAGACATTAGGAGTCGTAGTTGGACACGAGGCCATCTGGGATGATGGGAGCAATGAGCAAACAAGATCTGTGTTAGTGATCTTGTCTATTTAACCTGTTAGCTGGACTGTCATCAATCAAATTAAATCTAATTTGGCATCATCTATCAAAAATGAAACACACAACTTCTATTTTAATTTGTTATCAGTATCTTTATTTTTCATTTATAACGTGTTTTTTAGGATTGAGTAGAATTTCATCTTTATTCCTAGACAGTTTTTAGTGTTTTAATTCACATCTGTCCTGTTTTCTGTCTTCCTCATTTGGTCTCGAACACAAAAAAAACCCAGCATGTTACTCATTACCTTTTCTCTCTCTGTATTCTGTGGTTCTGATCCACCCTTTAAAAGTTATTTTAAGTTTCTAAAGAAAACAAATTCAGCTTTTGTTTGTGAGTTTCTTGGGAAGGTTTGCCTCAGACTAATTGGTAGCCTTGGTGTATGACAGCAGCATATGCTGTTGCACAGAGAAATTTGAGAAATTATATAAAATAACATTTTCCAAAATGGTGTGCATCACATGTGGGTGAGTTTAAAACCATATCCATACTCTAAATAGCACTTTCAAAACGATTACAAAGCACTTTACAAAAGAGAGGCAAGGAAGGACTAATTTATATTTCTCAGTATTATTTTCATCTTCAAGATTATAAATAGTAAGTGTTCTGATTAAATACTGGAAAGTGTATGTATAATGTGATCGATCAATAAATAACCTTCTGAGTAATATCAGACACATCCTGATACCACGTGTCTCATGCGAAATATGTAGCTGGAGCCACCACCTGCTTTGCTTAGCTTACCATTTTATCATCTTGCTCAGGCAACCAGTGGAGACTCCAGAAAGTCACTGCTAATAGCCAAGAAATAGTCTGGCACATAAATGCAGGAAACCCTAATTGTACCTTGTGCTTATCAGCTGTTCTAGCAGGAGACTTTATTATGTTTAGCATGCTGGATGATTCTGCACGGCATCCTGAGGCTAAATAAATCCAGAGACAGAGACACAACTGTTGTGTATCTTTACTTTACATCAATCCGTCTAATAATTGTTAAGATATTTCACTGTTGACCAAAGTGTTCAACCCACTGAATGACTAAACAACAAGAAAATTCACCAGCTTTGTCCCATAACTCTGAATAATCTACAGTAAATGCTTTAAATAGTTTTTTATAAGAACTATTATTTCAGTGTAAAGCATTTCCAATTGTTTACAGCAATGTCTGTGTATAAAGAAAAGGGCAGTGACTTCAGGTTGACACAGATAATTGCAATCGTAACTGTGCTTTTAATTAAACTAATCATTTAAATGGGATTTGGTTCAGCTGCTGTGCAAGTTGAGTAATAGTCATGTTATCAGATTGGCATGAAGTCATCATCAGTGATCTGTGTGCAACCCACGCTGGTTGTTTTGTCTTTATTTAAGAGCATCTTTGTGTGTCTGCGTATGTGGATCACTGAAAAGAGCTTCAAACAATAAAAGTCCTAATCACTGTCTTTGTGCACTTTCACAAAACATAACTTTACACATGAACCTGAACATCAATCTTTATCCATCAGGTTTCAACAGGTCTGTGTTGAAATAAAGCAAAGTCATTGAAGGCAAAGCAGGCTGTTGTGGGTAAATGAATGATGGGATGAATGGTGCAGATGTGCCATTGAGAGTGGCCTGCTGAGTGTGAGAGTGGGTGGGTGAATGAAAAAGCCGGGAGTGGCTGGTGGGAGTTTGAACATGTTCCCAGTAGAGTTGCTGTTCCCGAGCGAGTCTGACAGGTGATGCTTTGGTTTGTTGTTTAATTGTACACACACCTGTTTCTCTACTATTGCTGTATTTGATTCTCTGTTCATACAAAGCTGATAAAGCAGAGCATATGAGTGTTTATATACCACCCCTTCTCATTCCTGCTCTTTCCTTTCTATTCTTTCATGTACTAAACCCTCTATAGTACTTTTCCTTACATTAATCAGTCCTACCTTTTCCTTTCTTGGGTATCCCACAAATCCCAATTTCTCTTCCTGTGGATGATGCAGGGAAAGCTACTGTAGCTTATGTGTCCCAGAACGAGATTTTGATCATTTCATTAACTTTAAGGTCACAAATAAGACAAACAGTTCTAACTAATAGTTGAAACAATAACTTTTAGTCCCTTTTGCGTTACGTAGTACTGAAATAAATCATATGTTATTGCATAATAAGATACATTTTATCCTAGCAGTGTAGTTTTTGACCTAATCTGTAACTATTTGTGTAGAAAAGTTTGGAAACCTGTGAATTTGGGCTGATGTGCTGTGGTTTCCATATTAAGACAAAAAGTCTTAATCATTAGTTGTATTATCCTGAATGCATTTGTTCTGTTCTGATTTATATCCTGTTCTCTGCTGGTGCAATGACCTGATTTCCCCCGTGGGGTTAATTAAAGTTTCATTGAATCTAATAGACCATAACTGCACAGTTGAGTGATGCTGCTGCTGCTATAAATTCTGGTAATATACAGTGGTAGGGTGTCCATAGTACAGTCATGCAACTGCAGAAGTTTTTTTGCACGTTTTCTGAATTAGTTATGTGTGAGAGTTGCATGTTACATTATGGCGATTAGCTCTATCTACAATCTGAGATAACACGCTGCAGAGTGTGGCTGCACTAGTCAGGAGAAAGTCTGATCCAAAACACTTACAGATTAACCTTGAACAACTAAACAATGAGCTGAACCTCTCTAAATGCTCTGTAAAGCCGGGGGGAGCTGCAGATTCAGGGGGTAATTCTCTGTTCATCACTACTGGAGACCCCTTTCACAATGTTCCATTGTTCTCATATTGCCATTTGATTGTGTTACTATAAACATATTTAACTGTGATGGAAAGGGTTAGGGTTAGGGTTATGCCGTGATGCACCCCCTGTTTCTTCACTCTCGTTTCTGCTTACTGCTTTGATGCTCTCAGCTGAATGCTAACAAACTCAGCTAAACTACTCTCGATCCAGACAGTGTGTGTCCAGTGTGATCACCACTTTGGCAGATTTTATTACTGATCTATGATCATCCCAGATAATTATCTAAGGCTTTAAAATGTGAGTTTTACAAACCAGAGGCTTGACATGTAACAGGAGTTTGAGTCTGAGGCTGCTCTACGGGTGCACTGCACTGTAGCATAAATGGGTGGGGAGTTCATGATTATTAATACTATAGATAATAGTATTTGTCATGATTTAGTTATAATATTAAATATTTTACAACCCCCTATCCTCAGCGAGAAGAATATTTGACTCAAACTGGCGGCTATTACAAAAGGCTTATTCGAAAATGAAAACAAAGGTGAATGTCCCCGAAATATCAGTTCTGTTGCTTTGCAACGCTACATGTAGGCACGATCTCTGTGAATGGTTGGTCTATAAGATAAAGCAGGAAGTAGATCAGCAGAATCTTATAAATGCTTACAATGAACGGTTTCTGTGATAAACAGATTCACCCCGATGACAACCTGCTTCTAACTGCACGTGTTGCCTGACCTGATTGTTGTGAGACATGTCTTTACAGTAAGTAAAATGCTATAACAGATGTGGGTGATGAGTAAAACTATATAAAATACATCTGGTGTGCAGTACCCATGTTATGCTGTATCACTGCAGCCACTCACTGTGTCTCCCCCCCTGATACAACAGCCCTGCAGAGAGAAGATGAAAGCGCTTTGTTGCAGCACGCTGCCCGCCCTGCCTTCATCTTCTCACCATCCCACCCACCCCACTACAGCACCGGGGGCACTCTGGGGGGAGGAGGGAGAGATAAAAAGGAAGGGGGAGCAAAACAGAGAAAGACGAGAGAGAAGGAAGAGGGGAGCAGAGAGAAGGAGGATGAATCTTCGCTTAAATATGAGAGAGCGAGACAGTCATTTTCAAGCTCCCAAGTGCCCCAGTTCTGGGGGTTTAGTGAAAACGAGATGAGGCTGGTAAAGCAGACAGATTTTACTCTTCCTGAAGGCCGTCTCTGCTGATATGCTTCCTCCAGGGGGCAAAGCAGTTCTCCTGCCATATCCACTTGCCTCTCACCCCCTTAGCAGCTTGTTCACCTTGTAAACAAACGGCATGAAGAAGTGTGTCTGAGTGCCCTTGGAGCTCTGACTTCCGTAAAGATCCTATTAAGGTGTTTAATAGGCCTGGTCTGCAAAATATATTTAACAGCATTTTGTTTCCATGACAAAGACCTCAACACGCTGATGTGACAGAACAGACTTCATGAAACAAAATCTAAATCTCTATTTAATGTGTCAATGTATAAAAAAGTATTTTCCTGTAAAGGAAAATATTCAAAGAGAAGTTTTCTCTTTGTAAATATCTGAAAAAAGGTTCTTATTAATGTTGTGACATTGACTTCAGTGAGATTACATATGAAGCTGATTATTATGTAAGTTTATACCTAAAGACTGATTATTAAATAATCCATGTAACATTGATTGAAAGATATATTGTGCTACTTTCAATTATGTAAATGGTGCAATTGTAATATTTATTCAGGCTGAATTCTCCCAGGAATCGGAGTACAAGTAAACATTTTCGGGTTTGTTGCTCTTGATGCACAGAAGGATGAGTTTTCGGCACAACAAAATGTGTTTAGTTATGTTTCTGCACATGTGATATGCATTGTGTAGAGAGGACAACACATGCTTGTTTTCTCCACCCCTCCACCCGGAACATGCTCTTCGACATCGATCTTATCACATTCATGCTTGTTTACTGTGTTAAGATAATCATAGATGAAATGCTGCTATCACTGCACTATCATGGCACGGTTGTTGATCCTGTGGTGTGGGTGTTGTTGTGTGTGGTAAACATGAATTTACTTGAAATATACACTGTGTTCTGGGGATCCAGGGGTTTTGTTCCGTGAATTAGAAAACACTTTTTGTGTGAGTGTGTAGTAGGATTACATGCTGTGAGTGATAGTGGCCTGTTGTACTGTTCACGTTGGTGCTGTGCATTTTTGCGGCATCGGTGGCTACCGCCTGGTGTTTAAATAGATCTGGCTGCTCGTATCACAGAGTGAAGCATTGTCTTGATGTCTGAAACACACTGGGTCAAAGAGGGAGACATAAAGAGATAGGATAAGGGGGAGAAGTGAATGACAAGGAAGATAATGAAGCCTAGAAGGTTGAGAGAGACGTAGAAGTAGAGGCAGCCAAAAGAGGCAAAGAAAAAAAAGAAAAAGAGCGGTAGAGTGGCCTATTATTAGAAAAACTTGAGAGGTAAGATAGATGGAAAAAGATAGATGGCTGCTCAGTTTCCAGAGAACAGCTTTCGCTCATTTTTAGATACACAAAGGAAAGGAAAGTCTCACAGAAAGACAAGAGTATCTCTCTTTAGGTAGCTTCCCCTCCTTCTGATGTTTCCTTCCCCCTACAGAAAGAGATAAGACAGGAAATGCCATGCGCCTTTATTGAATTAGTTTGGCAATTCCACTGTTCGTACAGAGCACTAATTCAACTTCCCCGCTCTTCCTTCCCCTGGCACTTTGGTAACACAATATCCCATCCATTAGTAGAGCAATTGGACAATAATTCCACAAGAACTAACATTTTGGCTCTTAACTTGGCGTATACTGAGTTATGACCAGTACGGTCACTCTCGGTTAAAGCTGGAGTTATTTTTTTGTATTTTCGGACAATGAGAAATATGGTTTGGATGTGAAAATGCCCAAAGAAGCTATAAAACCACCAAATTTATGTCATGAATTTGAAAGAGGGAGTGGGCTCTATATGGAATATGGAAAACTGCACAGCTTAAAGCAGAATTGCGTTTCACTTTGTTCAATAGTTATTGAGATATTTCAGTCGGACAAGAAGGACAGCGGTGATCCCCTGACTTTTTGTTTGTTCATAGTAGTCTAAAAAACAACATTTTCTCAGTCAGGTCAGTGAGGGGTATGAAGGTCCTGTTGCTGCTTGGCATTTGAAGACAGACATGAATGGCAGTGATCAGATATGACAGAGTGATGAGAGTCTGTGGTGAGAGTGTGATGTGAGGTTCTTGTTGCAGAAATGTTTGCTGCCACAACCGAAGATAGACTCTGACTCTGCTGTTCTGTCTGAAGTGGAAATCTTTCCCTCTCATCATTTTCGATCTTTCAGACACAACAGTCTCGACATGATTGATGAGGTTCTTTGTACTGTCTCATGAGACGATAGCAAACGTTGATCTCTAGTGCTTCATCATTCCTTTTCCTCCCCACTATCAC
>NW_023339762.1:8874005-8874228 GCF_004916995.1 Morone saxatilis | reverse complement strand
CTTCTCTACATATGCATTAAGAAACCATATTGTATATGTTTTCTTAACCAAAGTAACCTTTCTCATTATTCTTAAGATGAGCTTTTTAGCTCTTGGGGACCTGAAGAGCAAGTAAGGAAACATTTTTAGTGAAGTGTAATACTGGAAGGGTAAGTTGGGGAATTTGGGAGTAGTGAAATCAATCTTATTCAGTGAACACTTTTGGATATATATATATATATAT
>NW_023339762.1:8864536-8873905 GCF_004916995.1 Morone saxatilis | reverse complement strand
GCAAGTATAAATAGTTACGGCGCTCCCATGACGTTACGTTGTTGTGCGACAGGTCGGCAGCTTTAGTCTCCCTTTGTTTTGTTTTTTAACAGTAGTACTTGGAGGCTGCACTGCTAACAGGGAAATAAAAAGCAACAGTAAGCTCGCTAAAGCCTGTTGAACTGAGTTAATGAAGTGAATTTAAGAGTGTAGTGGTGGAGGAAAAGAAGATGAGAGAGAGGAAGTGCCTTAGGTTGTAACTAGTGTTCCCTTCCCCTGCAAAACCCTTGGTAAACAAAGCACAAGCATGTACACATAAACACATCTAAATCTAACGCTACCACATGATTTCTTCCCACTGAATGCAACGTAAAATTGCAGAAATTGCTGCTGTCAAGAGAAAAACTATGTGTATCTAAAGAGGATTGACCCTGAGGAAGAGTAGTAGGTGGTGGATATGTGTTTGTCTCATTTTATATTGTGTAGAAATGTCCGTAAAGACTTAAGTATTTGTTTACAAGTTTTCCAGAGGGTATTTGAATGCCTTTATACAAAGATGCCTTTACAGAAAGCTGGAGACATTCCTTAAATCACAGAGGATCAAATAACTGTTAAATAACCGAAATGTCAAACTTAATAAAAAAGTGAAATGCTAGTTTTTTAGCTGATGACCACTCAGATGATGATCAGAAGACACTGTTGTGTAGTTACAGGTATATATGGTATTTCACAAATGTACTCCTATTAATAGTCACACACACAAAGCATTCGTCTCACACATGCACAAACATACTCACATATTGAAACATCCAATCATATATGCACCGCATAGACAAACACACACTACTGCACACAGATACACATACACACTCCTCCTACCCAAGTCCCTGAAATAATCATCTCTCACTACCACACACACACACTCTCTACAATATGTAGGAGTCCAGCTCTCGAGGGATAAACATTTCAACACACTCAGTCGTGGGATTTTCCCACACCACCGAGTTACATTTTCTGTCAGTCACACCGCGTGGCGTTACAGGCTCACCGCCAGCTCGCTCCCAGAAACTCTCAGGATTTGCCAAATGGTGTGTGTTAGAGCACTGGATTGAAGCGAAGGTGGTTTGGGGTCGATTAGGCGTCTTAATGTTTGCTGAAAGGTAGATATTTTTCTTTGAGGGCTGTCTTTTTTTAATGGAGGGCTTGTAGCAGAGTTTGAGACACAACTTGCTAACAGCTGCCCTGGCAGAGGCAGACAATGTGAAGCTACAGCATTTATGAGGTATGGCTGGACTGACAGATAATAGTTATACACACACTGTTCTGGAGCCAGTTGTTCAGAGCTAGTCGAGTAATAAACATTTCATCAGGGGGCATTAAATACAGACCTGAATCTCTCTTTGTCTGTCTGTGGGTTTCCATCCAGCTGTTTTCATTTGTGCACTAGGAAAGAGATTTTAAGTTTTGCTGAGGGGAAAAAAGAGCAGATATATTTCTGTCAGGCTGCTACTCACTGTTACATGCATCCACTACACCAGATAAAATAATGAATACAGAAGTGGGGATGTACTGAATGTAACCACAGTGTTCATCACCATCCCCCTGCTTGCTACCACCAAAGTGGCTGAAAAACCCACTACAGGGTGCATGAGGATGAGAGAATTGGCTCATTCACTGAATGAATAGTTCAACATTTTGGGAAGTATTTGCTTTCTTGCTGAGACTGAGATGAAGATGATACGAAGCTACAGCCTGTAGTTTAGCTCAGCATAAAGAGATAAGAATCCCAGCTTGTAACTTGATATTTTTTGTATGGATTTTTTGTACGCTAGCTGCTAGCTTTTTCCAGTCTTTATGCTAAGCTAACCGACTGCTGGCTCCAGCTACACATTTACCATAAAGACTTCAGGGTGGTATTCATCACACGTATTCTCATCTAAGCATAAATAAGTATAAGTGTCAAAAGAAAAAAACACAAATGGCATTTTACTTAATTATTCATCAAGAGCTTCCTTGTGTACCTCCCCTCGATCCCCTCATTTATCACTTTCCTCCCCTGTGTCTCCCTTCTTCATTCTTCTGTCTCTTCCCCCTTTATTATTTTCCTCCCTTCCTTATCCTACCTCTCCCATTTCATATGTCCCTTTGTGCCGGCCTTGTACTCTTTCCTCCCTCTTTATCTCTCACCTTCTCCCTCCCTGCCTCTCTCTACCTCCTCGCTGACAGTGGTAGAGGGCCTGTTGACAGTCCTGTGCCGTGGAAGGAGGCTTTTATTGGGCCTCTGCGTTCAGCCCTTCCTGAGGCCAATGGGATCCAGATGTGGCCCAGCACTCTAGTGACAGCAGCCATTTATGGAGAGTGAGGGAGAGAATGTGTGTGTGTGTTATTGTGTGTAAGGGAAAGCGTGAGAAACATGTGAGTTGTCGTCTTCTCAACGTGGTCTCTAACTCTTCTCAACACGTGTACATATGTGTTCGGCTGCGTGGGGACTTGCATTTAAATGTTTGTAGAAAAGTAACAAATGCGTTTAAGCACATTTTCTGAAAAATAAACCCACACGTGATTCAGTGTGAGATGTTGGGATAAAGCTGTCGGATAAGTGTTTAAAAGGTTACTCTTATGTTGCACCTTGTTTGTTAGTGTGTGGATCTTTGTGAAAGGTTTTAGACCTTGTTGAGACTGAGGACATTGTTGACATTCCTCATATCTTCAAAGAGCTATTTTGGGATTAAGTTGGTTTTAGGTTTGAGGGTAGAATTAGGTTCAGTGGGGCGTCCTAATGGCCTGTGGTCTAAGATGCATACCACGTAAACACAAATTCATTTAAAGACTTTTGTTGCATGCCATCCCCCTATCTCTCTCTCCATGTTCACTGTCTGTCTCTATAGACAATAAAGACAAAAATGTAAAAGTAGGATAGGAACTGTGCATATTTTAAAACTTTTTAAACGACGATAGAGGATGAGGAAGAAGATGTTTTTCGATATATGAATTTTATGGAAAGAGTAGCCAGGTTTTCATCCAAATGTAACAAAAATGTTAACAGAATTTTGAGAAAATTAGCAAAAGGAAAATGCAAATCTGGGTTTCCATTTATTCCATTATTAGTTAGTTTGTTAAGGTAAACAGTCTGTGATGCTAATTTTTGGTGCCATTAATCTCAAATAGTGGAAACCAATGTAGAAAACACAGCGGAAACATGTTATGTTATGTTTTATTAAATGTATTAAGGCTACAACAGGTAACTTTAATAAAAAATAACTTGACAAAATATGTACACAAAAAACAAGCACATCATTTTAATTTTAGTTCAACTTTTAAAAATGATTGTCAGCGTAGAGAAAGGCTAAGGTTTGGTGTTAAGCACATTCCTAGTTGTGATGCTTAAGGACGAAGCAATGCACCAAGTCAATAAGGGCCCTCACAAGTACAGATGTGTGTGCCGGCCATGTTATTCTGTGTCTCTCACATGACTTTCTCTCTTTCTTTTTTCTGTTGTGTGTATGATATAGTAAGATGTACTGCAGATGTGTGTCCTGCATGTGTGTGAATGGAGTAATGGGCTCCTGTTGAAAGGATGACCCTGACGAGGCCACAACAGAGAAGAATGAAGCTGCAGATGACTAATACTGTACATTCATACAGGCACATCCTAGATATCTACTGACTGTTAACACTGTTCTTCAGACACAGACAAGTATATGCAGAGCTGTCTTTGTACAGTATGTTCTTCTCTGGAAAGCACCACTATTTCCTCTGTAGCCAAGACAAATGACTACTTGTTTATTTTTTACTTTGTCATGCACAGTCCTGTGAGCTGGGATCATAGCATATAATTATTACATTATTATTATTTCAATCACTTCCATGATACACACTTACCTTTCTCTTCACCGTAGAGTATATTAAAGGGTCAGTGTGTAGGATTTAGTGGCATCCTGCAGTGAAGTTGCAGATTGCAACTAACTAAACACTGCTCGTGTCTGTATTTGACGACCTAGGAGTAAGAACGGGCTGCAAAGTGTGTAGGCGAAACTGTGGTGGCCGAGCAAACGCGCAAGACTTTTAGCCAGTGTGTGGTCTGTCTGTTCTGGGATACTGTAGGACTCCATTAAAGGTGACCCGCAGCATCTGTTGATATAAAAGGTGACAAAAACACAATAATTCATATATACAGGTGATTATACACTAATGAAAACATACCTTTTGAATATTATAATCCATGTCTGCCAAGTTAACACACTGGACCTTTTAAATACAGTCGTACTGGAATCCACTTAGGTACAACCACATGTACTGTTTATTCAGAATAAGTCATTTATATTTTACAGCCGTGTCTGTTATACCCTTTTGCGGATCCACAGGCCAATATCAGCTTGTTGCCCAGTTTTAAACCTTTTTGTGGTTGAATTGGACAATAAATACTGGGCTTTTACTCAACTGGATGATAGTTGGCGAGCAAGGTTTTTCATGTCAAGCACTAGTCATTAGGCGGTGACATTAACTGCTCGCGCTCACCACATGAAACGAACCTCCGTCTGAGAGTGTGTCACCTAATAGCAGAGCCCCATTAGCCAATAACTACACCCACATGGAGAGCCATGATGATGCCGGTTCTTCAGAAAGCTGAAACCAATGCGGGTCGACTCTGCAGATAACGAAAATGATGTAACAGATGTGACTTATGTTGCAGTGTATTTTCACTTTATTCCCTATTTTTGATCAAATTTAATTGTCCATTAAAGCGAAATTTAAAAAAGAAAGGCTATTAAAGTTCATGATAATACAGCATAAACTCCCACTACATGTACCATTTAATCAATAAATTGTTGATTAAAGTGGGCAGGCAGACAGAAACTCAATATGTTGCAATATTAGCTTATAGGGGAATATAATATAATAAGTCCATAGAGGAATAATGTGCTCCTTTATTGTTTTTAAAAAGATAGATTTACATTTTGTGAAATACTTTTATTTGATCAGTACCACTCTCATGTCTGTCGATGGTTAGCTTAACTTGTTGTTCTTATACTTTGGTTTTGAACAAATGAGATATAATGTGTTAATTAGTGAGCTTTTTACTGTTGGACAGAGCCAGGCTAGCTGTTTCCCCCCCATTTCCAGTCTTTATGGTAAACTAAGGTAAATAATCATTTTTGTTTAAGTACCAATGTGTAGTAAGCAGGAGATAGCAATTAGAAATTATTTAGTATTTGTTTCAGTGACTGTACTGAATGTTCAGACTGTAAATGGGGTGGATGATAAATTAACATTTTAACAGGAAATAAGGTAATAGTTTTTTATAACCTGCTGGAGGAAGTGAGGAAGTGCTTGATGGCCATATCGTTTATGTGGTTGTGTCTATGTGTGTGTGTTGACTCATACATATTAGTGAATGTTTGCTTGAATGTGTTCATATTTTAAAGCCACTCGTCCTTTATTCTCCCCTCCTTTCCCCTTCCTTATTTCACTCTTCCTAGAAAGGAGGGCTCATACAATGTGTCTAAAGTAAAGGAAAGAAAAGGAACAGATAAAGGGAGAGAGACAGAGAGAAAGAGGACACAGAAAAGAAAGTTAAAAGCAAGCTGCAAAGATGAGACACACAAAGAAAGACTTTATTAGCTTTGTTCGCATGATTTAAGGTCCTTGATTTCACAAATACACCCACTCATGGTGCCTTATTATGCATTTTGTCGAAGAGGTCTGGGTCAACTGTAGTATTTTGTGTCTTGGAGTAGCTCTGAGTTTAATGAAGGGATTTAGTGTGTGTGTGTGTGCGCGTGTGTGTGTGTTTGTGTGTGTTTCTCGCAAAACCCTAACTACAAATGTAGTTGTTTGGTAGTTTAATAAAAATATAATGATGCTTTACATTTATTTTATTTTCTTTGACTAGAACATAAAACAACACATTACATCACATACTAATTAAACATTTAGTAGACTATTGGCAACACAATGTCAAGCTCCTGTCAGTGTAGTTTTATATACTGGTGTATCTTTATTTTAGGGTAATGCTAAAACAGTATGTACAATAATCAATTAGTTAATTGTTGTGTGACACTTAAAAACATACACTTTGTTGAGCTGGTGATGGGCATTCTTTATTTTTGTGTATATTTTATTGACTTAATGATTAAGGAATAGTACCACCTTTCTTGTTCCTCTGTCTTCCTGCAGAGGATCAAACATCAGCAGCCTCCAGTTACATGAGTCAACCTCCCAGCTGCTCGTGACAAACACCAGTTAGCCCAGTTAATGATGGGTTTATGAACATCCAGACGCACGTGATAGCAGTTTACAAACTCAGTCTCAAACAGATTAGGGAGGTAGCCCTCTTGAGCCGAATGCAAACACACACACACTCTCACACAATGTTGTCATTTGTCACATCTTATGAATGTTACAGCTTGCTGCTATGAAGGGCAGAGCTCTTCACAAGCACCTGCTCTCCTGCGTGAGTGTGTTTTCAGGTCTGACCACACACCTAGAGGAAGAGCTGGCACTGAAGCTGCTCCAAACCACACATGCAGACACACTCTGTTTTCCCAGCATGCCATGTGAAGCTGAGCTGCACCTGCTAGCGTAGGAATGCGATGTGATGTCATCTCTAAGCTCCTGTGAATGTGGAAGTAGTGTAGCCTTAAAAAAAACAACCTTTGGGTCTAAAAGCAGACTCAGATGGCCCTCTGGGGGAATCCACACAGCATGAAATCATGGCGAAAGATTGTTTTTGTGGCATTTGTGCTGCTCCAGATTCTGTTAAACAGCACGAAGCATGGAGGGAAAGCTGGATAGCGAAGACACAGAGGTGATGAAAGTTGCCATATGAGTGGCACTGAAATCTCTGTAGCCCTGCATCGTTTTAGTCTTGCTTTCTTTTTCAGCTCACCTCAACTCCGTTTGACCACAAGTAATTATAGAAATCAAAACAGGAACAGGAAGACTTCTGCATAGTGTGACTCCTGTACTAATCATATTCTCTGTTGCTCATTGTGTTTTAGCCAGTGGTGAAAAGTAACTCAGTAATTGTTGACACGCTTGTAATTTAATGTGCTAGTTATATTTGCACTCCTCTATATTTCACAGGGAAGTATTGTTCTTTTTACTCCACTACATTTATTTGATTTGACTCTAAGCCTATAGTTGCTTATTACTTATTCCATAGTTATTATTATTTTAAAGCTTTTTGGCTGTTAATGGACAGAGAGAGGAAATGGAGGGTGGCGGGGGGGGTGAGACATGCAGTAAAGGGCCACAGGTGGGATTTGAACCCAACCCAGGCCGCTGTGATATGGATTAAACCTTAATATATGGGGCGCACGCTCTACCAGATGAGCTGCCAGGGCGGCCTAGTAATTACTTTTTACATAAAAACTATGATATGCTTACAGTTAATGATATGATGCAGTACTATACTACTGTTGTGGATATTACAGGTCAATACTTTGTTACTATGGTGCTGACTGTGTGTGTGTGAAGTGTGTTCATGGCAGGGAGTGACTGTCCAGTATTGAGAGCTGACATCGAACCTGTGGTCAGATTTGGATCTTGTTTATATCTTCTTTGACCATTTACATCCTGATTGAATAATTTTGCCAAATATTTTATTTAGGCACATAAGTTTACGGCTTGTAAGGTATTGAAAAAAGGTTTTGGTTTGGTTTTAATACATAAACATATAGGTATTGTTTTAACTCTAGTGTCAAATAACATGCAGCCCTGCATATGCCTGAGAAGAAAGCTGGCTACTTGTACTGTGTACTATGTAAAATATTTGTCAGCTAAGGTAGATCTACTGAGATTAACCAGTCTTATAATTTACAACCTCTTGTGACTGTCTCTGTATTTTTATCACAGTGTAATATGCTTGTAGTGCAGAGAAACACTAAAGAGCAGATGTCCGCTTTAATAATGGCCCAGTGGACTGAAATTAGCTGCTCTGAATTAAGCAGCAATAGGCAGTCCAACTATTAAAAGAGGAAGAAAAGACAATACTTTGACACACTTGCAGTAAATCCTTTGATTGTTTTTTGAATACATTCTTGAGTGATTTTTCCCTCATTTGAGAAACAAGAGATATTTCCTCTCACTCTGGTACTCATTTGTGTTTTAAATGGCTTTCACAGTTTTTGTACTTACAAGTCCTGACACTTAATCATGACTCTAGAGAACTCTATCTTCTAGTTGCTATATTGCTATACCAGTGGTGAAGCTGTCAAAAGCACAGTTTGACATGTGCAACTGTTCATGCGTTTCAGCGGTATAACTTGGCAGTCTGCTCCTGTCATGCTATAGCTGTTAAATGAAGCAGCAAATGGGCTTAGTGTGAGCTTGAGTGTATGTGTCATTGTAAGTGATGGTATTTACTGTATCTGCTAAAAAATCTTTCAGCGTGTGATTGCTCTATAGAACATGTGTGTGTGTGTAAGCTTGACTGACACAGAACATGTAGCTGTGCTGCTGCGCACTGCTGCCTGCGAAGGCTGAATGCTGAGCAGTGATTTCTAGGTTGGTTTTGTCATGTTGAATTGGCGTAATTGATGTAAAATTTACATGCAGCAAAATGAGACAAAGATGAACCTACTTGTTAAATGGTGGTTTACAAGACTTATGGAAAATATTCCAATGACAGTCCTTAAAATAAACACCATACTGGAGTCAAGCATATTATAATATTGGCGGCCATGTTTCCATTCGCCTATCTTGCTAACAGTCAGTCAGAGTCTCGAGATGTGAAGCCTCACCTTAGTCCCCCACATAGATGTCAACTCTCTCTGACCTGGATATCCACAAAGGCAGAAACAAAGAAACTGCTGAAACAAGCAGTCGCTGTCACCTGGACATCGGGGCGCTGCAGCCAGCATCAATAATTTTAACCACTCAGCACTCTATGAAACACAGAAAACTAGGTAATGGAAGATTTTCCCAGCAGTGGTTTTGGAACGGCTCCCCTTGTTTTTCATAATCTAGGTCACCAAACGTTTTTTTTTCCTTTATAGCGTTTAGGGAAACACTGCAGCTGTACTGGGGTAACAGGCAAAGAGATGGAGAGAGCACCCGGTTATTAGCATTAGTATTTGAGCTGATTTTAGCCCTAGCTTTGAGGAAGGTCCTGACATGCTAATTAACAGGCTAGTTCCCATCTTCCCACTCCACTCAACACTTAACATGCTAAATCCTGTTCTGAAATAGCAGCACCACAGCTCACTTCCTCTGAGGCTGAGGAGCTGGGCTTTTCTGCAGCGGTGGAGGAAACAACTGGATAACGTAATGTGACAGCGTGGAAGAGCCCACAGGGGCTAACATGGTGCATAAGCATACATTAGCATACTGTCAGTATGGAGCCAGTGTTACATTTGGACACGCACACGCGCACACGCACACGCACAC
>NW_023339762.1:8863481-8864502 GCF_004916995.1 Morone saxatilis | reverse complement strand
CACACACACACACAGTCACAGCAGGATTAAGCCTTGGGGTCAGCACATTTGCTTCAACATAAAATCTAACATATGGCCAGCTAAGCATTGTATCTTTGATTTGTGTTAGTGGACGATGTGGTGAGCTGTTTTTAACACACTTGGTTATTTCTGGACTCCATATGGCACCACAGGCTATGCACGGTGAAGGCCGAGGTTAATTCAGTTTGTACTGAGTCACGTTAAATTTCAAATTGAAATGACAATTCAGTCTTTTAAGTCTGTGGGAACAACAAACGTCTCGGTCAATATCCCTTGTTCTTCGATGTTTCCTCAAGGCTACGTGATCTGAAACATGAAAACATGAAATCACAGTTTTCCATGTTTTCTAATACCTGACATTAATTTAGACCATGATCCAAACAAATCAAAGCATTGTGTTCAAAACAGTGTTAGTTCTGGCAGTAGAAATATGTACGAGACACGTTTCTTTACATGTATGTGTAGAAAATAGTGTCTAAAATTATGGCTGCATGTCAGATAATTTCAGTATATTTTGACAAAAAAATACATTTAGAATTTGACAGAAAACGATATTGAACCGCAACACTGAGCACACATTCTGCCACAATGGTTCCTGACTCATGAACCAGCGACCAGGATAGGTCAATGAACATAATGCTGCTATGCGCTAAGGAAACAATATGATTCAGGAAAAAGTAATAATTCAAGTATATGATTATATGTGCTTTTATAGGCTTCTTTTTCTCCAGTAATACCTTACACCTAACCCTGTCTTGCCCCCCAACAACTATATACTAATTTTAACTAAAATAAGACAGCTGTAGACAATGTTAACAGTCTGTCATCATCACCTTTCAACATTCATCAGAACAGGAGACATTATAATGAATTCCATTTTCTAATTGATTAATAGACTTTTTTGTTTTTCCATTTTATGGTGGCCGTAGGGGGGGTTTCTGTCTTTATTCAAAAGTAGACATGCAAGCAACAGGAGATGAGGAGAAAGATAAAGACATGC
>NW_023339762.1:8852288-8863381 GCF_004916995.1 Morone saxatilis | reverse complement strand
GGGTGTGTGTGTGTGTGTGTGTGTGGGGGTGTGTGTGTGTGTGTGTGTGTGTGTGTGTGTTAGCAGAAATGCCCACAGACTCACACGAGTTGTGACTGTGTCTGTTTTCAGCTTTTTGCTGTTTGCCTTTATAGGAATTTGGCAGTTTAGTGCATGATTGGCGTGTCTTGTGTGTGCGTGTGTGTGTGCGTGTGTGTGTGAGTGTGTGTGTGTGTGTGCGTGTGCCTCTTGTGGGCCCCTTCCTGAGCCTCGTGACCTCTGTTACAGTACTGTGATTGGTAGCTTTTCCCTCTACTCCTAACACATTTTTTCACTTTGCTCAGTGTTCGGTTCCTATCATAATGTTTGCAAGTTGGAATAAAGTATTTTTAAGACCCTGTAAACCTGAAAAGCTTCTGTTATCTGCTCTAACTTGTTTATAAGTCGTATATCTTTCTGCTACGGCAAAAGCAGGTTGTCTCTCCGTCATTGTACATAGAGAATGAAAGCTGTCCGTTATCACCTATCTACATATGTTGACCTGAAGGTGGCTCTTTCTATTTTCTCTTCAGGCTTTTGGGAACGCTAAGACAGCGCACAACAACAACTCCAGCCGCTTCGGCAAGTTCATCCAGGTCAACTACCAGGAGAGTGGCACAGTCAGGGGGTGAGACATACACAACACACAGACACACAGAGAAATCGGTGCATGGTTCAACGTCTATAAAAACGGTTTGGTGGAGTGGTAACATTTAATCACTTATGGATACTAACTTGATACTTTAATTTTAAATGATTTAAACATAATTAATATCCCACATTGGTCACATAAAATCAGAACAATAAATCATTTGTATGTTGTGTTCTGAAATACTAATAATGAAATTTTATCTATCTATGAATACATCAGTTAATAATATGATTAAGAAGTGTTCATTGTACCCTGATTGTAAATTTATAGCTGCTATTCATAGTACGTAATTTACTCATGTGAGAACTGAACTAATCAGGTTATCTTGAGGTTAATCTCTTGGTTAATAAGTTTTATTTCACAAATTATGAAAAACACAATTAGATAACTCTGCCTCATAACTGTTTTCATGTTCTCTTCTGTTCGTACTCTGTTTCTTTAAATCTTTATAATTAACACAAGTCTGCACCTCAACCCTCTTCCCTGTATGTTAACGTAATATTAGCTCATTTGTTATCAGAGCTTTTGTTTTACATGGCTCTTTTGCTCTTTTGACTCTCTGTGCCATTGTGTATGTTCATCTTCAGAGCATATGTGGAGAAGTACCTGCTGGAGAAATCACGTCTGGTGTACCAGGAGCACAATGAGAGGTGAGTGGAGTGGAGACAGAGATAGACTGACAGCAGGGTTTGTGGATGACATGCTGTCTGTTTCTTGTTTTATTAGGATGAATGAAGAGTTGCTGAGCAAAGCTCTGAATACATTTGACTGAATTCGTTTGTGAGCAAGTGCTGTCCTTTATTGTCCCTCCTGGAAAATGCCTGGGAAAGGTCCTGGAAAACAATTTCTTAAGAAGAAAATCAGATTCAACCAATCTATTTCTTTACTAATTTAAAAGTTTAAAATTTAAATGAACCTTAAGAACTTGGGTGATGTGGCGCAGTCATAAATCATCTAAATCAGAAATTAGAAACATTGAGAGCCAAGTTCCCGCTTGTTTGAGGAATATGATATCAATCCATATCTCTGCACGGACGTGTTCTTTGTCCATGAAACTCAAAATAGTTTTCATTTCCTCTGCAAGCTGAAGATATATCAGGTGTCCATCAGAAATAGGCCTCTGCCCTTTGCTAAGTTAACACTGCCAACTATCAGGTTTCCCTCTGAATTTTGATATGTATGCATACTGGATGTGACATAAACACACAAATTTCCACCTGTACCTACATATCTAAAATATTTTTTTCTTCTCTCAGCCAACCCATACACCCTGGCTTCTCAACTGGCTCTGTCTCATATTGCTTATTTCTCCCAGTCGACCCTAAAAAACAAAATCACTGGTCCCACCAGGATAATGGCTTTGTAAAGAAAGCAAAGAAAAAAACAATGTAAAACTGTCCGCTGGTCATCTAATCCTTCTAACTCTGATTGGACCAGGGTTTCTATTTCATCCTGATGACAGGCCCTGGCGGCTATATTGATAGAGTAGAAACTAAAGACAAGACCTCCCAGACTGCTCAGACCTGAAGCAGAGAGGTGGGGGAGAAGGGAGGCTGATGATAAACAGCAAACTATCTTAAATCTTAAAGCCAGTCTCATGACAGGTTGCCTCTGTACGACCCCGGTGTAGGGAAAAAAAATTGCTAGGAAGGAACTAACTTGGCTTTCCAGTGATGCTGTCGGGCTTTATGTCTCTGGACCTCGATGGTACGGTACTTGGTGCAAGTGAGGGTCTTTATTCAGCAACTACAGTTCTGAGTTCTGAGATTATTAGAAATAAGGTTTTAGCTATTAGTTTGTTCATATATTGTGCTATTAGTTTCACTAAATAAATATATCAAATGCCTCTTTCCCTGAATCTGATCTGAAAAGATTCATCAAGAAACCTGATCTGCGTACGTCATTGTTATTTTTTACTGTTTTGACTTTTGACAGTGTAGTGACCTTGCTATTTTAGTAACTAATTCAGTTTTCATTAATTCAGTTATTTCCAATGTTGATTTAATGTATTATGTACCTAAATGTTTGCAGCATATGGAAATACAGAGGGGAGAAATCATATTTTAGCATTGTCAGGAGTTTTATCTGTCTTTTATTTGTCATAGAGGTTAAAGAGGTTAAAACTTACTCACATTAAAGCTGTACAACATATTTGACTACTTCTACTACTATATTTAATTACAGTTTCACATTGTAGTACCGCCTTTGTAACTGTACACAAGTTTCAGTTAAAACATCCTTCTACCCATCCACCATTACAGATTGGAATTCTTTAATATCCTCCCTGGGCTTTTTAACTTTCCACCACCCTATCAGGCACTTAGTGTCACTGTGCAGAGAACTGAAGCTCGTTTCCAGCTGTAATAAAATTGCATATCAGTGTGTTGGCCAAAGCCCCAGCCTTTGTCACAGAAGCGCAACTCCTTACCTCCAGCCCATGCACCACACTGCTGCTTTGTTTGACTTGAAACGTGACCCCACAGGGGGTTAAGGGTGTGACTTTGTTACATGGTGTAGGTATGGGTCATTAAATAGGCTGCAGATAGAGAGCTCTTCAGGGTACTCCACTCCTTTGAATGGAGTCTCCCCTTTAAGCATTGGTTGGGCAAAATGAGGAGATGTGAAGCCCGCTGTCCTCAGTTTACCTCTGAGGGAATTTAAAATGATTCCAGAAATCAATACAGGAAAACTGTTTTTGTGCTTTAGAGTTATACCCTCTAACTTATATTGTGTGTATGTGTGTCTGAAGGAACTACCATGTGTTCTACTACCTGTTGGCCGGAGCCAGTGACGAGGAGAGAAAGTCCTTCCACCTGCTCAAACCAGAGGAATACCACTACCTGAACCAGGTCCGCTCACACACACAGTATTCAGTGCAGACATAAATAACAAAATAAATGCTGCCATGATGATATATTTTTGCTGTTATGTTGTGTTAAGTATTAAAATCCTGTATCAAGGAAAAAAAAAAATATATATCAAGGAAAAATTAGGTGATGGCTGCAGCTTGCTGTCTGGTTCTTAAAAAGGTCTCAATGTGGACAGTCTCTTTGTGTAGCTACTGTGTAGAGTGTCTTTTTTCAATGTAACCTTTATTGAAACCGAAAGAGATTTGAAGGCCTGGCCAAACTAGGCAGCAATAACAGCAAGTTGCAGACACAGATACCACAAAATGTGCCAAAATCAGAATTAAACAGAAATGCAATTCATCAGAAAGACCAAATGTTATATGACAAGTCATTTTGTCATATAACATTTGGTGTAATTAGTTGTCTTGACATTAATTATTCAGTGTGTTGGTGTGTTTCATTTATCAGCACAAATTATACTGTGGCAGTGTTACAAGTAACAAGATGATTCAGCCAAAGAATTTAAAAGATCTGATTTGTAATGTGAAACAAAGAATGGGCCTCATGCAAGAAGCACATTACACCAAACTCTCTTAACTGCCACAACTTGTCGTAAATCACTAATTTCAGCTTGATGAATACGACCTGTTCATGAGGAGGTCGTGAGATTTGATCATTAGCAGAGTCAACGCCCCTGAAATTGCCTGTTCCGCTCCATTTGTGGGCAGGCTTCAATCACAAAAAAAGTGTGAAAAGAAGGCTTTCATACCACGGGGCTGCATGTGCTGCTGCTGGAAATCAGCAGATAAAAAGTTTAGCAGAGTCAGTAGTGGTATTAAGTTAATAAAGTATATTAATAACATAGCTATCAATGATGTGTCATTAGAGGAAAGATGCACTGTGACAGAAATAAAGAGGAAGCGGTTTGACGTATAGATGCTAAAAAACATCTTTCTGAAGTGGTCCATGGCTAAAAAAAGAGACAGTCTAGGGGGATGTAAGAATAGTACAGCCAACAATATGTGACGTTACAAGAAACACTAACCTGCGTGTAAATCCTGAAGCACCTGTCCTAAAAACTACTGAAATATATAAGTTTTTGTGCTGAAATATGCCAGTAAAAATTAGGCTATATGATTCATACGAAAGGTCTGGACTACTTTTAAGTACCTAAGAGAAAGAGTTCTTAAATCATTTGTACGTGCCACATAGAAACAAATCAGTCTGTACAAGTGTTTTTTGCATGAGGCCCAATGTGTCTATGTGCAAAGAATTCATTGTAAATTTGAAGTGGTGTTATAAACTATGTTATCACTGAAAGATAAAGCTAAGACTCTATGTAGAGACTGACGGAGACCCTGAAGATAATGATGAGAAATTTCTGCATCTCCCTTCTGTCTTTTTCTCTCCATTGGATCTTATTTAGTCATAACTGGATTGCTTCTCAGTGCTCTGTAGTGTTGATTGCATCAGGCCAAGATTTTTTAGCCCTGCATCTGTGTGTGTGTGTGTCTCATGTATGTGTGTGGGTGTGGGGCTAGGTTTGTTTACGTGCTTGTCTACATGCCAGAAATCCCCATATGCGAGCATCTTTTGCAGTACATCTGTGTGCATTGGCAGCAGATGTGTGAGGATTCATATTCCCTCTTCCTATGGCAGTACACTTGGGAGGCAACAAACAAACCTCCTTTGTTCATTTCTTTTGGCTTCCCCAAAAAAGTAACAGTTTTTTTTTTCTCCTCCTCCCTTAATCCCCACAACAACAACCCACCCCCCCACCGCCACCCCCACTCCATCCTCTGCTGCTGTTACTATGCAGCTCTGTTGCCACGGCAACAGCCAGACTCAGTTAATCTGGCGCTGACTTGCTCTCGTGCAGAGGGCGCCGGCGGTCGTGTGTGTTTGTGTGCACATGTGTTAGTCTGAGCGCACACACAGGCGTTCCTCACACACATGGTGTCACAAAGGAGCAAAATTATGATCCATTTGTCTCTCTGCTCTCTGTGTGTTCATCTGTCTCTGTCTGTCTGCCTGTCTGTCTCTCTCAGTAGTGGATTGTAACTCAGTACATTTTTACTTAAGTACTGTACTTAAAGTTGTAATCATCAAAGCAGCTAGCATTGTGACAGTATGAAAGTGAACCTACAGAGACTTATTAAGTGAATATGCAGCTCCGCTCGACTTTGTGAAGCTTTATAGTGAGTTTCAGCTCATTGTTTAACTGTCCGGCCCATAACTTTACTGCTCTGGGTCACTCTCACCACTTTCACAATGTCATTTTTGACTGCAGCAGGCAGATAAAAAGCTGTAAAAACTCACTGCTCAGCACTAAACAGAAGACAGACACAGTTAGCGACTGACTGGTGAACACAGTGGATAATTTTGCAGCTAAAGAGTCAGATTTTTTCATCAGGAGCTGGTGGAGACGAAAAACAGGGCTAAAAAAAAGTGAATATTGACATACATATTGACTTCACCACGTGTCCACAAACACTAATCCAGTTGAATAATAATGTCGCTCCATAACTGTTGGGTGGGTTAAAGCAGCTGCTTCATAACAAACATCATGTCATATTTAACATGAAGCAGCGGCAGTAGGAAAGGTTGGCGTAACATTAGCAGTAACTCAATTGTAAACAGTGAGGCTGGATTACATATATGCATCATTTCCTGTAAATCCCTCGTACTACAGTCTCTGAAAGCAGCATGGCAATGGCATGCTCCGCCACTACCAATAAAAACTTCTTCATAGAGAGGTCAAGTGTCTAAGGTTTCATGAAAATCTTAAGGATTATAACTTTGAGGTACTTGTACTCAAGTGCTTCAATTTTATGTTACTTCTTCTCCACTACATTTCAGAGGGAAATATTGTACTTTTATTTGAAAGCTTTAGTTACTAATTAATTTACACATATTTGTACATTGTTGTATTGCTGCTTTTACTTAAGTAAAAGATGTGAAAAGTTAGCATTGTGTGAGACAGTCAGTTATGTTATCCCAAACATAAAGTCAAACCAGTTGTCTCCACATCTCTGATTACGTCACATGATGGATTCAATTATTGTAGCTCTGGAGATGTGTGTGTCTGTCTGTGTGTGTGAGGATTAGTAATTGTTTTCTCACATATTAACAGCATGTGTTATCTTTCTCAGTCCCCTTTAACTGTGCGTATTATTGTGTGTACTTCATGCCTTCTTAACCCGCTCTGCCTTGCTTCCAGATGACAAAGAAATCGCACAAACTCCACTGGGACAATTACTATGAGAGTGATCTGGTCAGTATCATGTGGATGACAAGTTGTTTGTGTACGTCTGTACTCATGGGTGTGTCGTGGTACTCTGGGTTTTTGGTGCCAGCCTTGGTCTTGTTCTCTCTCCGCTGTCCACGCACGCCTGCTTTCACTGAAATGGATTAAAGATGGAGGCGACCTGAATTGACCTCAGCTGGTCGAGCTCTTTAGAGAACTGCCTCTAAAATGTTTAAAGGGATACCTTAAATGTAATGACTTTATTGTATTTGATTGATTTGTGCACTTTTGAACAAGGTGTCACACACTCAGTATCTCATATAAAGTGAGGTATTTGACTAAGATTGACACAGAAAAAAAGATTGATAACAAAATTAATTAATAAGTCTTGACTGTAAGTTTTATATCAGAGAAGATGTTTGCTCCTCGTAAGTTAAGTATCCAGAAGAAATGGAGTTCATAGATTCCTCATTTCTGTCTGGAACCACGTGAATATATATGCTGATTGACCAAATAAAATGTAAGCGTAAAGGAATCCCTTTAATCTTATCTTTGGCTTTGGATACTTTGCTGTTGGGAGTCTGTTGGGGGTCTTTAAAGGGAAGGTTCAGGATTTTACCTTCACCATTTCATTTACATTTATTATCTGACAAACACTGCATTAACGATGCATATTGAACATTTCAATTACATCATCCAGTAGCATGTTGTTAAATTCAAGAGCCGAGAAGGAAGGAAAAACATGAAATGAGCTCTTAGCTCTTTGCACTTAGCTTTTTTCTTTTCTTTTCTTTTCTTGTAGGCTAGAATAGTTCTACATAACTTCAATGTACTTCAGTTACGTTTTTTTTATTTTATATTTCTAGTGTAAGTTAATATTGAATGTTTGTGGCCTACACCAATAATTTTTATGTGAACTAGCAGCAGTAAGAAATGCTGGGTTTGTATTAGCAGTAACTTAATACAACTATTAAGTTTTTATACGAGGGTACAGTAAACAGTGAGGCTTATGTCAGTGAGGTAATACTACAAACACTGGATTACATGTGTATTTATTTATTATTATGTTTGTCAATCTAGTGAGTAGCAATTAGATGCGAGCACAGGCATGGTGGACTCCAACACTAATAATGACAATTACTATATAAAGAGGAAATTACTGACTGGAAATATATTAAATTACTATTACTGGAAAAAAGGCTGACCATAAATAATATCAAAAACAGAGTTTGGTTTCATGAAAACTTCAGAATTGCTTTAATAGTTGTTACACAGGTAATTTCAAAGTTGAATAATAACTTTTATTATCAAAAGACGTTAAATTCAATAGGAAACTTTCATGAAACGTAAGCCGGTATATTGACCAGGATCTAAATTTCAAAATGACACACAAGTAACACAAGCCATTATTTCCAGACTCTGCAGTAGCGCATCAGCATTTCTTTAAAGACACTGTCGTTCCTTATATACTGTTCGTCCTATGAGAATGTTTCAATAGCAATTAATAGGATAGCCTTCACATCCTGAAACTTCCCTGTAAGTGTGTGTGGTCCATTTTGTGTGTGTGTGTTTGCCGTTTCACTGGTCGTTAAGCCTGCTACAATGGTGCCAGCCTCCACCTGAAGTGAGTAATGTTTGGTCAGTGGGATTTGTTGTGTGTGGTTAAGGGATTCAGTATCTCCTAATAGGAGATTATGTTACTTTGACTTTGCCAGCGAGCAAACACTTGACATGAGAGTTGGTTAGTATAAATACAACTCATCTGTTGGTTTTACTGTATTTCCCTCTTGACTTTGGCTCTTTGTCTCCTTTTTTTATAACCGTTCTTTTATCCAGGAAAGGGTTTTTGAGGACACACACGTTTTTTTTAGCACTTATTGTAGGCCCTGCCTCATGTTATCCAGTTAAAATACTCCACCAAAAATCTATCATTTGAATATCAAATACTTACCTCCTGTATGCTTGAAAAGGACAATGCATTTCAGTGGCGTAGTAAATACTGTAGAAATGACTCCTGCAGAACAATGGCCAAGTGACTGCTCCAATGGAAGTAGCATAATAAGCCATTTATTTGCTAAGTGAAGATTACTGAACATGTAGATCAGTGCTGGAGGATGTATTATGCTCTGGGAGTGATTTTAAAAGGTCCTATGGAAGTTTTGATTCATGTCTTCTGCTGCGACTACAAGCACTTCAGATCCAGCCTACAGGAGGTCGATATCTGATACTCAAAAGACTATTATTACTATAACATGTTTATAAATATCCTTATTTGGTTTCTGTCCAAGAGTGAGATGAGAAGATTGACATCGGTGTGTTACTACAATAGAGCCAGGACATGTTTAGCCTAGCTTAGCATAAAGACTACAAGTAGGGGGAAACAACTAGCCTGGCTCTGTCTAAAGTGGAAAAACCACCCCTTCTAACAACTCTAAAGCTGCCTGATTTACACTCTGTATCTTGTTTGTTTACTAGTACATAACAAAGACCATTTCTGGCTTTGGTTGGACTTACATGCAAACCTGTGATCACAACCAGCACTATAGCTAAATATGCTGCACAGTGGTACTGGGCTTGTTCATCAAGAAATGGTACTGTAACATTACATTGTAACATGTTTCTTTTTATGTACGGGTTGAACAAAACAAGATGCATTGTGTAAGTCAGCTTTGAGGTGTGTGTATGTAGACAGAGACAGGCTTGCTGCTTTCCCCAGTCTTTATGCTAACCACACCTTGATTCCTCTGTACTTGACTTGTTTGTTTGCCACCACATTTTTTTAAAGTTTTATATTTTACTCTTTTATGTGTCTTTTTATATCATCTTGTGTTTTTTATAACTTGTTCTTATGCCTTTCTATGTCTTGGCCTTATTGTTTGTCTTGCCTTGCCTTTACAAAAGACATTAGATTACCAATCTTCTCCTCTCAAGGAAGCAAAACAGAGTATTTCCCAACTATTCCTTTAACTCTCTGTTCTCCTTTTTCCCATTTTCTCTCTCATATTCTCGCCTTACACAACCGTCCCCTCTCACTGTTTGCTGACACACTGTCTCTCTCAAGGGTCAGTCAATGACCTCATCAGTCTGTGACCCCACCGTCTAAGGAGATGATGTCAGGGTCTTCACAAACCCACACACACACACACAAAGAAAGCTCAGCAGCCCTTGACAGCTGTCTGAGCATCTGACCAACCCTTTGGGCCCATTTAACCTTTGACCTCTACCATTGGTCAGTGTGCGGGTGGCACGCTGAAGTAAATAGAGACACTCAGCACTTTGAACAGTGACAAGTGTAAATAGATTCCAGATGCAACATCTGGAGCCAAAAATAGAAAATAAACAAAAGTGAATTTAAAACAAAAAACAGGAATTTGACTGAAGATCCCAAAGACCAAACATATTCTTGATGTTTGCATTTGATGTGTGCAGTCGGGTGATTGGTTCTGGGCTGTGGGTTTGTGTTTTGTGCCTGTTTGGGTGTCTATGGTTTTTGGCCGTGTGGAATGTCTGGTGATAGGGTGGCATGCTGTTTTTGGCACAAAATCGACCGGGTGCCTTGACAACATAAATCATGTTTAAGTCATGGTAAGTAACAGGAAAAGTCTCGACTGGATGCACAAAACTAAATCTTGTTACTAGTCCATTAGCGATCTGTTAAAATGCTCCATGTGCAGCGTCAGCTGGGCTTCTGACTCGACTCAATTTGGTTCAAATCTGCACCAGAAATGTTGCAGCCGGCTTAAAATTACAATTTTGAGTTCCGAAGGGAGAAAAGATTCTTTGTTTAAAATAAGTAAGAAGAACAGATTGTTTCTTAATCATCCTTGTGCTGCACTCAAGCATCCCTTGTTCTTTTTTTGTCAAGAACCAATAGCTAAGGTTTTGGTTTTTGACCAAAGTATTCCCTTGCAATTGGCCAAAATTGATCTCTTTATTTTCTCAACTTCCTTCAACGTATCACATTGTCCTGCTTGGCGCTGAAGTCTAACATACCGGGCAATTTGAAAAGTGGCTTTTCCCGGGTCTCGCCTCAGCATCGAGAAGCCTCAAAACCCCTTTGTTGCAATTGGAGAAGCTCGCTGTACAAATATGCCGATTGTTGGCTCTGCAGCTCCTGACAAGTTCTAAGCCAAAGAAAAACAATGGAGAGGCAGAGGAGTGTTGAATGTTAACGTGTAGAAGAGGCAATCCAGAGTGTGGATTATGGGTTCCTGTGTCTTCTCTCTGGCCGGTCACTGTGGTATGTGCTAATTACAGCCTGAGAGAGGCTGGCTGCCGGAGCAGAGACATGCTGACCCGAGGGCCTGAGGAGACACACACACACACA
>NW_023339762.1:8825178-8852263 GCF_004916995.1 Morone saxatilis | reverse complement strand
CTGAGGAGACACACCACACACACACACACACACACACACACACACACACACACACACAGTCGACCAGTGATAACAGACATACATTTTTTATTCTTGACCAATCGTTTGCACAAACACGCTGCTTTAATTGAATGAGTCATCGTTCAAAGCCAATGTACAATTTGAGAAGTTGAATTAAT
Source organism: Morone saxatilis (assembly GCF_004916995.1). Lineage (NCBI taxonomy): Eukaryota > Metazoa > Chordata > Actinopteri > Moronidae > Morone > Morone saxatilis. The sequence goes on along the minus strand of NW_023339762.1, from coordinate 8,852,084 downwards.
CACGTCGCAGTGGCTGCTAAGGATTGAGTCAGGCACGACCCAATGACGAGCATTTGACGTGTCCTAGATGGTAAATAAAAGTTTCAGGTAGTCCAACATTGGTGAGGTCTTTACTCCTATTTAAAGATATGTGCGCCCTGTTGCTGTCTGATGGTATCTCTCCTGAGGAGGAAGAAGGTGTGGACTCAAAGTCTTTAACTAAAGATTACAACTTCAAAACCAATGTCATTTTTGACGTTAAGCTTGCGAACCTTTTGCGATTTGGAATGTACTTGGAATTCCGACCATTGAACAATGATGTAATGAATAATTCATAGGCTCTTTGAGTCAATCAGACAGAAAGCCAATTCACGTTGGCATGAGCGATGGCAGGATTTAATTTGAAAGCCAATTCTATGTATTTTGTATGTAAAGAAAACACTCGGTGACTTGGAGGTTTACTTGTGACCTGCAAAACAATTGACTTGTTCGGCGCTCCTATTGATTAAAAGATATGTTTCTGTATAAATTAATGTAATATTTCCTGGAGTAAAAGTAATAACTTCCTTTGATTTGTTAACGCCCAGTTGCTTTATTCAAATGGCCCTTTCAATGTATATGAACGTATTGCTAGAGAAACGCCTGTACTAAAGTAGATACGATTCAACAAAGTTTTCATCCATCCCATTTGGGACTGCAAGTTGATGAATAGTTATCAAACAGGTTGTAGTTAAGTTTTTATGTTGTATATTCATAAAATAATCCTTTGTAATACTGATGTTCCTCTCCGTCTTCCTCTCTTCTTCTGTCTTTGTGTGTTTCCACCTGACACCAGCAGGACTGCTTCACAGTCGAGGGAGAGGATCTCAAACATGACTTTGAGCGGCTGCAGCTCGCTATGGAAATGGTCGGCTTCTTACCCACCACACGCAAACAGTAAGATGAGCTACGCGATTTGTACAACTGTTACTATATAACAGATTACTGGGATTTTTTCAAGCAGAGTGAATGTGCAGAAAGGTATTATGTCACATTTTTGTGGAAACATATTACCAGCTCAGCAGATGTGGTTAAGGGACGGCAACATAATGGAGACTTAAAACAGACTAATTACTCTGCACATGCTCTTACTTCTTATCCCTTATGTTTTTACAAAACATTTAAATTTCTTTGATTTCTCACATACTTATCACATACAATAGCTCAAAGCATGTTGTGCTTCTAGATTAGTTTAGTTTTTTGTTGTCTTTTCTAGATTTAAAGTAAATAGTTTGACTGGCTGCCAGCTATAGCCTCATATTTAACATACAGAGAGTGGTGTTGATCTTCTCATGTAACTCTTGGCAACAATGAAAATTTGTATTTCTATTACTCCTTTGAATGTTCATAGTGTTTAGGATATGAATAGAGTGCTTGAAAGTAAAAACTGACATTCTTTTCATTTTCTATTAACTGTCAATGTATTTAAAGATAAATATTTTATCAGATGAGTGTCAGTTCGGTGTAATAAAGAGACCATCCAATAGCAGAAATGTCACATTACACACACACCCAGGTGTCCTGGTCAAGAATCTCTAAGCACAAATACTATTTTCATTCATTGTAAAACATGCTCATAAGACAGAAGGTTAAATTACACAAAACTCATAAATAAGTACCTTTCTTTTTTGTCAGGATCTTTTCCCTGCTGTCAGCAATCCTCCACCTGGGCAACATCCGCTACAAGAAGAAGACCTACAGGGACGATTCCATCGACATCTGCAACCCAGAGGTCCTGCCCATCGTCTCCGAGCTGCTAGAGGTGAGCAGCATGATGAAACATTTTGGGGGGGAATATAATTCAATTTTAATAATAATGTATCTGAAATTCCAATAGAAAAAGCCACATATGACATGTCTGAGTCAAAAATGTTTTGAATGCCATTTGGTCAAGTGCACCATGTATTATCACCCCTCCAATGGGCAACACAAGGTTTTGTTTACCGAGGTATATTTGTTAAAATTGTATTTCAAAAGATATACAAAACCAACTTCCAGCCTCTGGTTATCCATAATGACTTGATGGCCCTCTCTCTGATCAAGATGAATATTTTGCCCAGGCTGCTCTGCCCATCCCAAATGATTTCAATCCTACCAAATAATAATACTACTAAGACAGTAAATAGTTGGTTTAGCCGTTGGAGACCACAACTTTACAACTTTAGCCGTTGGAGACCACAACTTTACACCATCAGATCAGGGAGGGATGGCGGTTGGTAACATTAAACCACACCAGCTAACTTCTAACTTATGTGGTAGATTAGGTATGAAATGATTCAGACTCTGGTTGGTTGGATATTGAGACATTCCATCTGGGTAAACAATTAACATTAATCTCCTGTTTTTCATATCTCTAATATATTCTGAAAGGTACTACGGAAAGGACCAATGAACGATAACTGAATGTCTGTATTATTTTATTTATTTATTTATTGATAGCTCACCATGTAAAATCTCTTTTTATAAATTAGTCATGATGCATAATTAGTAATAAAGCTGCAGTGCCAATAATCAGCATATTTCTAGAGCAGGCTCAAAAAAGAAACAAAAAACTGAATGTTTTGTGTTGCTGACTTTATGCTGAAATACAATACTTTGAAGGATAATAAAAATGAAGAATTGGAGCAGGGCTTTACCACAGGCTTGTTTATTCTCCCTAAATACTTTCTTTTCCATTTTGTCTCCCAAAGTTATTCTATTACATGCCCACTGGAGATACTTAAAACCCCACAGACTTAGTGAACTTTAAAAAAACAAGTAGCATCCATTTGAGTTTTCCTTCTGCTGTGTATTTTTTTAAATGCTTGTGAGAAATCATGATTCCTATTGCCAGAGTTTGCGTCCCATATGTGGGCTTTACAAAAAGCCTTTTAGAGAGCTGAGGACTCTCTGCGTATAAGCACAGCTTGTGGTGACAGCGGAAGTTAAGAGGTGCTTCAGGTCCCAAAGAGCCATCCAACTATCCAGTGCTTCCACAAAGTACTGTTTGTGTTGAGGCTATTTTCAGAACTCTTGTGCTGCTGTGCTGTTGCGTAGGCAAGCTTTCCCACCAGGAACAACAAGTCCTTGTCCCAATATCACCTGTATGGTCAAACCATACTTTAATGTTTATACATCGATACAAGCTCCAGGGTCATTGTGAATCTGTCATACATTATTTGCTTGTCAAAGTTAGTCCCTTAATTTTGAGGTGAAATTTTCCTGTAAACCGGTTGTTTTTTTGCATAGTGCTGAAAATTTGAAATCAAATCCATTCAGACATCATTCTATGATTGTCTTCTGCAATAATCAGAAGAAATACAATAGAAACAAAAGTTTGAAGGAGCTAATAACCACTCAACCACTAGTGATTGTCGTTGTACTACTTGTCTAACTGCTTATTTGCAAGTAGATTAGTTTGTCTGTAAATAAAGTTCAAATGAATGTCAGCCATCTTCTGGATTCAACATTATTATAGAAGCAGTAGAAGTAAAACTTCCTCCGACTATTCATAGATAATAGTGTCGCTGCATTGTCAAATGCGGTTTCATTGTTCCTCTTTTGCCTAATTTTATTTACCAGCTTTATAACCTCACCTCTGTTTCATTACAGCACAAACAAAAACTAAACTGAAAAGTTGTAAAGTTTTTATGAAGGCTTTCATCTATGCATACATCTTCCTGGCCTCAATTTAGACACTGCACGAGTTATCCAACATGCATTGATCAGTCTGGTCTGTAGGTTAAGACTGCTTTGGACTCTTTATTGTCCACGATGAGAGACCTGCCATGGATTAATGTGCCACACAGCGTTTACAAATTTATGATGTTGTGCTGAATGTGGGTTCATTCTTGACACTGAGCACAGACCACACATACACACTCATCAGTATGCACTGCAAGGACAGCTCAAACATCCACATGCTGTTCTGATTTACCTTGGGATTGAGTGATGGTGGCACTTCCCAGTCCCTGTTACAAACTTCAACGATTGGCCGGATGTGCTTGTTGAGTCGCTGACAAAACAATGTCCGAAGTGTGCCGGAGACTCCTGTCAACAGCACAGCAGGGATGTTATGACTGTGGAGAGCCTGCCAGGGTTCTCTTTACCGTCCAGACTGGTCTCTTTGACTCTGCAGACGTCCAGAGAGGCAGTGACGTATGCTGAGCCACATGTTGGCCACATGCTCGGGGTTACTGTTTTAAGTTCAAGTTTATTTGGATGTCTGTTAGTTGGTGCAGAGGCTGCGGCTATTTGTCCCCAGGGACATATAAAACATTCTTAAAGCAAAGAAGAAAAAAGAAGGAAAACCAAAACACAGCTTAATGAAATCAAAGAGCCACATTGAAAAGTCTTTTTTTGGCAACATTCCTGCTGAAACATTAAGTTTCGGAGGGACAAAAGAGGGGTCCACCAATGGGAAATTAATGTTATTTGACATGAGGAGTGGAGGAGAGGGCCAGATAATTAAAGAATATGTGATGGATATTTATTGCTTGTATGTGGCAACTTTTAAAAACTGTGTTTTCCAGGAAGTTAATCTAATTTCTATATACAAGCATTAAGACATTTATTGTTAAAGAATATGATGTCTTGGGAAATCAGCTTAAAAGTTGTATTTCATTTAATAATAATTTAACAGCAAAGCATGCATTCACTGTGATTTACACTGGAAATGCCTTTGAATTTCTTTTAATATTTAATTTGATTGATGCTAAGGTAATGTATGTATAGACCAGACAGGCACCATCAAACGTACTTAGCACTTACATGCATGAGGTTTTAAAGACCCTTTGCATTAATGTCTAAAATAGGTTGATGAGGTTTGCTAAATGCAGTTTCGGGTGAGTCACGCAAGTCTACTGAAGTGCACCTACTGGCTGAGTGAGGTCTTAATTTGCATGAATACCCAGTATTGCAATCAGCCCATACTTCACTTTAATATGTAAAATGGGCAACATTGTAGACAGGATGCTCACATGTGAAGCACCTCTCAGGGAGAACTGATTGGCACGAGTGTGGATTGATGAATGAATAGGAATGAAACTAGCTGGGACTTCCTGTTTCCTGTGGAAATGGAAGAGGAAGTAGAGCTCGTAGGAGCTGATGGATGCCTGACAGACTGGATCCTCTGAGCTGTAGAGTTGAGTGATTCAACCTAAGCAGAAACATTCCTGTGCAAACGGGTAATCAGTCCGGAGAGAGTATCTTACTGTGAGGACAAATCCCACTAAAGCCTGAATTTGTTGATGGTATTTTAATGCTAAAAACAGTCAGTCAGAGGCCAGTGCGTTCTGTTCACTGTGTTTTATTTTCTATCAGTAACCATACAGTACTGCTTAATTCATTCTTCTTTTTTACAGATACACTTAAATATTATTATTATTTAAATTTTAATTTATAGGTTTCCAAGGTCTCTCATGGTTTTATTTGGGTAATTAAAATAAATGTAACACTAACTGAAAACACATATTTTAATGTTACTGTTATACTGGTAGTAACGTTGATCTGACTGTGAGTTCTTTGTTGTTTTAGGTGTTGGAAATTAAACGAAAACACTGTGTACATAATCAGGATACCGAGAAAAATGACTGATGTTGTCCAAGTCCATGCACAGCTGTGATTTGTGCATTAGGAGGAAGAGGTGGTGCTAAGGATCCAGCAGTTTTGGTGTCGTGTTTGTGTTTACAAACATAGAAAAGAGAGAGCAGCATCTGTCAGAGCCAAAGATTTGCTGACCTATAATTAGACTTGAGGAAAAAAAAGTGGTTAATTTGAGAACAGAATCACTGATCCCAAACCAGCGCTTACACACTTCTGTGTATTATGGTATTAGAGCTGTGATCATAGACAGAGCAGCAAGCCTGTTACCAAGCGATTAATACATGGAAATGTAGCGGCTAAAGACCAATCACCAGGCTGCAGAATGGGCTTTGCTCATAGTCGAGGGATTATCAGGCAGTGTGAAATGAAGTCTGATTATGCCACCCCCCCACCACCGACTCACTCCCACACACACACACACACACACACACAGTCCTCCTCCTGTCCTCCCCTCTCTGTTTATGTCAAAGTCTTTACAAAGGAGGCGCCATATCCATAATGGTATTAACTTTAACATTAACACCCTTGCCTTTTATACATGAAGACATCAGGCAATCACACCAAGACATGCTGTCACATATTCATACACACACACACACACACACACACACACATACACACACGTGGTCTCAGCAGCAGCTGTTCAACCCAATCCCATAATCCTTGTAGATGGAGGAGATGTGTGCGGTGACATCTGCTTCTCTCAGTGTGGCCCTGTCATTGTCTGGGGCCAAGTTTAGAGTCCGTGCGTGCAAGGCCACATAGTATTGTGCTGCATTTGTGACACAGAGAGCAGCGTTTAGGCGCTAATCTTGGCCAGCTATGTTAGTTAGAAGCAGCAGAGTTATTATGAGCAACAGTTTAGGAGATTGTAGATTGATTTATTAGGGATGAGTTATAGGGATAAAATCTTCTATCATAGTTTTTGTAATTTTATATCACAGTGGTAAAGTGTATCATGATATAGTACATTTTTGGGAAAGTTAATTGAGAAACTGCTTACACTGTAGATCAAATAACCAGATGTGATAATCAGATGAAGTAAGTACCTGATAAATTGAGGTACTTCATCACGTTGAAGCAAAAAGCCTGTTAATCCAGTATTACCCTGCTCACTAAGTAAGTAAACCTGCTCATGGATTTGTGACATTTCCAGCAATGGTCTAATAAAACCAGGGATATGTAATGGATAATGCCCGAAGAGGTGTCCATTATCAGGAACTAATGGACGACGTGGAGGCCAGAACCGTCCTTCCGCGAAGGTCTGAGTATTCTGCCAGACCATGGTATAATAAATAAATAGTTAGCTTGGTTTAAATGGGAAACAATAGCAAACTCTCTGTATAAATAAATCAAGGATTGTTTTCTCTAACAGTGTGCAGTACATCCTCATATTGTCCCGCTGTGGACATTTGTTCTCAAATACATATCTTAAATTATATTTTGTGCAGAATTTAACATATGCTAGATAGAGTTCAAAGTATATCCAAAGCACATTTCTACTAAAATGTTATTTTCCTCGGATAAAAAAGATCAAATGTTCTTTCAGTCAGAGGTTGAAGCTGCAGGAAAGACTCCCTGGTAGTTTTGGTGTCCTGCACAAAGACACTTCAGTGTATGCTCTCACTATAAAGAATGTTGAAATGTTTTTTTAAGTCTTGTAGAGGGCTACGTATTCTGTGAAAACAGAAGTATAAATGTATAATGTACAAAGTCTTCTGAAACAGAAAGCAAACATAGGTGCTATGGAGCAGGGATGGTGTATCAACAATATCTGTTGCATTATGGGAAATGAAAGGTTTTGAGTTTTTGTAGCCTGGAACCAAAAGCGTTATCTCGCCTTCTGCTGCTTAAATTTTAACCGTTTTCTTTTTTCAAATCTGTCTCTTGTGAGACCTCAAACTTTTATGGAAGTGTAATATTAAATAGCTGAAAACCCCTTTAATACAATAATCCTCATTATTGACATTATTGAACTGGACTGCATGTTATCGTCCCCACTATTCCCCTGACTTGTAACTTTTAACTGTCATGTCAGATCGTCAAATAAAGGCCAGAATATTGACGAAATAATCCTCACTTTAACGTTACTTTTGCTGTTATCAGTATGATGATGTATGGATTTATTTAACTCTAGTAGGTGACACCTTAAATAACACATCCCTCTCTGTAAGCCAAGAGCTCTAAGTGACACCAAACCCTGAACCTTGTGTATTTTTTTGTATTCAGGTCAAAGAGGAGATGCTGCTGGAAGCGCTGACGACCAGGAAGACTGTGACTGTTGGAGAGAGGCTCATCGTACCGTACAAACTTGCAGAGGTGACCTTTTTAGTTACCACAACATCCACATACAGAACCACATCAAAATGTGACACCTACCCATCTGAGTCTCAAACACTCCTACTGGTAAACCCCCTGTGATCTTCTCTGGTCCCCTATTCCCAGCACACACTTACCAAAACCTTAACACATTTTCATGGTTTTCTTCTTTGGTACTAAAGGCCAAAAGGGCCTGTGTGAGGGTGGTAAGAGGGGCGTGGCATGAATAAATTCCAGTCAATCTCAAGGAAGCATATTAGAGTGAAATGTTTTGTCATGAAGTGCGTCAGCTGTGGGGGAGATTCTGTGTTTGTGTGTAAATGCTTTGTAGATTGTCTGGGGAGTTTGTTGTGGCACTTCCGCAGCCCCCACCACTCCTTTCTAAGGCTCTTTTGATAGGTCTCTTCCTCTGCAACTTCCTGTTTCCTGTTGAGTCAAGGAACTATGTGACTTAACCCTGTCCATACAGCACTCTGGACCGCAAACTTTATCACCAGGATGTCTCAGTTGACCCTTATAGACTCCTCTGATCTCTATCATTGTGCTAGTGAAAATTAATATTCAGTGTTTTCGTTTATCCCTCCATCCCTGAAACTTTTTTATGGTTCAGTGTATAACTGAATGTGGTCCAGCTCTCTGCTCGTATCTGCAGGGCCTTTTCATTGAGGAAGGAAATGCTACTCATAGATAGTCTATTACCCTGCTCGTCTACACCCCCTCATCTGATTTACGGGTTAGTTTAGCCCAACAATGGTTGCTCCCGCTCTTATACACCCCCACCCCCAGTCATGTGGTCTGGTCCAGGAATGTGCAACCTCCACTGGAATATACAGTACAGAGGCCAAAAGCCAGATCCTGAGTCTGTCTCTGTGTGTCTCTTTCGCTCTCTTTCTCCTTCAGTCACACATGTTCCAAACACATAAATTCCCTTTTTTATAGAAAAGTTGTGTAACGGAGGCTCAGACAGTGTGATCAGAAACTTAATCCTGGACTCCAAGGCTGCCAGCTATCATAAACCCTGTCCTGCAGCTTTGGGTGTCATGCCACGGAAGTTACCTCCTGTCCTTCACAAGATGGCTTTATCTTGAAAAAAACAACAGGAAAATAAAAATAGAAAGTCATAGAGAGACTGACCTTTCAATTTCTGAGTCCTCCATTATCAGAAAAGGAAATTATTGAAAAAAATTAAATAGGATGTATGAAAGTCCCCATGTGTGCTCTAAGACAACTTTTATTGTATATCTCTCCCAACATTATTAACACTTAAATAAAGTCTCTACCCTCAAACAGCCATTTGAAGAAGTGAGGACTAGCCAAAATGTCTTCACAAACATAGACGTAAAAGAGTACACACACACCACGAGAGCATGGAAAGTAAAGCCGTGCCCTGATGTGACTGAGGGCCGTGGGAGCGAGTTGAGGCCACCTGTGGAATCCATAACACGCCTGTTTTCATACAAAGGAAATGTGGAAAAAAGAACCTGGCAAATGTTGCTGGTTCTTCTCAGAAATGATTTCTTCCTACTTGGATGAGAAAGGTTGAGAAAGTGTGCTAGGCAGCTGTCCCATCCACCCACAGTGGGATGGGGAGTTTTTGGCGAGGTGTCTGACCTTCTGAACCTCGATCTGCTGCAGAGTTAGAGGTTGGATGGGCCCTGGTTCAGTCAGGTGGAATGCGTTTATGAATGGCTTGGGTTTTGGTTCCAGTGTAATAATGAGAGTAAAAGTAATTTTGTCTTCCAGCTGGGAATCTGTGCTTGGCAACCTGTAAGGAGGTTACAATCTGGAGTTGAGTTTATGTTTAAGAGCCTTAGTGGCTCAGCTGAACGTGTCATGAAAATGCAACAACATCATGCTGCCCCTAATTTTGTTTTTTTTTTCTGTTTCTCACAAACTCGATCAGTCAAGACATCACAAAAGAATAAAAAAGCCATAAATATAATCAATAAGCCACCTTGCTGTTTATGTTTTAAGATTTTATTAAGGCAATGCTTTACTGAGAAAATGGCAGAAAAAAACATCAAGGCAAAAATCATAATTTATTCCCTGGGATAGGAATCTGGGATAGTCTTCTTTCTCCATCCACTGATGGTAAACAGGCCTCAAATCACACATTTAGCATATAAATAAATTTAGTACATACATATGGGAAGGAGAATCAACTATTTTCATGTTAAAAGTGTCCCATGTCCCAATGCTGGAGATGATGGAAGAAAAAAAAAGAAAGGGAAAGAATAAACGGTATGTAAACGTTAATGTTAACACTGTCATTGTGAGCATGTTAGCTCTGAGTCTTGCTGTATACTGTACAGACTAACCTCTCTTTAAAACACCTATTATCAAGTTATCATTGATAAACATTTATTGTAGAATTATGGGGAATTCCAGCCTTCGTGCAGCCTTGCTCAGTGGAAATACTCTTAACCTCTGTGGTTTAGCTCTGGTTTAGACTCAAAGTTTCTCTCGGGTCTAGCCTGGAGAAGTGTGAAAACATCAGTGCATGTGCATGTGCGAGTTCAAGATGGCCTGCGTGCGTGTGAGCTCATGTCTGTCAAGATAAGGTGTGCTGTCTGACGTTGACATGCTTGATGTGGCTCCAGATAAACTGACTCCACCACTTCCTTGTTCCTGCTTAAAGACAGACATGGGTAAGGGGAAGTAAGGGGGGCTATTAGATACTCTTCATATGCTTTGCATTCGTATAAAAGGTTCTGCTTCATATTAGAAACTGTTTCAAAGTTGTTGAAGCCTCACAGCGAGAGTGTTGTGGTATCACACACATATATAAGCATAGACGTTTAAATGCGCTCAGACAAAAACAGCTACTACAACGATACAAATTAAAAACATGTGCTGATTGGCATATTGTGGTGAAACGCAAGTACACACAACATCCTGCAGCGAGGAAGTCAGCAGGCCACGTGCAGTGTGAGCTCATGCTGGTGTTTCACACCTCCTGTGGTTTTCAGGAGAAAGAAAGAGAAAAAGAAATGGAATGAGAGAAAACAACAACTTCCCCTCAGCAGAACTTTATAAGAACAAACACCAGCTAAGGTCTGTTTTAACAGCCAGCAGCTTTACAGCTTAAAAAGTCTCTGATAAAGTCCTGCTAGGTATTTTGTCAGTTTCTTGGCTGGCCCTCCAGTAAAACATTTTCAACCAATTTGCTTTCAGCCATGTTCCCTCTTCGTTTGTAACCGGTCCCATTGTGGTGAATAATTAAATTACATGGCAAACATGGAGACAATGCACGCTCAGTGAGCATGTCAAATGTTCACATCACATCTGCCAATCCCCTGAGTTCTTGCTGAAGCCCTTAAATCGTGATTCTGTTTCAAAGGTTGTATTATTCATAACAATCTTACATAACTTTGTGGGAGCAGGGACGTCACAGGCCTGCTTGCTAAAAATATCATAAACAATCAATAATGCAAGAGTGAAGAGGCAGCTTTTAAAATGAACAGTTTTGCTTCATCACGGCTGTTGGCTGCGTGTGGCCTCAGCAGGCGGCGTTCCTAAGAGTCCTTCAAAGTGAAGCATTGGGGCTTCATCAGGTTCACACAAAAGCATCTGAAAGAGGACTAATATTTTTTATTTTTTATGGTTATATAACTGGTTTGGGACATATTGCCATATTCAGTTTGTATGTCTTGGCAGTGTGAGTCTGTGTGCCTCTTTTCTTCTGGCAAATTTGGTTTGTCTTGGTTTTTTTCTTTATGTTGCTTCCCTCTGAGCCAGGGTTGTAACATGTGCTGTAATCATTCCTCCTGTTCATACTGGCCATTAAGAGATTGTTGCTAAATTAATTTTTAATAAGCTAATAAAAGCTAATATTTGGCTTCCATAGTCTGAGTAACAAATAATTCCCTCTTTGTGTTAATGTCCGTTGGCGTATCGATCCTTAAACTGATATTGTTTATTGCATGGCTTGTCATAGGTTGTACTACTGTCTGTTTTGTATCTTTTTTAATTGACTTTTTAACTAAAAACATGTAACTATGTAAGATCTCCACTGGATTTTATTAACTAAGACTGCTGAACCCTTATATTAGTTGTGGATTGTGTTCCCCATCACATCCATTGCATTAGGAAGGGATATTTTAATGGCTAGTTAATGTTCATATGGGCATCTCACTATTACGACATCCTTTAAGAACATTTGCTAAGTGCAGTACAACAGTCTATAAATAGGCAAAAGTATTGTCATTAGAATCCAGAGCTACAAACTGTACGACACAGCTTTTACACTAACAAAACATCTAAGTTCAACATTGGGAGACATCTGTGTGGTGGCACTCTCATGAGCTTTGACCCCAAATCAATTCAATCCGGTCTTCATACCATTCTTCTGTCACATGTCATATGTCTTGAATTAAGGTACAGTATCTAACTCGTATGTAGGAAGATGATGTCTCCATTCCTTATCCTGTCTGCTGGCCCTATTTGAACTGCCTTGTCAAGGTTTTATGGAGTGCTCTTTTTACTCACAAGAGGTTTTCACAAATACAGAAGTGTCAGCCTTTTTTTCACCTGTTTTCAATCTCTGCAAAATTAAATGTACTGTTATTGATTACAGTGAACAGGGTCTTGAGGTCTCTTGTAATGCGCAACTATTTTGGGGTTCCTGGCATGAACATGTTTGACCTAGTTAAAGCCGATTTCTTTTGCCATGTTCTACTCCTCATTCAATCATAACACTTCCTGCTGCCAAAGAACGTGCTCTGGTGTCCAGGTCTCCATTTAAGTGTGCTTATGTTAGCTTAGCATGCATTTCATCATGTCTAAAGAGAGAGCATAGTTGCTCTTTGGCTTGTTGAGGTGTAATAATGGCTCCTCTAGGCTGTGTTGTTTTTTATGGATCAAAAAGTGATCCATAAAAAAGTTCCAAATAGTGAACTGCAGGTCTGGAGGCACTTAAGGCTCTGGCTCCTGACTGAAAACACCTAAAGTATTACGCGTTTCACACAGCAAGACTACCAAACTCACAAGAACAGTAACACAGAGCAGCAGTCTGGGAGCTTTAACACAGACCCTGTGTAAACCTTTACTATTTAAGTTTTTATAAAACACATGCACTTAAGTGAGGTACTACTGGCCAGATTTCTTTTACTTTAGACAGAGCTTCCAGTCTTTGTCCTAAGGTAAGCTAATTGCCTCTTGGGCAATTGAAGCTATAGGGCCATAGCTTCATATTAAGTGTACAGATATGAGACTGGTATTGATCTTACCAAATGCAGAAAGCAAATGAGCTATATATCCAAAATGTCTAATTATATCACTATACAGGCAAGGTGCATCAAAAGGCAATGAAGCATTATTTTCATTAACAATTAATCTGTTAATCCGTTTTCTCAGTTGATTCTTTATTCAATAAAATGTCATCACAGTTTCTCAGAGCCTGTGGTCATGTCTTAAAATTACTTGTTTTATCCGACCCGAGTCTAAAACCCAAATACAGTTCATACAATCTCAATTCAGTCATCTAAAACAGAAAATGTTTGGTGTTTTTGCCTGATAAAAACACTGTTGATTGATTGTTCGACAGAATTTCTGAGTTGTTCACCTCTGCTTTCCCTTGTGGTTTGTTGATCTTTTTCTCGGTTAGTCCCTTTGATGACTCAGCCACTCACTGTGCAGTAGTTCATTAGACCCTTTCTCTGCCCACTTCACACGTTTAAAATGACACTGATCCAGTTCCAGAGGAGAGAGAAGGAACATGTTTGTCTTGCTCTGACGTAAGCTGCTCCAGCTGTCAGTTGTTTGGGTTTGATAAAGTGAAGTCGGCAGGTATCTATCATATTTCTACCACATATAATAAAAAGACAAACTACATAAATAGGTTAACAAAAGGATATAAGTGCTTTACTGGTTTCATAAGTGTTCATTTAACACTTGTGGGCCACCTCAGCAACACTACTGTGAAATAAAAATGGTTGAGCAGCAGAGTTCCTCTGCCAGGCTGTAAGTAATAAAACACATTCAGTGGAGCCAATACTGGTTAACAGTATTGGCTCCTGTTCCAGATTAAGAAATCCATATGTTTTTCATCAGGAAGTATCTAATGTGTGTTTTTGTGTGTGTGTGTGTGTATAGGCGGGCACGGTGAGAGACTCCATGGCCAAGTCATTGTACAGCGCGCTGTTTGACTGGATTGTGTTCAGGACCAACCATGCCCTGCTGAACAACAAGGACCTGGAGGACAATTCAAAGGTAGAAAAGAAAACACACACACACTTAAAGACATCTCATGTTCTGACATACACAAACACACCTACAATATCTGATATAGCCAGATATTGTCATATATACTGTTTTTATTCTCCAAAATTTATAAAAGTAACGTAACGTATACATATTTGCATCCCATTAATTGTTCAAGAGAACATAGAAACAAAAAGTACATATCACAAAACTAAATAAAACAAAACAAAAATATTAATGTATAACAACCATAGAATTTGTTTTTTAAAGGTAGAAGTGTTGTTATTTATCGAAGCTTAGAATTTGTTGTTTTTAGATTAATTGATTTCATATTAAATTCCAATTCCATCATAAACAAATAAAGCAGGCGACATGTCTGGAACTTTTTGGGCTTTGTAGTTTAAAATGTCATGGTAACATACAGTATAATGTAGAAGTACAGTAATATCTGAGAGTATGTATAGTGGCAGTGCCGTGTGTGTTATTTACGGACAGTAAAATTCCATTCTGTTCTATTTTAGTGAAGTGATGGTTTAACATCCATATAAAAGGTCTTAAAGGGTTTCCATCTTGGTGTTTCTTTCTCAAACTAAGAAAACACCTTTAACCACATGTTAAACAATCAGTTTAAATCAGTTACACGAAGCAGCTAGCTGAAGTGCACCACCACCAAGTGGACATATATTTTAGGCTGAGCTCATACATGAGATCTGAATCTTCTTTTTAGTCTATAAATGTCTTATTGAAAGTGTTCTGTCATACATTATCTCTACATGGTATGGCAACCTGGACAGTGAATACAGGAGCCGGCTGGCGAGGGTCATCAATAATGTTTATTCTATCATAGCTCTTTCTGGAAGCAGCATCCGTCACAGCTTTGCTTCACAGCACAAGTAAAACATATCCTATCTGACTATAGCTATCACTGTCACCTTTCTTCACAGCAGACAGGAAAACCACATATGTAAATGGTGATATTAATCAGGGCTGCACACCATTTAGCTATACTAGTTTCAGGACACTGCTACTGTGAATGCTGGCTCACTCATGAGGAGAGCCAGTGTTAACAGTGTTAATAACACCTCTACCTGCCCTACAATGACAAGTGACAAAGTCCTCTGTGAAAAAGGCCTATTTTACTGATGGAGGAGAAATATTTACCTCCTAAACCAATGTCCCTTTGTTCTGCTCATGTCTTCCCTTTTGTTCTTTTTGTCTTTCCTCGACTCATGCTCCCCATCCTGCTGCTGTTGGTCTGTCTGTCAACCACATCTGCCTGTCTCTGTTTGTCTCTCTGTCTGTCTGTCTTCCAAGATTTGATTCCCTGCTTTCTGGCTTCCTCCACTCCCAGAGGCAGGGAATAGTGTCATATGAAAATTCCTGTGTGTGTGTGTGTTGGAGTGGCAGCTGGCAAGTCAGACCCTGTGGGGGCATCTAGAGATTAGAAAAACAGATCATTCTGTGTGTGCGTGTGTATGTGCATGTGTATGTGTGTTGGTGTGGTGGTGTGTGTAGTGTGTGGTTGGTGTGTGTGCAAGAAAATTTGGGCAGATGGCATCAAGTTCCCCTCGCTCAGTTTACCCTGTTGGGTACCAACGGCTGTCAGTGCTGGGTGTGTGTGTGTTCGTGTGGTCTCGCTGTGCTGTGTGTGTGTGTGTGTTTGTGTGTGTGTGGTGTGTGTTGTGGTGTGTGTGTGTGTGTGCTTTCTTGGCAACTGACATCATCTGTGTGTGTGTGTTTGCCTCCCTCGGGTGCTGTCAGGGGGAATCGATGAAGGTTGCACTTTCTGTCAAAGAGTCATCTGTATCTTATGTACAGATAACAGTTTATATATGCAAGCGTGTGTTCTCATGTATGTTTTTATGCCAGAATAGAAAATAAAATGCTGCTATAAAAATTAAATTAATTGGAACAGCTTTTACAGCCATCCCTTTCGTAATTACAGACTCTTTGGTGAACGCCTTCTTCAGATGGTGCACGTTAATGATATATGATGATATGAATCTTACTGACACCCAGGGAACAAATGGGTCACTGAAGCTGTAAAGAATGGGGTATAAAAAGAAACACAATAAAAATACAGTGCAGATGATTAAGAATCATACATTTTTACTGATGTTTACAGTTTTTTTTATCTGTTTTCATCACACTTTTTCCAGTGATCCCATAACTGTGTAATAAGTAATGGACAAATGCAGCTGTCTGATTGTTTTTCACCAGATTCTGTCATAGGAGTCCTGATATTTGGCTTTGGGGATTATGAGAACAACAGCTTTGAACAGTTCTGCATCAACTTCGCCAACGAACGGCTCCAGCACTACTTCAACCAACACATCTTCAAATTAGAACAGGTAGAGCGTTATTTTCTTCTGTACTCTCTGTGCCATTCTGGCCATTTTTCCAACATCCAGACAATGATTATTGTGCAGCTGCTGATAACACGTCATTGCATTTTGTGTTTTACTGCCACTGTGACGATGTTAACAACACACAAATACTCATACACTGTGTCTTGGTATCCAGTGACGTCAGTTTATGCACTAGCGTCACATTGTTGTGGCTGTTATATTCTGCAAAAATGCCTTTTATGCTTTTGCTTGATTCAACTGATGGGGTGAAGAATAGGCCCACCCCTCCTTCACACGTCAAACTGGTGAAAATGGATGACTTCCTCTTCAGTGGAGAATTTTGAACACAGTACAATAACATACTGTGAGAGAGGGGCTGCTTTTCTAATGCTGTCCATGCTTTCTGATCTGTAGCATTTTCTGCTATGTATAAGAAAAAGATGAGATACCATAAATATAAACAAAAGTATTTAAAAAATACATCGGTACAGTAACAAGAATTGAGTCACAAATCTTGCAAAGTAGTCATATTTTCCCTCTTGCCAGGAAGAAACAAAGTATCACCAAGAACATTAAAGGAATAGTTCAATATTTTGGGAAGTACACTTATTTGCTTTCTTGCTCTATCACTGCTGTATAAATACCCTCTCTTCATGCCCACTGTGCCCCTCTACCCACATTATTTACTTTCAGTTCCATTAGTGATTTATACATTTGACATAATGCTTTCTTACCAATCCTCGACCAGGCTCCGGTATCTTCATTCTGAAGGGCCAACCCCATAATCTATGGTTATAGTAGCTAGGGATATAAGAAGCATACACTTAAATGTATTAAAATGTTTTAGTTTTCCTGCCTTTTTCTTTAGCTCAGTGGCACCAGACTGACATTGTCATGGGATATTATGAATGCTTTGTGCTGGACAGCCACGTCCCCCCTGACATTACAGTACAAGCAGCTGTAATTATGTAGCTACGGTAAGTTAGTGTGCACGTCCATTATAGTGAAAGGTCAGAGGAAAAGTGTTGAATGACCTGAACAGGCTGACAGGCTGGGTTAGAGTGCAGGATTCAAACAGAGCTGCATGTTTCCTGACAGCTAATTGCTGCTAACACTGCTTACCCTTTCAGCTTTTTTTTCCCAACTGGGCTCTGTATGTTTGATTTTGTTTACTCTGTATGCCTCTGAAGAGCCTCACTCTCCCTTTCTTTTTTCTTTTCTCTTTTAATTTCATTACCATTTCTCCTCTTCTCTATAACTGCTGTGCTGATAGACGTCAGCTTCAGCTTCGTAACTACCCTCTCTCTTCCACTCAAAAGGACTATTACCGAACCACTAATCCCTGACCAGCTATATTATGTATTCATTATGCTCATTTATTCAGATACCAACTGCCAAACCACTTAATATTCGCTGCACATGTTTCATGTTTTTCCAAATCATATCCATACAAGTGGGAGAGCAGTGAGAGGGATAGAAAAGAGAAAGAGAGACGTTTTGGGGGAGATAATGAGTCTCAATCAGTTGGACTGTGTCACAGTAGCTGTCGGCTCGCGTCTCACTCGTACTGAAGCCTGATTGGTCGTGGCAACTTAGCAGGCGGGCCTATTGCTGAAGGCTAAACGAGAGGAACAGAGTGAAAAAAGAGCAGTGTTCAGTAAACGAGTGCAGTAACGTTCCTTCACCCTCAATGAGGATCACAGGCTGTCGATGCACTAATGGTTCTGTTATCTGTTTCTGACAGTTAGCCCTCAGGCCTTTCACACACACTCACACACACACTCACTCACACACACAGGATGTAACATGTACTAACAAACAGGTTGGGTTACAGTGAATGAAACGTTGATGGTTAAACACTTTATTTTATATCTAGATTTTCCAAAGCTGAAGCTGAATGTCATTCAGGACAACGATATTATGTGCATTCAAAGCTAGACAATAGGCTCTCTATGAAATATAAATATAAAACTCAACAACAACAACAACAAATAACAATCTTTATCTATACAGCACTTTTAAAAACAAAGTTACAGAGTGCCTTACATGACTGGAGCCAGGATTAAACATATCAAGTGGCCATAAGAATAAGATAAAAATAAAGTCAGAGAAGTAAAATCATATTGAATTGAGGTCGAATTAAAAGAATAATCGGTAAAAATAAGTACAAACAATAAAACAGATATTTACTGCACTGGGGCAAATCATTTACAAAATTAAAAGTAAAATACCCACCGCTAATGTATGATAAAACCAATAACACTAATATAATAGATAAGACATGATGGAAAATTAAACAGTGTGCTAGAAAAGTAAAATTATTACCCATAAAAATGTTTTTTTTATTAACTGATAAAATGTTTAATTGTCAGAATACCAAATGTTACAGGAAAAATAAAACATTTCCTTTACTGTCTTTACTGAGAACAGTATATATTAAAGTGTTTAGTTACCTTCTGTACTTTTAAAAGTACTCTAAAATGTTAAATCTTTGTGCTTTCAGTCCTTCTGTGACAGCAGGTGCTCGTTGATGGCTCTCTCTCTTGATTGAACCTTTCACTTGAAGGTTTGTTCCTGTGTTATGTTCAACTAATAAGTGTCAAAGACCTGCTGAGACGTCCGCCCTCACAGGACGGTGCCCAATATTGTTTCAGCAGAGTTCACGTTTATTATCCTTTAATCACTGCGGTCCTCAAAACCTTTGGCTCTCTGCCTCTCTGGAGTTTATTTGACAGGACAACAGTTGAGGTGGTGCTGGGCTCTGGGGCCCCTCTAAGGCAGGTTGGTATAGCCTCCTAATCGAGGGTTGCCAGAGCTTTACTGATTTGTGTTTGTTTGAATAAATTTGTGCAGTTCATGCCACGGGCCCCCTCTACCCTCAGTTTGACGTCATGAGGAGAGAAAGCATTCCACACCTTGTCTGTTGCATTGTATCGAGCTTTTAACTGCTGGCCATCTGTTACCTTTAGAAGACACAGAAACTTTCCCGGCTTACATAAACTCACCAAACTAAATGATCATCATGATGCTGGAGTTTTTGATTTCTTTTGAGTTTATTTCCAATTTATTAGAAAATGTCAGTGCATTTATTAGGAAGACCATTTTATAAACCAGAGATTCTCTGTGCAAACATTTGTTGTTGTTGCCTTAATCATATTCCCATCAGTAACTGTCATTCACTGTATTATCCAACTGATGGTGGTATGGTTCATCTCATTATTAAATATGAGACTATTCCGTGAAATCACTGAGTTTATGTTGTTTCATTCACTGTGGGAGAAACAAGCGATCACAGAAGGTTTGAATTAGAAAAGGTTTATCTAAAAAAAGGAGCAAAATACTGAGTCTTTCTTCAACATTCTCATGTTTACTCCTCTCTTAACTGCTACAGATATCTACAGATATTAGAAATTTGTTGGAGAAAACTCAAGCAGCCCAAGCTGACCAATCACAGTTGTTGTGGTCTCCACGTGCTGCATCTTTGTAGCTGCCGTGCATAGCCTACAGTGGCTGCATTCATAGCTTACATATATACACCATAACTACTTAACACTAACAAAAGTCCACGGTTCAGTGTGTAGCTCGGTTCAGGGGGTCATGGTCGGAATCTGCAGAGGCTGCCTGAACGCTGTTGGGAGAAGGACTCGCCTTCCAGTCTGTTTTTGTCTCTTTTAGCTAATCAACACGTGGTTGATACCGTCGTAAATTACTTGCATGTTTGAGGTGTATCCACAGAGACACACAAACCCTACATTAGCTTGGCTAACGTGGCTAACCTGGCTAAGTCGACTAACATACTACAGCTGGTCACAGGCCTTACTCAAACAAGAAAGTGGCATACCGAACCGAACAGTTCGGGACCAATACATGTACCCATCACTGTAAAAGTTTTGAGAGAGCAAGTGTGCACAATTACTTTCTCTTTGTCCGTCACTCTCTCTCTCTGAAAGGTGTTTTTTGAGTTTCCATCTGGGGGATTTTCCTCTTGTCCTTCCTCCGGGCTTCACCCCACTACAACCAATCAGTTGGTCTTATCAGCAGTGTGTGTTTACCTTTGGAACTGCAGCCAAAGCTAATAGGACCACACCAGCTACAACCCTCAGTGAGCTCGTGTGTGTATGCGTGTGTGTGACTCTCGAGTCCAGTGTTTACACTCAACATGCCAATTGGTGCTTAATTTCTTTTCTGTGAGGACGGTATATCAAAGCAAGAAAACACATGACAACCACCGCCTTAGGCAAACAACGGTATCAAATTGAACCTGTGAGATGTCCAGACTCGGTAAAGAAATAAAAAACATGTGGCCAGGTTTATGTTCATCTGATAGAATGGGAGACTCCATCTGCCTACTGTTATTGAGTTCACTGGAAGCCTGGAAGTGCCAGGGGATTCTCTAAAGGATCTTCCTCCCTCCTTAATAAAAACAGCCAGATTTAAAGTAAATGTGCTCTTTGTTATATGAATGGTCATACTGATAAAGTTATTAATCATAGATTGTATGTTTTGAAATGTTCCACTACCCTTATTCCAATCGCACAGTCCAGCTCATTCCTTGACGTCGTTTTTGTGAGTCATATTGGTCAACCCAGTTGCACACTTTCTAGCCGACTGCAAATAGCAAAACCCACTTACAGTACAAGGCATGTTTAATGACAACACAGCGAGCTTGTCTTCTTTTTTCTTTATCTGTGTCTTTGTCAATTTCTAGCCTTCTTTCTGTCCGTGCTTTAACCACCTCCAGCTCCAATGATTGCAGAGCTGTTCCTCCTGTCTGCTCAGTAAAAACACTCTGCTGTCATAACAAGAGAGAAGGGCGCTGAGGGAGGGAGAAATATAAAGAAAGAAGAAATAGAGAGATAGCGGGAGACATGGAGAATTGCACACCTCTCTACACCGGGACCCTGGGCTGAAACAACACTTGAGAGCTGCGTTACCCAACAGAGAACACACAGAGTTGACTAATAGATGGAGGGATGTTCACCAACCTCACTGACCACAACAGAACCCGCTGCTTTCTTCTGCACAGCAGGAAGTTTTAGGGCTTTTATTGCTCGCAGATAGGTTTTTGTGTCTGTGTCTATTCTATGTGCCAATATCTGTTATTTCTGTCTGTTTATAGTGGTCAGTGGACACTTCAAAGGTTCAGTTCACAGTTGCAGATCATTTGAAAAGAGTGTCATTGTTCAATGTTTTGAGCACAACAAATGAGAAGTCCTTTTACTTGCATTGTAGTTACTTTCCACCACTGGACCACCATTGGGTTTTGGTGATCACTGTCTTCATTGTTTTGGCTGAAGGGAATGAAAACCTAAAAGAGCTTCAGTTGTGTGCTCTGAGTTAAACTGTGTTGTTGTTTTACTGTGTCTCCAGCTTAGATCATTTTCATCTGACCTCTGCAGCAGTGTTTGAATTTAATTTCTCTATTCTCTAAACTCTACTAATGAGCCCTCAGATAGTTAGTTAGCTTTAGTTGCATTTACTTGCCATTCTCAGCCTACATCAGTGTTTTAATTGGACTGCTGTGAAAACAGCTGGTAGAAGAATAAACCAGCAATGCTTTGGACCGCACGTCACTGGAATTGAGGGCCGGTAATGATAAATAAAGTATGTTCGGACTAGGACATTTTTATTTTAGGACATCGCAAATTATTTTCTCAATTAATTAATTAATCTTTTTGTCAAGAATATGTAAGAGAATATTGAAAAATGCCCATTATAGTCAACCCCATCCCCATCATGTAGGACCAAGAAAAGCTTCAAATATTCACATTTTGAGAGGCTGGAATCACAATGAAACAATTAATTATAGTCGCCAGTAATAGTTGCCAATACATTTTTGGTAGATTGACTAAACAATAAACAGTCTTTTCTTTCAGACACGAGCAGCTGGTGAGAGCAGAGGTCATATGAAAATGTGAATACTTGTTATGCAGCGTACAAAAAAAGTTTCTTAGTTGCTTGATCTGGCATGTCTGGCACATCATAATGAAACAGCCCTCGTAGTCACCCGGCCATTCTGCCGTCAAACCGTAACCGAACCACCGTCTTTGCATGCTCCACATAGTGAGTCACAGCTTTGTTGTTGAGCCGAGTTGTTTACTTAAATGTGTGTATGTAATAAAATGGCTGATGAGCGTGTGCATGCTTATGTCTTTATCTGTGTGTCTGCATCTAATTGTCTCTCTGAGTCAACTTGTGTTCCCAAACAGACACAACAAAGTTAGCCAGATAAACTGAGTCAGTCATCAGTGAGCGCTCTGCTTGATGAGATTTAAACAAAAACACAAACATGTGACCTTTTTACGGCTCCTTGATCTGGTGCAACGTCTGAACGAAAACAAACATGCCACATGATCTGAATGCCTCATCAGTGATTCAGCGGCCTAGGGCAGACGTGTTGCATGTGTTAAAGTAGCTTCCAAAGCTGCCTTGAATACTTGACTACTGAATATTATAAATATTTTACATTTTTCCTTTATTACCACTTACACAAGGGTACCAGCATGCAGATGAGAGAGAGCGAGAGAGAGAGAGAGATCAGTATGTGACCACACCTACAAATATATAAAATATGCACATACTAACACAGAACCATACACACAGTTGTGACGTGGGTGTGAAGGCAGGGGCGGATCTAGAGGGCTGGCATGGGCAGCTTCCACCCCTAAACAATGTCCACACCAGTTTGGTGTCAAATTCTGTCTTGTTTAATACATTCATTATGATAATTTTTTGAAATAACAATTTTAAAACTTTAAATATCAGGGGCTTTTCAAAACGAAAATTAACATTTTAAAAAAATATCTTAAAACTCACTTGTTTTCTTTGGCTTTTTAACTTTATATTTTGTGGTTTACACTTTATATCCTCGTTTTTGTCTACTGTCTCTGCTGTTCCATCTATCTCCTGTAAAGCTCTTTGTAACCTTTCTTTTGAAAAGTGGTCAAATAAATTTTGCTTGCTTTTGTTAGGTCACAAAGCTTCTTGGTGGGTTTTCATGAAATTGATGAGCATATTCATAGTACCCCCCACCTGCCTGCAAAGGATAAGCGGTTACAGATAATGGAAGAATGGATGGATGGACTAGATGGATGGTATGGATGGATGGATGGATATTCATGGTACACAGTGTAAAACTCCATTTAATGTACTGAGGAAATTCATGGTCCTCAGAGGAGCAATTTGGCATTGCACACAAGATCTGACATAACCTAACAGGCTCATTGCCATTACATTTTCTGAGCACACTCGTGAGAGGGATAAATTGTTTTGTTCATAATGACCCTGCTGCTTTTCATCCAATTACTGGCAAGGCTCTAACAACAGCAAAATGAGCAATATGTTGTTCTTTCCATCATATGATATTGGGTGTATAAGGAATATTACAGCATCTAGTGGCTTCCGTAACTAATAATGGATTGACCTGACAACAAACACCCTCCTTTTCATTTTTGTTCAGCCAGGCTCTTTTCCTTGCCAGTGCTGACCCTTAAGTTTTAGTGTTGCACTTATTCAGGTAAGATTTGCTGAGCATGCATGCTCTTTTCCAGCAGTCCAACAGTAAAAGTGACCTGTGAAGCTACTGGAGCAGAAACTGTTTACATACCTACTCAAAAGTACCTCGACGTACCTCTCCTTCCACTTTTTTTCCCCCTTTAATCCAAGCTAACAGAGGGATTGTAACTGGTGTTTGTCCTTGGTTACTCCCTTAGGGGTATTAAGGGGACATGGGTCGTATACCTCAGTCGTCATTGGCCCTCGGGGGCTCATAGATGTTACCAACTGGTAATTCAGGTTTATAGTGCTGTGAAAACTTTGCTTGGACTTTTTGGTTTATACCAAAGTATAATAAATTCTGGATTATTCCAGCCACACTTTACTTTTTGTTCTAATCGTCACGGCCCCTCTCAGTCGGGTTGAGAGTAGGTTTGTCTTAGTTCTGAAAAAAGTGAGGAAAAGACTATGACTAAAGACTTCCTCTGAAGCTAGTGTGAAAATTCCCTCTAAAAGACACCAAAACCCCAGATTGCTCCCTGTGTAGTTGTTCAGTGGCAAAGAAGTGATGAGTCAGTCTTATTAAGATAAAGGTAAAAAGAGTCAACAACGTCAACACAATGCCTTTTTCTCTATTACAGCTTTTGTAGAACGTCTCTGAACTCTACCCTTTCGAGTATTTATTGACCCAACATCTTCCTTCCTCTGTGTGTGTCCCTGCAGGAGGAGTACAGGGCGGAGGGCATCACCTGGCACAACATCGACTACATCGACAACAGCGGCTGCATCAACCTCATTAGCAAGAAACCCACAGCACTGTTCCACCTGCTGGACGAGGAGTGCAAGTAAGCCACCTTTGAGTTAACCAAATAAAGAAAGTTGTGTAATTCTATTTATGCCTTCTCCAACAGTGAACTGGCTAACTCTGGGACGGATGATATGTTGATATTGCGGTGTACTGTTACATTCAGTGATGTAATGGAGGGTAAAACCACCTGGAGACAATTAAATGACCTGGTTTCTTTGTTAATTGCATTTTATTTACTTAGGCAAACATTTGGAGAATTGATTCAGAGATCAAATTAAATCATAACAAACAGTGTCAAACATGAGGAGGGGGATTTATTGGGATAATCAGGTCAGTGTCAGAAGTGTCTTAATCAGCCATTGATGATCCACAAGGCCAATGCAAATTTTGAACCTCAGCTCGATGCAACTCATGTCCTGCTGGTGTTTATCAAACTAACTTCAGCCTGTGTCAGACCTGAAGTGCAGCAGAGAGTTTTTTGTCTCACACTGATTGTGACTGATTAGGCTTCTCCCAACTTGTAAGAACTCATTCATTTTTGGCTGACTTTGAGATGTCCTGATTTGATTAATAACTGCAAAGCAAAGGTATGGTGTCATCAATCAATCCATCTGCCTGCTGAGCTTGTTATCAATGTAGTTAATTGATGACAGAGAAAACAGTCATCTCACTCACTGAGTATGTGGTATTTGCTGTGTGATGTAGCACAATTTAATATTTTCCAAAGCTCAGTAGGCCAAATATTGTATTTCTTCAGGTATCTTAGGTGCAATGGGACAACTCCACCATGAAAGACTACAAGAAACCCTGACAGCTTTGAAAATATATCAGATCTAATCTATAATGGGTTCCAATTTGAATTATTGGATCTTTATCTTAAGTAATGGCTGGCTTTCCCACTATTTCTAATGATATCTCAAAAAGAAGCACCAAACATGAGGATTCATTTTGTTATACAAGCTATGTATGTGGAGTTTTGGATGTTTTTTACACAGCTAGTTTGAGTTTGTGTGTACGTTTCCAGTTATTGAGTTCCCATATACATAATTTACATTCTTACCTTGTCCATGTTGTGGAAAATAAAACATATTTTATTGTAGCACTCTTTGTTTAAATGGCCTTTTGATCACCCTGCACAAGCCTATCTTTCACACAACTGGTAATTCGAAGAGACAAACAGCTCCCTGTGCAGGCCTTTTGCTCATTAGCTTGATTGATAACAACACTGGGACTTAAATAAAGCATAAAGACATGCTTATTCTTCCACCAGCATCTCTGGATCTCTGCCTTCTCTAGTGTGAAACACTCTCCTCCTGCAGGTCAGCACTCTGACTCTTTCTCCTTCATAAATCAAACCCACCCCCCTCGCATAAAAACACATCAGGCGGTGCACACACAGCCATATTTATCTATGTGAGCTGTCATCTTACTCGTCACTTAGTGTAGCTGGGTCATCTGTATATATGTCTGTGTATGTATGTCTGTGTATGTGTGTCAATCAAGAGGGCGACCACTTTTGGAGAATTGAGGAATGAGGTGGGGGGGACAGGGTCTCTCCTGGGGTTTATGCTGCCACAGGAAGGGGCTTCATGCTAAATGATTACATAGAAAGAAAGAAAGATGCTTAGAGATCTCATCATTCACAGTTAGTTGAGCCTGGGGGGCTTCAGGGGCCTCTGGAGAAGTGGATTAGGTTACTGCAGGATACGGGGCGAGTGTGGGGGTTCATTTCTACAGTAACAGCATCAAGCTTTAAGATCCCTGCGGATATGCTTCACCCAACGATGTGTTTCAGAGCTGTATGGAGGTTTAGATGATATGAAACATCCCTTTAGGAATGTTGATTCAGCCTCCTGAGGTTAGTAGTGAATGGTATTATATCCATAGAGCAAAAGTGAAAACACCAAATAAGAAATTGTAAGCAAAGGTGCTGCAACTTTGGTTGAATTTGAGCCATATCATTGAGTTTTAATCCCTGAGGGTTAGGGGAAAGGAATAAGAGATGCTGTGTCCTTTCTGATAAATGTATGATGTAGTCATCAGCTGCTACTGTGGCACTGCTTTTAAATTGAAAGTACAAATAAAAAAGAGACAAATTGCTCTTGACTTTTTGAAACTTTTTTGGCACTTTTTTA
>NW_023339762.1:8817842-8825163 GCF_004916995.1 Morone saxatilis | reverse complement strand
TAAAAAAGTGCCAAAAAAGTTTCATAGAGAAAATATTTTCTATTAGTAGACTGGTTGTGCATAAAGTCTAATCAGAGATTTATTAGATTTCAGATTTCAATGGTTTTTGTTTTGAACCTGAGCCTGATAAAATCATTGTTCCCTCTAGTTTCCCCCAGGCTTCCAATCAGACCTTGCTGGACAAGTTCAAGCGCCAGCATGAAGGAAACAGCTACATCGAGTTCCCTGCTGTCATGGAGCCCGCCTTCATCATCAGACACTACGCTGGTAAAGTCAAGTACGGAGTCAAGGTGAGATTCATGCTCTGGTCTGTCAGTGTATGTGCTTTGTACACGTGAGAATGTAAGCAGCATCCTGCAGTATGAGATTAATCTGAATGAAAAATATTCATTCAAGTTTTGAGCTGCTTCAATGCTTCACAAGTAACCTTATTGGTCTTTTTACACCAAATGTGGAGCAATTCTTTTTTCAGTTCAGTTTTTTGACACATAAAAACAATGCTATTTCATTCAAATAACCAAATCAAGGCAGACAGGAATGCATCATGGATCAACGGGTACAAGGAACCAGTCACTTGTTTGAGGGTTTGACGAAGCAGTCAAGTGTTTTTTCTTTACTAAACTGTGGATGCCAGTATGTTGGAGACATCAAGGACTAATCACAACAAACTAATCACAATAAAGCTTTAATTGTCTGACAATGAGGAAAAAATGTGATATGGCCCCTTTAACACAAGTGAATCTGTTGTGTATGTCTTGTAAATCAGGATTGGATCTGGATTAAAAGTGTGAGCTAAATTCCGAAATTGTACTGTAAATTAAACATAACTCTTCTGTCTGTGTGCTTAAAGTCTAAACTCAAAGCTCTGAAGAGATAAAGGGAGCATCTTCCCTTAAACCTTTTTGAAACTCTACAAATCTACAGCAGACCTGCTTGTTGTTCTGTCGAACCGTCTTTTTGAGCTAAATCAAATTCTCTGTTCACTTCCCAGCTGCGTTTTGATAAGAAGCACATGTGCTGGAATGGGATGAGCATATTGTTGTTTGACTGTAACATAAATCTGTTGAACAGTTGGTTATCGTGGATGTGAAAAGGAATCCCATATTTAGCGAGAGCCAATGAGCTGTTTGGTGTGAATTGTGTAGTGAGAGCCACGGTGGTGAAATGTGTCTGACGTTGGCTCGGTAGTGAACACACAGCTGACTCGTATCATAGAGAGGGAATATGTTGAAGGGTTCATGGCTCTGTTATCATAGCACAGCTTCAGTCAAAATATTCTAAGTGCTTACAGACAGATGAGGCAGAAGAGGAGATGGTGGTTAACTTTGTGTGTTACCGCATCTCATATTTAATGAAAATTATATGAGAACAAAAAGGAATAAATTATGTATTTCAGGTTGTGTAAATTATTTGCTTTAATTCTGTTAATTCACTGTAGACATTTTGGAAAATGCGATAAGATTGATACCACTCTCATATCTTTCTGTAAATGTGAAGCTGGAGCCAGCAGCCCTTTAACTTATAATAGTATATAATATACTTAGAATAACATAAAGTATGGAAACAAAGGGAAACTGCTACCCTTGCTCTGCCCAAAATCTGCCTACCACACAAACAGAAAAAAAAACGCGGCATGTGATTTTTTAATTGTGTTTTTTGTACAGATAAAATTAGATATAGCATGTTAATTTATGAGCTTTAGAGGTACTGGTAGGTGCTGTTATTTTATGTGGACAGGGCCAGGCTAGCTGTTTACCCCCATGTTGCTAAGCTAACTGAGTGCTGTCTCAATCTTCATATTTAACAGATATAACATGACAGTATCAGTCTTCTCATCTAACCCCATTCCTTTACTTGTGGAGTAACAGCAGGGAAACATTTGCCATTAAATAGTTAAATAAACTGTGCTGCCATCTGGCTTTCCACTGTTTAACAAACAAGAAAAAAACAAAGTCCAGAAGAAAGCTCTGCATGTGGTTGTGACTTGTGATTTCTCCATCTTGATGTTGGGAAACATATAAAAGAATGATCACTTTTGATGGAAAAATACCAGTAAGGTCGATAAAGACAGTGTGCGACAAAACAGTGCTGAGGAATAACTAACACTCGGCTGAATGCACATGTCTGTCCTTCATTCAGGACTTCAGGGAGAAGAACACTGACCACATGCGACCCGACATTGTGGCCTTGCTCAAGAGCAGCAAGAACGCCTTCATCTGCGGCCTGATGGGAATCGACCCCGTGGCGACCTTCCGCTGGGCCGTGCTGCGAGCCTACTTCAGAGCCTTGGTGGCTTTCAGGCAGGCTGGCCACAGACACACTCAGAAAAAAACTGGTGAGAAAACTTCCAATATAATAATGAGAACTAATGATAATGATACTATGAGTTGTAGGATTATACATGAACACACTTTTATCAACCAAAGTAAGAATTGTTTAGGTTATGTTAGAAATAGCTGATGTCATGCACCTCTGTGCACCAATCAGGATTTAGCAACATTAGAATCTAATGACAGTTGCAGGGTTGCTTAGTTACCGTTGGTTCCAATCAGTCCCAGCAGAACGAACCAATTAGTCAATCTCACTGTCAATCAATATATCAATAGCCCTGGGCCTCATAAGCAAAATGCCTGACCCTCCTGTGTGTTATTATTTCCATCACTAACCTTCTGGAGTCCAGCATGAGAAAACATACCTAAATGATTAGTCCATTAATGGATAAGTAGATCAATAACATCAATTTTGATTATCAGTTCATTGTTTATGTAATTTGCTAAGCAAAAACTCCCAATATCTGTTCTCTGTGCTCTCTCAAATGTGAGAATTTCATTATTTTCTCTGTTTTATATCATTATGATATTAAGTATAATATCTTGGGGTTTTGGACTGTTGGTTACACAAAACAAGCAGTTTGAGGGATTTGCAATGGGCATTTTTCACTAGTTTTTAACATTTTAGAAACTAAAGAGTCAATTAATCAATTAATAAATAATAATCCAACAGATTCATATATAATGGAAATATGCATGAGTTGCAGCCTTTGTTATTTTACGTTACATGATAAAAACTCAGTTTGAAACCAAAATACAAAGATCTTATTTTTCTGTATTTACTCAAAAGTTTTTAGTTTTTTATCTCCCAAGACTGCAGAAAGCAACAATAACTGTTCTCTGCTCCATATTATGATTCTGCATGACTGCTAATAGATGTTCTTTGTTGCTCAATACAAAATACTCCAAACTCTAATTCATTACTATGGAGAAAGCTGTTCTCATGCTGTGATGTCCAAACTCCTGTTTCATTTGGGCCAAGAACAACAGGGTGTGTTTGGGGAGGTGAAGAGTTTTAAGTTGGAGTTGTGCTTCTGCTGTTGATGATGACGGGGACGAGGAGGAGGAAGAAGAGAGGTTTTGATCTTCTTCTGCGTGTTTGTTTTCTCAGACTGGGAGGAATGCTACAGTGCAGTGAAGAGTGTTTGAAAATGTCACCACTGACTTATCTCAGAGGGGCTTGTGTCTGTTCTCCTCACTTGAAGAATTCCCTCTCTAATTCTTATCCTTTTGTTTTTGTTTCTCTTTTTTGTTTAACATATAGAACCAATTTCCTTCATGATATAAACTGGAGATGCTTCATTAAACGTTAAGTCTCTTCTCTTCTGTTTACTCTCCCTTTCTCTGCTTTAGGGAACGATGCAGCAGTTCCCAGCGCTGTTGTCAAAACTGTCGACAGCTTCAGTTTCCTTCATCACCCGGTTCACCAGAGGAGCCTCGAGATCCTTCAAAGATGCAAAGACGAGAGATACAGTAGGTTACTCCAAATATCTCAAGACTCTCCGTTATCAGCCAATTATCAACAGAAATAAATACCCTCTTTTAAAAGAAAACAAAGGTAAATGGTTTTAAACTGATTTTCATTTGGATCTATGTATCTTGAAGTTGCTCTGTTTTCTGCTGCAGGAGGACACTGTTAACTGTAAACAGGGGAAGGCACCTCAGAATATGTGCCTGCTAATAGAAATTGGAACAAAATGGACAAAAAAGCCAAAGCTGCTGTCACAGCCATTCAAAGTAATAAAAAGACAGCAAATAGTGAACATTTAGATTTTTTTGTGCTGCAAACTGATATTAATTTTTTTTGCTGATTGAATGAAAGGGATGATGGTGACTTTTATTTATGTTTTATTAAGAAGGTAGAACACACTGAAATACACTTGAAATATAATTAGTTTCAATCCCAAACCTTATCTTCAAGTATATTCAAGTTATTTGTGTTTTTTATAAACTCTCTCCTTCAAATTAATTTTTTAGGGGTTCATTGTGTGTGTAATTCAGGTTATCCAAAACCAGTATTATAAAGTTTCTTTTTACCTAAACCTATGACATGTTATTATTTTCTTTATTAAGTTAAGTTATCGAGGTTTTGAACTTTTTTTTTTAGAAAGTGGTTTATTTTCTTCAGGATGAACTTGTCTATCTGTTTTAAACTGAACTTGCATTAATTGCATTGTATTTGGAAGTGAAACACAATCCTCAACTGATTCAAGCTGTATTTAAAATGTGCTCTCTGTTAATGCTGTTTATAATGTCATGGGTTCTTGTCAATAAACACCCATTGACTTGAAGTGAGCTGAAGTGAAGATCCCAATCAGAAGCCCTTCACTGAGCTCAACCCAATCAAAGAAATCAATTTCAGGCTGCATTGAAAAAGTCCCTGGTGAAAAAGTAGAGAAAAATGGATCGCTTTGATTTTCAGCCTCAGGAAACTGGTTTTATTAAAGTCGTTAATAAGATATTGGAAATCAGAAATCTGGGTCATTCTGAGCTCTGGTCAGATTGACTCACTTCATAACCAAACCTGTTCCCACGCATGAGTAATCAGACAAATGAATGTCGACCGGCAGGGTTTTAAAAGTCATTTTCTGGTCATCCTGTATCACACACTTGGCTTCTGATGTGTACGGACTCGTTTGTGCATGAATGTGTTTCTTTGTAAGTGCGTGTATGCAAGTCATGTGGCATCACAATGTAAAGTAGCACTTTCATGTACATAAATCCAACGGGATTTATCAGCTGCCGGCACTGAAACTGATTTTCAAGGAAATTTCCAGATGAATTCTCCAAAGTGTTTCCTCCACTAAAGGGAAACTCCACTGATTTTACACATGAACATCAGCGTACTAGTCATGGTTAGTAAAACCCAGCCTGTAAAAACAGTTGCGTGATGTCTTTGTGTGGCTCTGGAGAAAATGACAAGTCTGAAAAATAACCCTAATGATGTCAACAGGGGTTATCTTGCCTTGGGTTTGGAGGTTATAAAAGGAAATCCTGTGGAGGATACAGTGACCCATAGTAGGGACTAAAAATTGGGATATTTTAACCTCTGCTGCATCAACTTCAACCGTTTAAGAAAAAAAAAATAACAAAGAAATTGGAGCCTCACAGTTAAACTAAAAGGTTTGTTTGGCTTAAAGAAGTAGCTCAGCATTTTGGTGCTGTTTATTCAATCTGAAAGTCAGATGAGAAGATTTATACCACCACAGTTGCTAGGCAACTAGTAGAAGACTCCATGAAGTTACTGGTCCCAGTCCAGATATAGTCTGGCACACACATCCCTGTAAAATGGCTAATTGTTGTTTTTACACTTCAGTTATTATACGGATTAATCAATCAGTGTTGATTAGCGAGCTGTAGAGGCGCTTGTCGGCAGGTTTTGTCACATTTAGCTGGATAGCTGTTTCCCTCAGTTTCCAGTGTTTGTGCTAGACAGACAGGCTGCTGGCTGTAGCTTCATATTAACCATACAGACATGAGTTTTATCAATATTGTATTTGTTGTTTGTTTTTTTAGAATATTGTTTCCACCTTTTTACAGACATTACAACAAGAACTGTTTCTGTCTTTGTGAAATGAATGCCTTGCTTTGGACTGTTTCTTCCTCTCCACCGTGACTTCTTGTTGATGTTTCCTGCAGCTTAGACACATGAATTTGACGTCATTGTTGTTGTAATGCGCAACTGTCGGAAAAACATGTCGGTATTGATAAAAGGATTTGATAAGATCGATTACGATTCTGATGGATCGGACAATCTGGAACCGATTCTCTATCCCCATCCCTGTTGAAAAGTTAATGTTAAAGTTCTGTAAAATAAGTCACTGCATAGTAAAAGCAGTGGGTTTAAACCACAAATGTAAGCTGGAAACACCCAGCTCATTAGCTGTTTGTTTGCATTTATAAAATATCTCCATAGGAACTGATGTTGCACTGCCAAAACCACTGACACTCACACTCACACACAAAACAAAACAAAAAAAGTGTGGAAACCAGCAAGGCGGCCAGATAAGAGAGATAAAGGAAAGCTTTGTAGAAAATGCAGTGTGTCCATGGGCATTGATAAAGCATTGAGCGTTTACATGGTATATAGGTGGTTGGTGGTTGTTCATGCTGCGCTCAGAGATGCAGATGTAGATGTTAATAAATCTGGTGAGTTTTGAATTTCATATGTGTCTCCTCTCCTCCTGCCCTCCAGGTATCACAAGGAAGAATCCCCGGACACGTCTGTCAGACCTTCAAGGCACCAACGCCCTGAATGAGAAGGCCAGCTGGTTAGTACGAGACAATTCAAGTGTCTGAATCAAGTCAATTTTATTTATAAAGTCCAATACCACAAATGTGCCTCTACAATCTGTGCAGCATACTACACCCTCAGATTAGAAAACTCTCACCAAAAAATAACCCTGTAAAAAAAATTGACGAAACCTCAGTCTGATTACAGACATAGAGATTTTTGTTTTACTGTGTCTTCAGTGTGTATGGTCCTTGGGAAATCTTTATTCAATTAAAGTGATGAAACATGTAAAATGTAAAATGTAAAATGTCTGATATTAACATTGTCTCAAATTAGAAACTTCTGCTAGGGTCCTTCATCTCTCTTTCTTTTTATCCATATCTCTCCGTCCATCCCTGCCTTTGTAGGGATGGCTATGGTGTTGGCTGTAACGGTCGCAGCTCCAGGTCTGATCGTCTGTCTTCGATGGGAAGTCCAGCCCTGGAAGAGGACGGGATCTTTCTTAACTCTACAAGCAGCAAGCTCCTGGAGAGAGCTCAGGGCATCCTACTGTGAGTCACACACACACACACACATAGACAGAAACTCACACCATTCTTTTGCTGCTAAACTATTGACCCTAATCTGCTGGTCTAAGCTGATAGACTTTAAAATCATAATGTATAAATATGGACCGCACGCCGCACTTTTCTTACCTTAGAATGAGCCATTGTGATCTGCAGATGGAGCGGGTCCTCTTCCATGGAGGCCACCATGT
>NW_023339762.1:8812108-8817788 GCF_004916995.1 Morone saxatilis | reverse complement strand
CATGTTTCTATAGTAGCCCAGAAAGGACAAACCAAACACCGTCTTTAGAAAGGGCCTTTGGTGTTTTTCAGTAGCCACTGTAGTTTCTCCTACACGCTTGGTTGAGGCGAGCAGTTTCAGTTGGTTGCAACCTCAGTGCAAGATGCCAGTAAATCTTACACACTGGTCCTTTAATATGTCTGAGTTTCCATTAAGAGAAGCATTTACCTTTTCTATTAGCGGGTAGAAGTGGCCGATCCAGGAGGGCCTAGGGAGAAAATGTTATCCATTTCCATTATGGGTAGTGTAATAGCCAGGGTATTCAAAGGAAGAAGCACTGCCTCAGTTTTAACTTAATGAATGTATGTACTCTTATGGTGATACCTTGAGTTTGAATCTGTTCATAAACAGACTATTTCTCAACTTTAGGAGAAACAAAAACTGCAAAAGCAAGCCGACCCTTCCCAAGGTAAGACACACACACGACACAACATGGCAGCTCCTTTAGAGACACTCATATCAGCTTGAGGTGTTACAGTAGGTAGTAGTAGGTACAGTATCAGCTGACAGACACAGAGGGATGAACTGTTTTTGTGTTTGCAGCACTTGTTGGACGTAAAGTCTCTGCGCTACCTGAGCAGTGTGACGCTCCATGACCGCATCACTAAATCTCTGCTTCACCTGCACAAGAAGAAGAAACCGCCCAGCATCAGCGCACAGTTCCAGGTCAGTGCTGCCGTCGCCCTCTGCTGGAAAACATGTGAATTACAACAACATTAGTGACTCAGCAGCAGCAACACCTTCTAATGAGTATAAGATAAACATGCAGATTTTAAAGTTAAAGATTTTTACACCACTTTTCTACACGTATGTCATTGCTTTGTGTTTGTGTGTGCAGGCGTCTCTCAATAAGCTGATGGAGACTCTTGATCAGTCAGAGCCGTACTTTGTCAAGTGTATTCGCTCCAATGCTGAGAAGGTAATTTTTCTTATGCTTCAGTATGGCTTGTCTTCATAACTGCTGATTTCTGTTTCCTGTTATTTAAACTCTCTCTCTGTCCCTCAGCTGCCGTTGCGTTTTAATGACAGCCTGGTGCTTAGACAGCTCAGATACACAGGTATGCTGGAGACCGTCCGGATCCGACAATCAGGATACAGTATCAAGTACACCTTCCAGGTAATCCTCCCTCTCCTACTACTGACCTATTAGTTGATGCCATGTTAGTGTCACATTACAATGTTGTTCAGCTCTAGCATTGACCAGTTAATTCATGGTGCAGAGATTTACTTACATGTTTTAATGGTAATTTTATTGTTGCTTTTTTTTGTATCTCATGCATATATATTTATGATTGTTTATCTTTGTTGAGCTTTGTTATCCTTTTTGTATGTTTAAGTATTTCCTTCTGTGCTTTAGTTCTTGGCTGTGTGTGTAAGTGCACTGCAAGCCACTGAAAACACGAGTCAAATTCTTTGTGCACATACTTGGCCAATAAAGCTGATTCTGATTCTAATCTTCCTTTTTATTGCTGCACAAACATGGCTAGATGTTGAGATTCAGTGTTATTTTAGGAATACAGTTGTTTTACTGTCAGTTTCTGTTTTTAAATAGAATAGCAGGATTTTTTAATATAATGATATTTTTAGTAATATTCTATTTTTTTTGGATTTATATTTAAGGGTAGTTTTCAACTACTATGATGCCTCATTGTGTCTAAAACTGCTTTAATGACCACACATATGTCATTATTGCAGGACTTTGTGCATCACTTTCATGTGCTGCTGCCTCGTGGCACGAGCCCAACCAAGTCAGGCATCAGGGAGTTTTTCAGACGGATCCACCTGCCACCTGCTGGGTATCAAGTGGGCAACACAATGGTACGGACTCTGGAAGCCAGTTCATCTGTTTTATTTTGTTGCACCATCTCATCTGTTG
The DNA here is from genome assembly GCF_004916995.1 of Morone saxatilis. NCBI lineage: Eukaryota > Metazoa > Chordata > Actinopteri > Moronidae > Morone > Morone saxatilis. The sequence continues at coordinate 8,815,873 of NW_023339762.1, read as the reverse complement.
GACTGCAGCGCTTATTGTATGTTCTCGCTTGGTGTAGGTGTTCCTGCGGGAGGCAGAGCGTCAGCGTCTTCAGACCTCCCTCCACCAGGAAGTCCTGCGGCGAATTGTCATGCTGCAGCGCCGCTTCAGGGCCGTCCTGGAGAGAAAGCACTTTGTTAACATGAGGAGAGCCACCTCTGTCATCCAGGTGAGATCTCGTGAATGGATGAAGAGGGTTTCAGCCTTAGAAGAGGTTACATTCAGCAGGTTTACATCCCTGTTCCTGTGGTCTCGTTCATGCAATTTAAATAATGTTTCAAATTCTGATTAGCTGGGAGATTGTTTCTGTAAGTGCATCATGAAGCAGTTTAAAAAACCTTGCCCAGCAGGGTTTCTCCCAACATTTCAGGAGAAGTCCATTAAGACTACTTAGACTGAGACTGTTGCTTTAAGTGATTAATAGTGGTGCATTTACTCCTCATATAATAGGAACAGGGTTTCTAGATAGTTCTTTGGTTATAAACAATATGCATTTATGCCCTTACAGCAGTTTCTACTTATTATTATTCTACTACAATTATAGCTTTCACTCTGTAATATTAAGTACACATTTATCTTCTTGAGGGATTAGCTTTCATTCCTAAATGAGATTTCTACCATTAAACATGTTCGAATAACATGATAACATTAAAAACCTATTAAAGGATAATGTAACCACCCCCAAAAAACAAATCTTGTTTTTGTTGACCTTTTTTTTAGCCTTGTGTTAAGTTACTCTTTAAGGGCAGGGGGTGAAATGATTAATAACATCTTAAACCATCAAAGTTAAGAAATGTTTTATTTTCCTAACTGCGTATATTTAGAGTATTATTTAGAACCAAAGTCAAAAGAGAAAAGAGAGTCTTTATTTACCGTTTTTATTTTTTATTTTTTTTATTTTGAAAAGACATGTTGTTAGACTATACTGTTACTCTCTGAGGAGAGAATGGAAGAGAGACAGAGGGAGAGAGAGAATGAAAGAAAGCAAACACTGAAAGGTTTGACGGAGGAAGAAAACACTGAATTCAGGCCACTGTCGGAATGTTTTTTCTGGAAGAGCCCTAAGAGGGGAGCTGTCCAAATCTTTGTCAGGCTGAAAGAAAACAAACCCAGTCAGTCCAGAAACACTGAGCAGGAGCCAATGAAGCACAGAAAACATATATAAGAATAACAATAGAGCAATAACATGTACTGCAAACTTGTTATTTATCACTGAAAATTAGTATCTGGAGGTACTGTGTGCTTTCAAAAAGCAAAAAGTTAGTCACAGATCAGAGTTAAGTTAGTTCTTTTCAGTAGCTGGCTAAAGGTTTTCCTTTTGCACAATACAATCTGGCATTTAATACATTTATTACAAATTAGAAGAAAGTTATTCTAGAGTCTGATATAATATTTGCTGCCCAAAGTCATTAAGTACAACATTTTTTAATCATAGTAGTACAGTTCCAAACTAGTTTTTGTGATCTTGTGTTTAATAAATTCCACCTGTTTCCTTTACTTCATTACTGTTATTTGTTATTTCTCATACTTGTTTTTATGTTTTATCTTAAGATTGTTTTTTATTCTTATTAACTTTTATTACTATTATTAGCCTATTTATTTTATTTTTATCTTTTATTATTATTATTATTATTATCAAACCTAAAAGGAAAAATCAGTCAAGGGGTTTTTGCCGAACCTTTTGTGGAACATAAGCAAGAATTATTGGTTTTACAACCACCTCACTACTCATTAGATTGTTAGACTACCTCCATTTAATTCATACATTTAAACACATTTTCCCCTTCTGATTTTCTTCAGCGATGGTGGCGAAGATACCTTCTCAAAGAGTCCACCATTGACATGAGTTATGAGGAGGAGGCTGCGGTGTGTCTGCAGGCGGCCTGGAGGAGCTACAGAGAACGCAGGAGGTTCCTGCAGTGGCGGGACTCTGCCATTGTTATACAGAGGAGCTGGAGACATGTGTGTCGTCGCAGATGTTTGGCAGCTGTAATGGTTCAAACAGCCTGGAGAGGATTCAGGGAGAGGAACCGCTTCTGTCGGACGTGCAGGGGTGTGACGCAGCTGCAGGCGCTGGCCAGGGGATACCTGGCTCGACTCAGGTGAATTAAGAAGTTAAAGTATGAGTGGATGTACAGTATGCGGGTGAGAAGTCTGAGTAAAGGATGAGTTAGTGAGGCTTTTGGTTAAATTTAAAGAACCTCAGTTATAATAATGACTGGATTAAACGTGGTGTTATCTAATGCACACCTAGTAGACTGGCCACCTTTCATGTTTTTTGCAAGTTGCACGGGCACCGTAGTTTCTCCTCCAAGCTTGGTATGGGAGGGTGAGGCAAGAGAGCTGTAATCTGCAACTACACTGCTAGATGCTGCTGAATCCTACACACTGGACCCTTGAGTAAAAATCTGTAGAAAATATAATAGGGGGGGCATTATGTTCTCAGCAAATTGTGAATGGTTTGTATAATATTCAGTTTTCTGCCTTTGTATGGAGAATGTTGTTAATCATACTTGTATTATTTACTCATAATGTCTTTAGGTTCAGTGAAACGAAGAAGCAGCATGAAAGACAACTTGGTCCACCAGCAGAGATGGATGCAGGAACCATGGAGGACCTCCCCTCATCAGAACAGGAAGGTTACGTCCAGGATATCTCTGGAGAACTTTCTGAAGACTCTAAGCCTGTTCTGTTCGATGTGGGAGAGACAGAAAAAGAAGAGGACTCCGAGCGAAGTAGGAGCATAGATGAGATGAGTTATAAGAGCAGGTCGAAACGAGAGAGCAGACGGATGAGAGAGCTGGAGCAGGCTCAGTTCAGCTTAGAGCTTCTCAAGGTCCGAACCACCAGTGTGGGAGGTCCTCTGCAGGAAGACTCAGTCCCAGACAGCACCACCTGTCAGCTGGAAGACCATCACAGACTTTCACCACGGGGATCTCCAGCTAGTCATGGAAGTTTTGAACTGCTCAGTGTGGAAGACATGGAGACTGAAGGCTCAGGAGGTTTTGTTTCCCAGTCAACTGTACCTCAAGAACATCCCCAAGCACTGGATATGCAACTACACCAGGGGCTGAGAGATTCAAACTATAATGAAAAACCTGTGATGGAGCCACAAAACAAGACAGAGGGTCCAAGAGCAACATTTTATATTGCTTCTGACCAAAGTCCAGTTCATGAACCAAAATTCGAAAGCCCCAGCAAACCTTCCAAAGAGAGAAGAGAGTCCACATCTCGAAGGCCTGTAGTGGTGTTGATCAGTATGCAGAAGGAGAGCCCTGTGGAGGAGGGGGAGCTGCTGGCAGCCCAAACCCTAGAAAGAGCTCCTGAAACAGAAGCAGCATCATCCGATTCCCAAATGACCCCCATTGCAGGTTTGGATGTAGCATCAGAGATGGAACAGCCTCATGGGAGTGGTGCATTTGAAGTGGTCCCGTCTTCATCCGCCCATGAATCAAGTCCAGATGTACCCGGGATTTGTTCCTCAGAGGTGGACATCCAGATCATTCTTGAGCCAAAGGACAGTGTCCCCGCTGTTCTCCCTAGTCAGCAGGAGAGGAAGGCGATCCGGCCAGCACAGGAGGCTCCCAGCCCGGTCCTGGACACCAAACCTCCAAAAGCTCAGAAGAAGAGCTCAGCCCAGACTGTGATTGTGAACATGGTGGAGAAACCCTCCAACACTGTGTTCTCCCCACCCAGACGCAAGCTGCCCTTCTCCAAGTAAGTGACCCATTATACTGGAGGATATGA
>NW_023339762.1:8811167-8812010 GCF_004916995.1 Morone saxatilis | reverse complement strand
TTTTGCTTTCCAAGAAAAGAGCAATACACCTATGTGAAGGTGATATATTGTAGGGATTATTAGCACTTAATTAATGTATAGCAGCATTGCATTAAGGCTGGTGACCACTGTTTGATGCTGTATTAACAGATGAAAAGTAGATTTGAGTCTTTAAATGTCTGGTTTCGGATTGCAGGTCAGATAAGGATTTGGTGAACCAGGAAAGATCTCTGGCCATGTACGACTCCAAATCTGCTGGATCTAGAAACAGAGAGGTAGGACACACACACACACACACACACGTATGTGAAAACACCCACATGCTCCCTCACGCATCACATGCACATTGTTAAATCTTTATACAGTATATGTGCAGGCTAATATTGTTGCAATGAATCATTATTAAACTGAAAATTATATTATCATTATATTTTTTTTACCAACTCTAAAATATGCTGTAGCCACTGAAAACATCTGCTCAAAAACCTCAGAATCAGATTCACTTTAATTGGCCACAGATGGTAAAACATACAAGGATTTTGACTCAGTGGCTCTCGTTGTGTTTACAAATATTCCGAAAATAATCTAGACATACATCAGATTTACATTTATGCAGGATAAAAAAAACACACACCTATGTACAGCTGATGCATAATAAATAAACCTGGAACAAATCTCTAACTTACAATTTAAGTTAGATGAAAAGTCACCAAATCCCTCTTCTGTTTGAAATGCACTATATGAAGCTAATATGTTTTCTCGTACTATAATATAATACACACATTTATTTGCAGGCATTGTTTAGTTGAGTATCTGTAGCTACTTTTTGTACTTTTTGTGAAGAATTCACCTCATGAATGATGT
>NW_023339762.1:8799776-8811094 GCF_004916995.1 Morone saxatilis | reverse complement strand
ACACACACACACACACACGGTAGCGGCTGACCTGATGTTCCTGTGGTTGCCTGGAAGCAGGTGGGCCGCCCCGGCCCCAAAAAGAAAGCGCGGATGTCCCGGACACGCTCTGACTTCCTCACCCGCTGTAACTCTGAGGGGGCGACCCAGTCAGACGACGATGACGAATACTACATCCCCGTCCACTCCCACACGCTGCCCCCATCCCTGTCTCCCTCATGCGTCCACCCTGAGGCTGACTGTCACAGTGACTCCGAGATGGTAAAATACCGGGTCTCCGGAGGTTCCATGACCTCCAGGCAATTGATCAGCAATCTCTTTCCTGTCCACTCAGGCTGCCACCAATCTTTACCTTCTTCTCAGGTGGACCAGGTGGCAAGGGAGGAGCCTTTTAACACTGCTAACCACACTTTTGTCGTACTTTTCACTACTGAACTACTGTCAGACTGTTTGACTACTGAGCTACAGTCTGAGCAAACAGTCTCTCCACTTCGCTCAAACAGACCGTCACCGTGGCGGGCCTGGCGTGAATGGCCTTGCACGTCGCTCTGGTAGCTACTGGTTTGAATCTCAGCCCAAGCTGAGTCATCTCGGCTGTCATTTCTAGACTTCTTTCTCCTTTTAATCTCACAAAAGTACTGTATCTCTTTATCAAGGGATACTTCAACATTTTGGAGTTTAATTTTGTATTTTTCCTTCAGTTGCTGCAAATAGCAGTCCAAAGCCTAAGATTTTATAACTTGAGTTCTACTAATTATTATTAATAAGATATAACTTGACCATGATCTCACTTTTTACATCTGAAATGTTTTGCGTTGTTGTTTGAATAATCAATCTAAATGATTAATTGAATGTCAGCGATTAATTTTCTGTTGACCCAGTAACCCAGTAATTGACTAACCGCTTCACCACTCATTCTGAAGGAAAGGTATTTGGGTGAAGCTGATTTATTTATTTTTAGTTTAAAATGCATCAGTAAAAGCAACACACAGCTACAGCCTCAAATAATTAGTTTGCTGCTGTTTGCCCCCTCAAATTAAACTGTCACTTAAAGACAGGTGAAGAAGAAAACTTCACACTGTGTGCGCAGCTGTCTTGAAGGGAAAATAGAAGGTTAAAACTCAAAATGCAGCAATAATGTATTAAGGTATCCATGTATCTACTTTTTCAACAACAACAACAAACAGAGATGAAGACTGACTGAAGATCTTTTTCACTTATATTTTGATCTTCAGCAACAACACAGCATCATGCCTTGTGTCACACTGCACGCCGACCTCTGCTCCTGCATGCTGGAATCGTGAAAACCTTGAGCCAAACGACTTCTCACTAACAACGTCGTTTTCTAACAGGACATGACAAGCATGACCTCTGTTTCTCTCTCTCGATATCTCAATATCAGCGTCACTCTCTGAGTCAGTAGATTTATTATATCAGTACACTTCAATAGAACTAGAAGATCAGTCATTCACCTCAATATGTTGTTATTTACATGATTTACAAACATTTACCGCAGTTATGTGGAATTATGTACTCTATACTCTATGTTGTAGAATAAATTATCATATAAACATATTACTCCATAATATTTAAACAGAACATTGAGTAACGGGAACGGTAGTCAAAAACCACAGCGTCCTGGGCAGGTTTCCAACCTGCCAGAACCGGGTCTGTCCATTAGAATACGTGTTAATATATTTTGTTCTCTGCTCTCCAGCCATCTCACAAAGACCAGAAGAAGATCCATAAGACCATGTCATCAGGAGACCTGGGCAAGGTGGAACTCAGGAAAACATCCAGTCAGGATGGAAGGTAGATCACTATAATTATATCTTCTTACACATAAAATCCTCCTGCTCCTAATAACTTCACTTTTAACATCATCAGATTTACAGAACTGTAGCAAAAGTAAATTGACATTTCATGAGGTAAAACTCTCTTTGTTGAGGCAAACACTGGCTGTAGGCAGGGTCTTTCCTGGTTTTTGCGAGTGTCTTGGCCACGGTAGCTTCTCTTAACACACTTGGAAGGCGGATCTGTATTCAAATGGTTGCAGTCTGCAACTTCCCAGCTAGATGCCATTACACACTGTTCCTTTAATTGTCTTTTATCAGAGTTTTTCCATGATCTTTCGTCTGTTTTTGTGGCAAACATTTGTGTCAAATTAATCAATTGTGTTTGTGATTTAGCAGGATGAGAGGAAAGATGAGATTCTGGAGTAAGACAAAGCACTCAGAGAAAAAACTTTCAAGAGAGAAGCAGGGCAGCAGGAGCGAAGCTGGAGAGTCACAAGGTATTAAAAACAACACAAAATGTTTTGTCTTTATCCTTTGAGTGCAGATTTACAGACACGTGTACAGTACAAGTGCCTCCACCTCTTGATCCACCTTTCTGTCCATTCTCCCAGAAGGCCCTTCTCCTCCTCACAGTCCAGATTTGGAGGCAGCCTCTTCTCGGGGGCTCAGGGATAGTAAGGAGAACAAGGAGCCGTCTCCTAAGATGAGGAGGCGTCGCAGTGTGAAGATCAGCAGCATCGCTCTGGAACCTGCCCAGTGGCAAAACGATGCACTACACATCCTCACCTCGGCCCACGACTACCGCAGTATGAACGACTTCCTCATGAAGAAGGTAGGAGGGTACCTGAACACGCCTGAAACTTAAAATAGTCTACAGTATGCAGTTTAAAGGTACACTGTCCATGTTTTGAGAAATCTGTCATTGAGATTTCCAGCGAGTGCTATTCAGGCTGATACAATTTTGTTTGTCAAACAGCATTCATAAATTTATTAAAAAACATAAAGAGCAACATCTCCAGACACTGTCATCAGTTATTGAGACAGAGAAAGACATTTTACAGTGAGGTTAGGTTGGATTTAACTTGATTAATCTTGCAGACACTATTTGACACTCTTATTTGAACAGTGTCCTGATACAACTGCTACTTACAATATACTTTTAAATTACTACACACACACACTCTCACGCACACACACACAAACACACACACACACACAACTAGACACACTCATGTGTATGATGGGGCTGCTATAATCAGATTCAAAATAGTATATCTCCTTCATATTTTGCCTATTTGTGTGCTGCAATTGTCTAAGAGGATAAATTAACACCCTGTTTTGAAGTTGAATTATCATGCTACAATGTTAATATTATAGGATATATACAGTGCTGCGTCCACTTTTTAACATTGCATTACACATTACATTTTAACATCATGTTATCTCAATAAACAGTTGCTGACTTCTCTCAGCTGTTTTATTTACGTTTCATCGCCTTTGGAGACTGTTACTTGAAAATCATTTGTCCCTCCAGATCGCTGACCTAGAGTCTGAAGATGGTAAGAAGGACACCATGGTGGATGTCGTCTTCAAAAAAGCGCTGAAGGAGTTCAGGATCAACATCTTCAACTCTTACTCCACTGCCCTGGCGGTGAGTCCTCGCTGCTGTTTCCTCTTTGTTTTCGCTTGAAGGACCATATCTCTGTTCATCTCTGCATCAGTAATGTTGAGATAGAGATGTCAGGGGATTCGTCAGTCACATTAAAGTATACTAAAGTCTTCAATACTTTCCTGTGATTGTGTGTAAATCGTTATTGATGATTTGTTGAATGTTGGTGCCAAATATCAGGAGGATTCATTTGAAATTTGAAACAAAGAGCTGAACTGATGATCCTGTCCTTCCCTTTTCCCTCACCACCAGATGGATGATGGGAAGAGTATCCGTTACAAAGATCTCTATGCCCTGTTTGAGCACATCCTGGAGAAATCCATGCGTCTGGAGCAGAGGGACTGGAGCGAATCGCCGGTGAAGGTGTGGGTCAACACCTTCAAGGTTTTCCTGGACGAGTTTATGACAGAGTTTAAACCCATGGAGGGAACTATCGGCAGGGTAAGAAAATTAAAAACTGGAAGGATAAATGGATGAACAGAAATACTTATCAGAACATAAAAAAATTACATTCCAAGTAATGGGTCAGATAAAATTAAATATTGTAATAATTACTTCTCTCTGATCATTTTCTAATGAGAGTCAATTGTTCCTCTGCGGAGTTTCACCGCAGAAAAAATACCAGAGATTGTTTTGCCACATGAAAATGCAGTTAAAAGGGGATGTAAAAGTTAATTTTTAAGCTAAATTGCTCAAAGAAGCAGTGTAGTTGGATTTTGGCATTGTCACTGCTTGCCACTAGAATGTCACTAACATCACACACTATTTTTACTTACTTACCGCACTTTACAATACAAATAATACATATAATATATACACAAATAGCACAAGGTAACACATTTCTCTCATTCTAGGCTCCTAAACGTGAACGCAAGAAGTCGAGGAAAAAGGAAACGGACATTGTGAGTTGTACATTTTTAAGGACACTTTAAATAGCGTGTATACTAAAACAAACTGTTTGGAATGAAGGTGATAACTGAGCTGAGCTGACTGGTGGTTCTGCTGCCCCCTTGCAGGTGGAAGAACACAATGGCCATATCTTCAAGTCCACACAGTACAGTATCCCCACCTACTGCGAGTACTGCTCCTCACTCATCTGGATGATGGATCGAGCCTGCGTCTGCAAATGTGAGAGAGCGATGCGAGAACACACAAGTTTGACTTAAGATAGTTTTCGATTCAATTGTCCCACACCAAAGAACAGAAAAAGTACACATTGTTGCCTTTTAGTTTTGCTGTTTCTCATGTTTACTCTGACTTAACCAGCCATGAGCTGTATACATGTAGTCTGACAGATAAGTCATTCATTGAGCAGTTTTTTAACTTTCATCCTGCATCAGCAGTGCTACAGCACATATACCAAGAGCTCACAAATAAACCTTATACTTTAAAGATAATGACAGACAGTTTGAAACAGGACAAGCACCTGCTCTGTTCTAAAGGTCCAGTGTGTAACATTTAGGATACTCTGTTGGCAGAAATGGTCTTCATTAGTGTATAATCACCTGAATATAGGAATCGTTGTCCACCATGTTGAACCACCATGTTTCTACAGTAGCCTAGAAGAGGCAAACCTAATGCTCGCTGTAGAGAGAGGCATGGCAAACTGTAGTTTCTCCTTTGCGCATTAAAGGGGGAGGGGGTGGAGCTAGATGCCACTAAAATCCTACACATTGGACCTTTAATTCCTTTTCACTTTCTGATTCATCAGGGACAATGAGTGAAAGTTAGAATTTTGACTTTCACATTGTAGTGTATTGGAAAGCATTACATGGGTTTCAACTGTAAAGAAAGAAAGATAGATTGTTCATGACTTTATTGAAACAACATGAACAAACCTCTGATTTATTATGTCCCCAAACTAAATGAATGGTATATTATGAGTGTTACCTGTCTTATTTTGACTTTTTGTACAAAATCATTTGTCTCTGAAACAAATGTATTTGCCTTTCCTTTTGCAGGCTGTAAATATCTGTAAGTGTGCCTAATATTACAGACACACAGATATACACACCACCAGCAGTTCCTAATGTTCTCCTAACTCACTTACCCACAGGCACTCAGGCCCATGTGTAGTTTTTATTTCCATCCACACAGCACATTACACCCCCTCCTACTCCTTGCGCACACACACACACACACACAAACAAACATGTTCATACTCACAAAACTCACACTCTTGCCCTGCCTCCCTGAGTGTAAGAAAAATCTGATTAAACCTCCCTCTCCTTTCAAAAATCTATCTTTTATCTAGTTATAAGCTCCATCTGCACTTACAGTGAGAAACAGACGTCACATTCAAACTCTCCGCCGCCGCCTCAGTGTTTGCAGTCTCAGTCTTGGGGTTGTGACTGACGGCAGCTGTTGGTGCAGTTGTGCAGAGGTTGGAGAAATGCCATCGGTCTGATTGTGTTGTTCTGTTGTTCTGCAGTGTGTCGCTACGCCTGCCACAGGAAGTGCTGCTCCAAGATGACCACCAAGTGCAGTAAAAAGGTAGGAGGAGATTTTTTTTGTCCATTATTTTTAGGTTTCTTGTTTCAGGTAATATCGCAAGGGTTTAAGATGCATAAATACAACATTTGATATGGATGTCACATCAGTTTAGTCACTAATCAGAACTTTGATTCAATTTTGATTTACTTTGAGACTTTATGTTTTGAAACATAGTACAAATTACAGTGTGCCGACCACATTTTGGCAAGATTTGTTCAGTTTTCTATCTATTTTATGATTTTTTATTCAGAAATAACGAAACTTTATTACAACCCAATTGTGGCTTTTTTAAATAAAGGCTTTGTCAGCTAATCAAAAAAAAACCACTTACTTATTTTTTCTTGGTTTAATATTCAGCCTCTGGGTCTTGTAGATAAAGGCATCTATTGGTACCTATTACTCTGATCAGTTCCTCTGTTAAGAGAGTTTCTGTACGTTTTTGAAATAATACATCTCTTTTTGAAAACAATCTACCTATCATTAAAATAAATTTGAATTAATGAGCTATAAACACACTCTTTCTCCATTCAATACGCTCAAAGGTTTTGTCGCTAAAGGCTTTTGTGGTCTGGTATGACCAGTAGGTTATAGTGGCTAATATTAGCATATGTTAGCACATTTTAAGTAGATATTCATGTATAATATTATTGAGTGATAAATGAGAGTTTCTGTCTCATTTATCTTCATACCGAAATTGATATAGGGGACGTAGTAAAAGTCGCATACTGTACATAAGGCTCCCTTTACTGTGACTTTAAGGTGTTTCTGTGTTTTGTATCCAAGTATGACCCGGAGCTGTCGTCTCGGCAGTATGGCGTGGAGTTGTCCCGTCTGACCAGCGAGGAGCGAACAGTGCCTCAGCTCGTGGAGAAACTCATAAACTACATCGAGATGCACGGCCTCTACACAGAGGGAATCTACAGGAAGTCGGGCTCCACCAATAAGATCAAAGAACTCCGCCAGGGGCTGGACACAGGTTAGACTGACTCTGACATAAACAAGAAAAAATAGGAAATGTTTCATTTCATGTCTGTGTTTTCATGTAACTCATGTTCACTGTCAGTTAATTCATTGTGTGCTTCTAATGTGTAAGAAGTGTTCGCTAATGTGATGATATTTTAAAGTTTAAAGTAAAAGCTGTTTATGGAGTCATTACGTACTGTAAATACTGATTTTTTATAAATTAGACTACCTTTGAGCAGCTGCAGGTCTGTGTTAAAATCTAAAAGTCTTTTCAGGCATAGACAATACAATACTACAACAACAACTACTACTACTACTACTACTACTACTTATTTTCTTCGTCTTCTTATACTACAACTATCACTACCACAACTTCTAAATATACTGTATACAGTCACAAAAGGAGAAAGATGAATGAAACCTGAACATATCGCTCTGTTCCAGATGTGAGCAGTGTGAACCTGGATGACTACAACATCCATGTCATTGCCAGTGTTCTCAAACAGTGGCTTCGTGACCTGCCCAGCCCTCTCATGACCTTTGAACTGTACGAGGAGTTCCTCAGGGCCATGGGTAAGCTCGTAATTGTGTCAGTCTGGAGGCTCCTCCAGCTGAGAGTCGGTTTCAGAAGGTGAAATGTTACTTGGTCTCATGGTGTGCGCTTGTTTTCTTTTCAGGTCAGCCAGACAAGCGGGAGGTGATACGAGGGGTGTATTCGGTGATCGACCAGCTCAGCAGGACACACCTCAGCACGCTGGAGCGCCTCATCTTCCATCTGGTCAGGTGAGTGATGAGATAATAATCAACATCAGCAGTAGAGCCTCAAGCAGGAGGGTTTTCATTAGATCTGAATAACGTTTTTGCCTGTCAGCAAAGTCTCTGTGCAGTTTAATATTCGAAGCAGTGGTTCCAGACTCTCTTTGTTTTTCTCTCACTGATTATCAAACACACTGGATTAGCTGTCTCACTCACATGCCATCCTGTCAGTGTTGATTGGGAATGGGTGTCAAACTCTGTAAGGATCAACATCAGGATTAACAGCATTATATTGCGGTGGTTTTCAGGATCGCCCTGCAGGAGGAGACTAACAGGATGTCAGCCAACGCCCTCGCCATTGTGTTCGCTCCCTGCATCCTTCGCTGCCCAGACACGATCGACCCGCTGCAGAGTGTCCAAGACATCAGCAAAACCACAGCGTATGTCTACTGCCCTCTGTAGTTCCCCAAATTAACTCTTTGGCTCATAAAATAGGGCTTGTAAACCGAATAACTGCCTGTAACAGCACTTTTCAAATTCAATCTCAGGCTAGTTACAACATAAGTGTTTTATAAGTGGAGATTTACACATTACTAAATTAAAACAGGTTTCATTTCACACAAACAGTTTCTTTCATAAAGATAAGTTGTTACTAAATACTGACTTACTCTAACATATACATTTACAAAGGATTGGTAGTTGAGTATAACATAATATTTGCTGCCCTAAGACTGCCACTTTTGTAAGTTATGTTACAGCTTGTGACGCTACAGTTACTTTGATTAGACAGGGTTACAGATGTTAACCAACTAGTAACTAATTTGCATAGTACTTCAAGGACTTCACACACAAATTCTGTAATCGATTTACAAATAGATTGTGCAAGCTAATCCTCTATTCTATTCGTATTTTATTCAACTCTGTTTTAAATGGACCTCTCCCCTGTAGGTGTGTAGAGCTGATCATCAATGAGCAGATGAGCAAGTACAAAGCTCGTCTGAAGGACATCAGCAGTCTGGAGTTTGCAGAAAGCAAAGCCAAGAGCCGACTGACCCACATCAGGAAGTCCATGGTAAGATCTGACAACAGCTCTCTAGGCGTCTAAGCCAAGTTACATACTGTATTATGCTAAAGACCTTAGTATGAATAATCGTTATTGTTGGCATTGACATGGATGTTTTTCTACTTGTTCCTCTCACTCATCATTTAAATGGTGACTCAACAGTTTTCAGCTCCATGAGCAGCTGGCATGGTTTTCACATGGCCATGGCAGGAGTTCATTCCTCCGTGTTTCTTCACATCTTTCATCAACAGATTTTGCTGTGTCTTTGTAACACAAGCAAAACGCGGACAAAAAACCCACTCGGGGGGGATATAACTCAAACATGTACACAGCAGAGTAACTTTGCATGAACCACTTCGACCTTTAAACTAAATATATTCCTCTCATGGAGGCAAAAACCCTTCCTTTTATAAGAGCATTTCTGACACCTCTCCATTATTAATGCCTGTTCTTCTAACTTACTTTTCGGTAGTTATTCAGAGAAAAACAACATCCATATGAATGATAAATAGGTATAAGCCATCAAGGCTTTTTTCACAAGAATTCTGAACTTTACAGAATTATGAGAGGGAAAAGAAACAACAACCCATTGTATTTGTAATGCAAAATCGCAGCAGCAGACTTATGCAAAATACTTTTTTAACAAGGGATTAAATTACTCTGCTCTCTAAGGAGCAGTAAGCTGTGTCTTTCTGGCAACAATAATTAAAAGATGCTGCCAACTTGTTTGTGATTCCCAAGCCTCTGGAATTATTCTACCAACCAGGGGAGTAGTGGGGGGTAAACCCAAGCAAACTCAGTTTATCCACCTCTTTGAAATGAGAGTTGACTCGTCTATTTTCAGATCAACTGTATCAGTCAATGAGGGGAACCAACACACAGTTTACCTACCTCTGTTTTTACACCCCTGCTACCAACCAGCTGTATCTAAACTTTCCCAGTAAGCATAGTTTAATGATTCACAGATTGAAATATGTCTAAACAATTTGGTTATAACTTGAGAAAATTAGGTTAAAAAGTGATGTTTTTTAGACACATGGACCTGAGACAGTTATATTTAATTAAAGTGTCTTAAAAAACGTTCACTTTCCAACCAAATTTAGCTCAGTTTGAACCTAAATGTTGAGACATCTTTTGACCAAATCACTAAATCCATGCTTATTTGATTACCTTCACCGCTCCTTAACCCTAATCTGTCCTTCCCTCCTTCCTCCCCCCCACCCCTCCTTTCAGAAACCTGTACTAATTGCTGTTAGGTTTATGAGCATAACCCGCACTGCCACCCCGGTATGTATGCCCCTGCCACTCCATGTGCCGCCCGCCACCAGTCCTGTCCTGTCCGTCAGTCTATTTGCTCCGTCCGCTCATTGTCTGTTATATGTACCTCCAGTCATAGTACTCGTCACGTCTGTCTGTAAGCTAGTTCACTTTCAGCTGTCTGACCCTGTGTTCTGTGGAGTTACTGCTAACACTGTTGAACTGAGTTAGACTCACACTTTTTCAGATATGGCTAATTATGTAGCTGTGTTGTTTGTGTTAAGTTAATTGTCAGAATTTCCAACATGGCGTTATTGCTTTGTCTGCCAAGTCTCTGTGGAAAGCAAACCAAGCTAACAACTGGCATCCCATGCTGCTGTTAGAAACAGCACTATTGAGTTAGCGACACCATTCCTGTGGGACAAATGAAAGCTATTATGTCTGACTAAAATTAGTGAAATTGACCCAATAGCATATTTTTTTTTACAGTTCCAAGGAAAGTCCAGTGTAACCACTGCTGTAACTGTATTTTTGTTTTTGGTTAAAGCTTCTGTTTGTGGTGAGCACCACTGACTGCTCTTTGCTTTTTGTTTCTGCTTCACAACTTATTGACATGCAGCCTAACACAGCTAAACTTAAGGTAATGCCCAAGTGTGTGTTTGTGTGTGTGAGTGTGTGTGTGCATATGTGTGCGTGTGTTTGTGTTGAGCAGCAGGCCCTGTAGTTTCAGCAGTGGTGTTGTGAGTTCGTATGTGGTCAAAACATGCAGCTGTGTCTATAGCGAGTCTGCTGTCTGTGCAACATCACTGTCGCTGTCAACAAAAAACTAAATCAGATGATTATGATCGGTCAGACTCCACCAACACACTCTCTCACCCTGTGATTTTGTGTGTGAACTTGCAGAGCAAAGGTCGGGTTCGGCAGGGCAGCACCCAAACGCCCTCACCTCCTCTCAGCCCCAAGGTGCCCCCTGTGGTGGATGGAGAAGGTGCAGGAGGAGGAGAAGGAGGGGGTGGTGGTGGAGGAGGAGGAGGAGAGGTGGAAGATTAAGGAGTGGGAGGGAAAAAGAAAAGGAGAAGGTGGAGGAGGAGGAAAAGGAGGAGACCTGTAGAAAAAAAAAAGCGAGGGGGGTGCAGCTGGGACGGAGCAGAGGGCACGGGGAGGACGGGGGCCGGGGTGAAGTGAAGGAACGGGTAAAGGTGAGGAGAGAAAGGATGTGAGACGAGGAGGAAAGAAAAAAAGAATATATGAAATAATGGGAAGGGGGAGGAGGGCAGAGGGGGAGGTGAGAGCAGGAGAGGCAGAGAGAGACAGAGAGAGA
>NW_023339762.1:8788663-8799751 GCF_004916995.1 Morone saxatilis | reverse complement strand
CCGCTTCCTTAACCCTAATCTGTCTTCCCTCCTTCCTCCCCCCCCCCCTCCTTCTTCCGAAACCTGTACTAATTGCTGTTAGGTTTGATGAGCGAGTGGGTCCCCGCCACTGCCACCCCGTCTGTTTGCCCCTGCGTGCCTCCATTGCCGCCCGCCACCGGTCCTGGGTCGGCTGTCGTCGTCTGATTTGCTCGTCCGCCATTGTCTGTTATATGTACCTCCAGTCATAGTACTCGTCAGCGTCTGTCTGTAAGCGTAGTTCACTTTCAAAAGAGAAAAGCTGTCTGGACCCTGGTGTGTTGTCTGGTGGAGTTACTGCTACACAGCTGGGTTGAATGAGTTAGACTCACCTTTTTCAGTGCACTGGCGTAATGTATGTAGCTGTGTTGTTTTGTGTTAAGGGTTATATTGTCAGAATTTCCAACTGGCGGTTTGATTGCTTTGCTTCTGCGCAAGTCTCTGTGGAAAGGCAAACCAAGCTTACGAACTGGCATCCCATGCTGCGGTTAGAAAGGCCGCACTATTGGGTTAGCGACACATTCCTGTGGGACAAATGAAAGCTATTCATGTCTGACTAAAATTAGTGAAATTGACCCTGCATATTTTTTTTTACAGTTTCCAAGGAAGTCCAGTGTACCCCCTGCGTCACTGTATTTTTGTTTTGTTAAGCTTCCTGTTTGTGGTGGCACCACTGACTGGCTCTTTGCTTTTTGTTTCTGCTTCACAAACTTTATTGACATGCAAGCCTAACACATTGCTAAACTTTAAGGTTAAGCCCAAGTGTGGTTTGTGTTTGGTGTGTGAGTGTGTGTGTGGCATTATGTGTTGCGTGTGTTTGTTGTTGAGCACGCAGGCCCTGTAGTCTCAGCAGGGTGGTGTTGTGAGTGTCGTATGTGGTCAAAACATGCAGCTGTGTCTATATCGGGTCTGCTGTTGTGCCAACCTCACTGTCGCTTTCAACAAAACTAAATCAGATGATTATTGATCGGTCAGACTCCACCACACACTCCTCTCCCTGTGATTTGTGTGGTGGACTTGCAGAGCAAGGTCGGGTTCGGCAGTTTTGCAGCACCAAACGGCCGCTCACCTCCTCTCAGCCCCAAGGGTGCCCCCTGTGGTGGATGGAGGAAGGTGGCAGGAGGAAGGAGAAGGAGGGCGGTGGTGTAGGAGGAGGGGAGGAGGAGGAGGAGGAGGGCGTTGGTGGAGGAGATTTTGGAGAGGATGCAGCTGACAATGGGCTGAACGAGCGCAGCAGTTGGCGGCCAGCAAGGGAGCGATCCCTCATCCGGCAGATCGAGTGGTCTGCAGAAGAGAAGTATGACGTTCTCTCAGATGACATTGGAAGTGTTTTGGTTGTGTGGGTGGTTGTTGGTGTTGTTGTTTGTTTTTTTTTGTACGTGCTTGGTTTCGGCACTTCTTGTGGGTGTTTCTGTGTTCCGGCCGCGTTCGTCCTTGCGTTCTGTGTTTGTTTTTCTTGCTTCTGTGGTGTGCCTGTGTGGTGGGGCTGCTCTTGTTCTCGCGTTGCCGGCCTTCCTGGTCGTTTGCGTGTGTGGTGTTGTGGGGGGTGTGGTTGTGCGCGGGGGGGCTGCGTGGTGTGTCTTGGCGGCCGTGGTCTATCGGCTCGGCCGGCGGGCTCTCGGTTTTGGTGCTCGCCGGGCGGGCCCCTCGCCCTCGTGGTGTGTGTGGTGTGTGGTGTGTGTGGTTGTGTTGTGTGGTGTGTGTGTGGTGTGTGTGTGTGTGTTGGTCTTCCCTGGTGTGTTGGTTGCTTGTCGCTCTGGCTCGTTCCTCTTCTGGCTGTTCTTGTCGTCTTTTTCCGGTGTTTGTATGCTGCCGTCTTTCTGTCGTTCTGTGTGTGCTGCTGTTGTCCGCCGCTGCGTTGGCTGCGCCCGCTGCGCCGCGGCGAGTGGGTGTTGTGTTCTTTGGGGGTGTTGTCTCGGGTCGCGATGCTGCGTGGCGTGCCGGTCCATGGCTCCCGGGGTTGTCTGGTGCGTTGAGGTTGCTGCGTGCCGTTACGGCTTTCCTGTGCTTTTTGGATTTGATGTTGCTGTCTGGCCCTGTTGCCGCGCCTCTCTGGCATGTGACTTGGGCGTCGGTTGTTGGCCGGTCTGTACCCAGGTCTCTCGTCTTGTCTGGTGTGTGTACGCTCTGTTCTTGTTGTCTCTGTGTGGTGCGTGTCCTGTGTGTCGCACTCTCTGCCCTGCTCTTCCTCCGGGCGCCGTGTTCGTCGCGAGTCGGTGACGGCGGCGGGCGCCGCGACGCTCGAACTGCAGGTGTGCCCCTACCCCTTTCGCTCCGGCCGCTTCCTGCCCTTGTCTGGCCCTCCCCGGCCCTCACTGTGGTGGTGCCGCGGCGCGCGCGCGCCCCGCGCGTGTATATAAGTAGGTATAAATGATGGTTGTATTGTCAATTTATAGAAGCATCAGCGACTGAGGTGTGTTAGAGGTACAACACAAACACGGTATTTAGGAAGTTTAAACAACGAGGAGACCACTGTGTGTGTTATTGTATGAGTGATTGACGATATGGATTGTGTATAAGTGTCGCTCTGGATGGTGTGTGTATCTCGATTGTGTCTGTGGATGTTCATTTATCAGGGCGGGCACATGGAAAATTAAAGGTTGAATGTTGGTTGTGTGGACACATTGTTGCATCTAATTGATCTCCCTTGGTGGTTGTTGCACGGTCGCCGCTCTGCTGTGCGATGGTGTTACAGTGACGATATGGATGGGGGTGGAGTACGTATTAGTTCGGTCGGGTGCCCCGGCCCCCTCGTGCTCCACTACTCATCTGCTCACCGCAGGCGGCCATTTATTTGTGACGTGTTCAGCTTCTGGTGTTGGTATCTTTGGCGTGGACTGTGTATATTGAGATGTATGAGTGTGTCCTCATGTGAAAACCAGTAACCGTATCGTATGGAGATGTGTGTTGCGGTAATTAAGACGTGTTGTGTATATTCGAGTAATCGCTTGATAATACCTAGGTGATTGTTCACTAGCATAAATTAAAATAATGGCGGGTGGTAATTCGCTCTCACGGCTCGACGTCGGTCCGGGCCCGCGGGGCCCCCCGGGCGATTAGGTGGCGGCAGGCCGAGGGTTATTAGGGTAATTGGCATTGTTGGTCAGGGGCCAGAAGGGTATTTGATCTCACCACCCGGACTTCCAAGGACAATACGACAGGCGGCGTCTAATGATCATTAATGGATGACTCTTGGCTGTGTTCATGCTGTCTCAGTGCAGGTCCGCATGACAGGTGTGGGTAGCATGCCGGGGGATGGCCCCGATCAGGAGGACTGCAAGAGAAGTAACTGACCCTTCCTGGTCTGTCTCGTGCGCGGCTGTCTGCGGCCTGTATTTATCGCTAGTGTTTGGGTAATAACGCCTGTTGCTTTTTTCTTCTGCTTATTGGATGATGTGTCCCCAGTTAGAGGACACTGATGTGTCTGCTGGCCTGCACATGTAGCCGGCATCTACTCCTCCCACCTTCAGTGGGGATTGGTCCAGGTTTTGAAGATCAACTTGTAACCTACAAATTAGGTGCAGCTGTGTAGGCTCAGTGCCTGTTTGTCGCCTCTTTTTACTTTAGTAGCTCGATTTAATAAGGGTTACTTGGGGTATCTTTTTGAGGTTCTTATTTGTTTTGTTTATTCACGTTCATATGCGTCAGGCTAGTGATTAGTTGTGATTACTGGGCATTTAACAGAGAGTGGCAGTATACCCTGAGAAAGGAAGTACAGTTTCCAGTGCATGATTCACAGTGTAGCAGTGTCGATGCGATTCAGTACATTCCGCTTATGCAGTAGTCTGTGTACCATAAGGGCCTCATGTAGCTGGGGTACCGCGCGGCATTCACTATGACTGATCTACAGGCTTGGAAGTCTCGGAGTTATCTGAGTACGTGGTAGCTTAGTTGATCTGGCTGTCCTACCAAGGAGGCTCGTGTCTGGGTCATACGTTGTTTGTCAATTGTCTATCGCCAGTGTTACAGGTATCTGCCTTTTTCCTGCACCTTTGTTTTTCTACTTCTTGTTATTTCTTCCAGAACATTCAGTTCGTTATATACTATTCAAATGGACTCGATACATTTTCAGGTTATATTATTAATATTCATTAATATTAATTATTATACACTCGCGCTCAACTGTGTATGCTCATATATATTATTATCATTTATTATGCACATTGTCTTGATAGTTTTTTGTTGGAACCAATGATTGTTATTCTGAAAGGTTTGTTTGGTCTCTGACATTATAAGCCTTTATTTCTACCGTGTCTGTGGTGTGGGTGTGTGAACTTAAGTAGCTTGTGTGTGTGTTGTGCATGTTTACAATGAATGAATGTTGAGCACTCTGCACTGGATTAATCCGTATGTCACATGGTTTACGTTTCTCTATCACTTTTCTTAATATCCTCTCTGGTTAAAGGTGATAAAGAGTTTCTGGCACATCAAGTGTACGCTAAATACTAACTTATTAGGAATGGTTTTCTATTGTTGGTTGTAGGGGAAAGTCCTTTGCACTCGCCCGCATCTAAACGTCCACGTTTAGTCACTACTACCATCGAATTTATTCTTGATCTTCTCTTTCTCTGTTATCCAATGCGGCTCTTCGTGACTCCTTTATCCCCGGGTCTTGGGCTGTAAGGTGCTTGTTCTCTGCCTGTTAACTCAGACAAAAATAATGAGTATTATCTCGACCGTCCATGTGTTTTCATTATGCCTACTCTTTCTGCTCTCTGTCACATTATCAATATTCCAAGCAGTCAGTGTACTATTCCGTTTTTTTAGGCCTCTTGAGTAGCTTACCGCAATGTGTCTCTCATCTTAGCTCATATCCTTCCTTGCTTGCTGCGGTTTGGTGACAGATCTTCTGGGCAAACATTGTCCGATCCACCAACAATCAGGTGTTATCAATGTTTCTTGAAGCTGGAAGTTGTTAATGAACTGCTGTCTCAGTTTTTAAATGCAGGTGTGGAGCTTGCGTCGTGGTGTTCTTTTTACACTCTTTGTAGACTTGTTTTTTATAAAAAATCTGTTTTTGGAGGTGAGGTGAAGGACAAAATTGGTTCCAGGTAATATTCTTGGAAGTTATCGAATATTTGATAGGGGTAATTGTTCTTTGTACATGTCCAGGTTATGTTACATATGGCTTTGGGCCAAAAAAATAAAATTTTTAAGGGTGAATGTATGTTCCTGGATTTGCTGCTCTGCTTCTCTGGTTGTTTTTGCTTTTTTTACGACAGTGTTGTTACTTTTGTTATGATTATGCTTTTTGGGGTGTACTTGGTTAAATGAATTGTTATAAGTGTTTAAAGATTTCTTCTATCATTCCTGATATCGACTCGGTTCATTTCTCTTTATCATGGGCCTTTTAGCGGCCCTCTCTCGGTTCTGTCAATGTTTGTGCGTCAGCTCGAAAAAGAAACGCGTGTCTTATTTGTCTCACCCCTCTGGACACGGTTACCCTGGCGTAATAAGGTGCATTTGTGTTATGAATTACGTTTTTTTTTAATGATACAAACATGCGTTATGGTTGTAGAAAAGAAGACTTTATGGGGATAATTAGGTTGCTTTATTAAAAAGCTATAAACTGTCAGTATCAAAACACAAATGAGGTTGACTATATTTTATAACCCTAGGCAGAAGTCAAGAGAAATATATGTGTATGTACTTGATGTACTCATTTTTTTTCTCACTATATAATTTTTGTTCTTTTCCTTTCTTGGAAGTTATTGACGAGCTTAAGATCAGAACAGCAAAGCCACAGGTTGACCTGAACCGATTCCGCTGCGCTAGAAGACGCAGGTGCCGCCCACATTTATTCACATTATTGTTCTGTTGGGACAATGGCAGTCTTAAACATTTTGTGTGTCTTATCTAAATATACCAGTATTAGCGAAATCACCTTATTGATTTTTATCTGTAAAACTGAAGTTATGGTTGACAGTTTACTGTTATTATATATGATATTTTATTTTTAGTGTATTGATATATTTACCTTTATAATTTTATGTGTATATATACATCTGAGTTACTTATTGCGCAGCTGTTATTCAAGTATATTTTTTTTAATATATACCATGCCAAGGTTTGTTAGTTTGATTTTTATTTTGAGGTACCTCATCAACTATTCATATCCTTTGATCAGCGGATGTTATTAGGTATATGACTAGTTGATATTACGGCTGCTTTAGGTAGCGGCTATAGTCGTTTTACTATGTACTCACCGCTATGATTAATAATTGATATAACTATACTATTATATACTAGATAACTGATAAAATATGATTTATTGTTTATATGATACGTTATCATATATGTCGTTTTATTTTCTCTGTATCTGTATTATATGTGTATATATGTATATTATAGTATAATTATGTTATATGTGTTAAAGAAATATATATTTTTTTATGTGTGTGTGGGTGTGTGTGTGTGTGTGTGTTATAACTTACCGGTATTATATACTAATATAATAGATATATATATATAGTTTATCATTTCAGGGAGGCTAGTAAAAATATTAAAATCACTAATTGACATAAATATATACAAACAGTATGATTAATGGAGCTAACTATCATGAGTATAGACATAATAAATACCTAATAGCATTATAAAATATAATATAGAAGATACATATACATATACATCATACAATCAAATATATGTATATTAATATATATTACTATAATACGTACTATTATATAACTATAATTATAGACTACTACTAACTATACTACCCTATATATATATATTTGTATTATTACGAATAATACTATATACTACTATATTATATACACATATATATAAGATATACCGCCTATTATTACTACTATATATATGAGAATGTTACACGTAAGCTCTGTTACAAGAAAACATCCACAGGGGTTGACTTTCACGCTGTTATATGAAAAGGAATACAAATGTGTGATGTTGTCCCGAAGAGAAACACTGAATGTTGTCATGAAATGTGGGGGCACCCTGGGTCCTTGCTGGCCAGCAATCCCGCGGGTCCGGTCCAACCCTGTTGGCCTTGCTGTTATCTTCAGTGTCAGTATCCCACATAAACGGTAAAAAGGGCCCCCAACAAGCAGTTATATATATAAAAAAATGTGGTGATCAAGCCGCGGAGTAGCCAATCACATTTTTCTCTGGGATTCTGCTTGGGTGAAAATATTGTCAACTCATTTGCTGTCTTGATGCAGTTTTGCCTTTTTTAATAGCAGAATGAATTTCCCCCATAGTCTTTTTTCTTACAACCATAGACTGTTTGTAATTCATTAAAAAAAGAAATCTAACCACAAAGCTTGCACTCGTATACGTAACCGTGTCGCAGAGTGGTGCAGGACAAAAGACACGTTTTCTTTTTTTCGCTTGTGTAGCACGGAACGGCATGACCAGAGACGAGAGTTGGGCCTGCTAAATGTTGCCATGTTAATAGTAGATTAATGAACCCGTAACAGGATCAATATATTTTTAGTAACACTTTTATAAACAGATCTTTTAAACCTATGTACACCCCCAAAAGCATGATCATAGAATAGTAATACCTGTGTTAAAAGAGGAACAAAAACAACCATGAGAAAGCCAGAGCATGCCTTCCAGTGACAGGGTACATCACTTTTTAAAATTTTTTTTTTTTTTTTTTGGCCAAGATCTGCCATATTGCCAGAGATGCTGCCTGGACATGTACAGGTATGCATCCCATCAAATATCATCTTCAAGTTTTTTGACCTTGGAATCCCTCCACTCTCGCTCACTCATCTCACCTCACCTCCCAGAAACAGTTTTTTTTTAAAACAGGTTACAAGTTTATATGTTGTAAAAAGAACCACACTGCAAAGTCTCCACACCTGCATTAAAATGAGATCCAGCAGTCTTAGATGGAGACTTCCGCTTCAGGAAAAGTTGATTACACTGATTGTGTTTGTTGAGATCGGGCAATGGGTTGCCCAGAAGTATCTGTTTCACAGACGCAGCAGCACAGGAAGGTATTTGCAGCTTTCAAGTATGAGCTGCATTGCTGTTAGCTACTCAGTAGGCCTAAAAAACGGAAATATTACCTGCTTGTTTGCATTACTGTATGGGACAGGAGACGAAAGAGAGGAGCATATGAGAAAACCATGGCGGTCTGAGTTATTTGCTAATTGTTTTTGTTGGTAAAACAGGCGAGTAACATGCTACTTTTCAAGCCAGAACCGGGAGATAAGAGGATGGAAGAGCCGTATTTGGTAAAGGAAGAAGAAGTACTTTAGAAGGTTTCTGGATGGTCAAGAGGAATGGGTGGACGGTTTTGAGAGTGCGGGCGAGTAGACTTTCCCCACAACTCGGACTAATGAAACTTTCGTATATGAGTTACTTTTAGTGTCACGTGATGGTGCTAGATACTTTTATCACTTTACCAAAGAGGGACCATAGAAACTGTGTGAGAGAAGGAAGTACACACAACATGTGGGAGTTAATCCAGTGGCAGGATTGTACATTTCATTCATTCAACGACATGCACAACACTAACACAGCCGCACAGCCAACACACACGACAGGAAAATCGTTTTATGGTGGAACAAAAAACAAACCTTTGAACACAATATTGTCCACAAAGAAGCATATAAGACAGCAATAATATATATATACACACATACCATGATATAATATACTATAGTACTATAATTAAAATTCAAGTCTGATGTCACGTTAATACGACATGTGTTTCTGGATAAAACAGAAGGATGAAAAGCCAAGTTTTGCAGGGAAGGCAGTTACAGTCACTTATGGCTGATTTTACATTTGACAAGTAAACGTGACACCAGACACGTAGCTCTGTGAGCGCACAGATCAACAGCTTTTCCTTCAATTGTTTCCCCAAGAGTATAACCCGGGGACACCCAGAACTGACTCTGTTCATTGTGAAATAGGAAAAGAGAAAAACCGAATGACGGTGAGGCCAGCAAAACCAGCACAGAATCAAAAGTGGAACCTAAATTCTAGACACGAAACTTTGCAAAAATAGAGAAACAGGAAATAGAGACTAATCAACAATGACCCAGGAGCAGCACTGGAGTTTCTTTCTATGTACACTTTTTTCCTCTGTAAAATAATAATAATAATATATATAATACATCAATAATATATAATAATAATAATGTAACATACAGCTGTAACGTATTCCTGTACAGTGTCTTCAAACTGACATTGGTAAAGGTGTGATGGAGTAGCATGCAGCCTGTTGGCTGGTGTGTCCTGTGTAAACGTGAAAAGCAGATTTAGCTTGGCACTGGTTACAGACAAAATGCCCACCAGTTCAGTCAGTATGGCTACATTTTTTCTGGGTGGCTTTAACCACCTGCCCACATGCTGAAAACTAAAGATGGGGCACTATAACATTTGGCTTTGCAGGTGTGGGTTTTCTCTGTCTGTCTCACCACCTGTCCTTCCCTTCTTCTCTCTCTCCCCTCTAACTGACCCTGGGGCTCCAGCAGGGGTCAAACGGCTCTGAGATCAGAGGGTCAACAAACACGACCAACCACGTTTTTTTTTTTTTTACTTCACACTGTTCCAGCTTTCTGCCGTTCACATTAGTCATCAGTCCGCTTTCTCTGACCATCTGTCATTTTGTCCCTCTTCTCTTCTTTTATTCCCACAGCTTTATGCTTTGACTGGACCAGGGGAGGAGGGAGGTGGGCACTGAGGAGGGGCAGCAGGTGAGGCTGGGCACAAACCTAGCCCCGTGACCAGCCTCGTTCAACCCCGGACTCTCCCTCCTCCCCTTCTCGTACACCCTCCTGCACTCGAACAGGCGGCGACGGGCGTTCCTTCCCTCCTCGGCTTCACACCATGAACTCGTTGCTGCCGTACAGAACCAGCTGCTGTGGCCCCGAGCTGAAGTCCGACTCCCTCCGGTGGCTTCCCGAGGGTTCCCGTGGTGAGCTGCGGCTTAGCCTGAGCCTGTGGCGAGTCTTACCAGCTCTTTGGCTCCCCTCTGCCTCAGCCAACGGGGCACCCAACCCACAGGAGGTGAGGAGGGGCCCGGAGGAGGAGGAGCGGAACCGGTAGTGAGGGGAGGGAGAGCCGGAGGCGTTGGAGGAGAGAGAGGAAGAGGGGTGGTAGGAGGAGGAGATGGTGGAGGTGGAATCCGCAGAGTCTTGGGAGTCGGGCTGGCGGCGCAAACCTCGCCTGCCCTTTGCATCCGACTTTCTGGAGCGATAAGTGCCACGGTCTGCAGAGAAAGACAGCAGCAGTGGCAGAGAGGGGTTACAAACACATTGTACAGCACTTAATGCTACTCCAGCAATGTTATTGATTAAAAACACATTATAACCATGTTGACAATATACTGTTTAGACACATTTACAACATTTAAAAGTACAAATGTCAAGATTCAAAGATTCAAAACTGAGAAAACGCTTTGTGGGACAGATGCTTTGGCACCTTTTAAACCACCTTCTAAAGGTGTCACTATGTCAGTAGGAGGTCTGCGGTTTGACATACAGGGGCTTTCCAGAAGCAGGTAAAGTGAAACTAAAACTTATATTTATCTCTCATATTAAAGCAAAAGGAAGAAAGCAGCAGTTTTTATATAGAGCAGGTCTAAAGCATACTCTTTATACTCCAATAATGTTAATGCGGCAACCATGAACTACAACTTCCCGGGTTGCCAGGAAGGGACCATTGTTGCATCTGGTTCCCCATTTTTCTCTCCGCTCATTTCATGTTTTCTGACTCCTGTTAGTTCTCTAACATATGCATGAAATACCTCCCCAAAATAAAAATAAAAACACAAACACAACTTTTGTCCTGTTCAGGGCTGCTCAAAGTGGGGCCTGCAGGCCAAAGTCTCGTTGAGGTTGAAAGGAGTAAACATAATCACTTTAAGAGCTTTAATTAAGCTATTACACTAATAAACTTATGAACAGTAATCAAGTTACAGTGTGCATGTAAAGATAACGGCTATAATATCTGTGATAATGACATGATAACTGATGAATACAACAGCCTAGTACTGAGGGAACTGAGGGCTCAGATGTATCTCTGATGCATAAATGCAAGTAACTAACTTACACTTAGGGGGATATACCTCAAACACACACA
>NW_023339762.1:8776266-8788638 GCF_004916995.1 Morone saxatilis | reverse complement strand
CACACACAACAAACCCACACACACCAACAACACACACACACACACACCCAGCACACACACACACGACCACGTTACAGAGGGGTTGAGGTGGGCTTCCCTCCGTCTCCATGGTGATGTTCTCAAGGCTCGGTCTGCTGGGTGCCGCTGGAATCTTCAGGGATTTCAGGAGTGCTCATGCGACTCGGACGCCGTGGCTCCAGAGGATCAACGCATTCTTATTTACGTCAGCTCTTCCCTGCCGAATAACACACACACACACACACACACGACCCACACACAAATGCAACATGAAGGTTTCACACGCTGTCAAGCTCGCCCTGTATGTACATCATTTTATTACAAATGTGCTTTTTTGAGTGGCAGTTCTTCTTTTATCGTTAAAAAAACCTACAATATGGACTGATCACATACCCTTTCCAAAGATAGTTAGACTAACATGTAAAGATTGAATGCTGAAATACAGGAATGCAAGTGAAGAGTCAGGACAATGACAACTGGTCCGCGCAGTTGAGACCACAGCTAGGAAGACTGGGAGAGAACAGTATCCTCAGCCGACGAATACTAAACAGAATCTTCCTCCCACTGAAATCAACCACTCACGTCGACCCCCGCTCCGCGAGAAACACCCAATACCGGATAGCGACAAAACTTTCATGTCACTCCTAGAGAGAGAGTTCATACACCCTTTTTTCGCAGGACTCTCGATCTCTCGTGAGAGTTGCGCGTCCTTTGTGCAGTCGAACTGCTGCTTGCGTCTTCAGCCCATTGTCGCTGCTCATCTGCCTCTCTCAGCCCGGCCGCTCTACCTCTCTCCTCGCTCTCCTCCTTTCCTCCCTCACCACCACCCTTTGTCCTCCTCTCTTCTCGTCCCACAGGGGCCCTTCGGACTCGAAGGAGGTCCTTTATGAGAGCAGTGTGTGTGTGTCAGACGCATAGTTGACTCCGACCACCCGACTCGATAACCATTGCTCAGCTTAACGCTCACAGAATAAAAATCTCTGGCAGTGGTAGCGAGTGTGTTTGGTGGAGTACTGTATTATAGCATTAGCACATCATCATTTCTTTAAGATTTTAAGTTATTATTTTTGCTAGCGTACAAGTGATTGTTGCACAGCAGCAGACCTAGTTATGATTGTAGGCTCTCGCGCACGTACACGCTGCTGTTTCATTTTAATTGTCTCACAATCAAGGATTACTATCTGGTAGAGCGTAGGCACCGACACTCTTTGTCTGTCCTACGCAGGCTGCTGCTACAAATTGAGGTAACCACAGATCACACGACATCCAACGTGATGCAGTTCCAGAGCACGACCCTGTCCTTAACTCAAAGCTGAAACAATATTTTGCCAGCGACTTTGGTCATTTCTGTTTGCTCGAGGGCGGTTTGTGTCTCCTTGTATAATTTGGATTGTGAGCCGTCCTTGGGGACGTTGCATTTCAATCTAAGTTTATGAAGCAGAAGAAAAGACGGGACACCGCAGATACCTCCTCAGCTTGGTGTCCCCCACTACTTTCCAGACAAGCTCGAATAACTTAAAATAGATAACTCAGGAGACGCATGCATTGGGATGTGCACAGTCTACGCAGTGGTGTACCCTGGACTTTACCGATTGCAGGCCCAGTCTGAAAAAAAAAACCACAGAGGGGTGGGGTTGGGTAGCTATTCCATAGTTGATTAGTGCCATGTATATATATATTTGTATATATATAAATATTTGTATTTCTGAACTGTACTGTATTTCTGAACTGTACTTCTTTGCATGTTACTGCCACTTACTGTTAAATGTGAATCCACTTCCACCTGCCTGCGCATGAACGTGATACAAAAGAAGAGAAGACCTCAAAAAGTCCACAGTGTACCTTTAATCGGCTACTAATGTTGGGCGACAAAGGCCTGGCTCGCAGTCAGTATTTGAGTTAATCCCGAAGGCACTGGATGGGGTTGAGATCCGGGTTCTGTGCAGGCCTAATCATGCCCAAACCAGTCCATGAAAAACGGCTGTTTACCAAAAGTATGCCATAAATAGGCAGACAGAGACAGACAGAAGTCAGTTTAGTTTCAGTCTCCTGGTATCATGCATGCTGACTCACTGTCATGACTCACTGAGACACATGAACAGAAGAGTCATCATTAATGTCATTAGACGCGCCTGTGTTTTTATTAATGTGGTTGAGATCAGAATATTGACTGAAAAAGGCCAATTACTAATAACTGGTTTGTCAGTATCGGGTATGTCAACCGGTGTTTAACTATTACAATTATTTTTTATATTTACTAGTGAACATATAGATTATTATAGATGGATTACTGAATAAAACCTCTTAATTGTTGCACACTCTTACTCAGATCAATACTACTGGGTTAAAAATACTCTGTTACAAATAAAAGTCATACATTCAAATAAAGTAGGCCTAAAGGTACAAAAGTATTGACATCAAAATATGTCTACAATATATAAGAAACATAAGTAAAAATACAAATTTTAGTATAATATATATTATATCATTGGATTATAATTAGTGATGCAACAATGTGTAAACATCACTTTAATGTTCAGCTGATAATAATAATTATATAATGATATACTGGCAGGCAGCTTAATCCACAGAAATCCATAATCGTCAATCAATCATCAATTGATGTATTATATTTTTTATAACTTTTAATATGTTTGTGTTTATCTAACAATCGATTCGTTCTTTAAAATGTAAGTTTCATTCTCATGTTGTCCACGCAACAGTTACCACAACAAAAGCCTTTACTTCCTGTCAGCCACCAGGTCAAAAATGAAACCAACAGAGGAGAACAGCGACGAAGATTCCGCCCGTCCACGGTAAATACCTTTTGTTTTTTGTGACTGCGACCACATCAGCACAACCGAGCAGGGAGGTGATTCATTAGAAATACAAATACGTCGAGTTTCTCTTCTTCCGAAATGAAAGTAGAGCTCCAGTTTGAGGGGCAGTGATTCACCTGTTGCTTCCTCCCGGTTCGGTCGGGGAGATATGAGAGCTTATAACAGCTGACTTCACATCTGCCTCACCACTCAGCTGACAGCCTGACACCACATCCAACAGCCCACGGTGAGCTTTTTCTTCCATTCCTCAGGTTATCGCACAGGCTCAGATGAAGTCTCATTGCTAGCTGGAAGCTAACTGTGGAGTATTATTTATTTCATTGACAGTCAGTGATGTCAGACGCTGAGGCTGTTTCAGCTCATGTTCAAATCTCTTTACTCCTGCAGATGTCTGATGATAAAACCATCGTTTTCTTTGACCTGGAGACCACTGGATTAGGTAATGTTAACTCTGAATCTGTTTGTCTGCTTATCAATACTTCATCAGTCACATTGTCATCAGCTGAATCGAATATTACCTTTTATTTAACTTTATTTAATAGCAGTCAGTGTTCTAATGCTTTCAGCGACATTTTGTTGCCTTCATTACTACGATTTATTTGTCAAAATTATAATGTACTTTTAACCTGTAGTGGAAGAATTACTCTAGTTAATAGTCCTGCTTTTAAAATCTTACAATAATAAGGTAAAAGTAAATTAGCATCAAATTATATTTAAAGTACCAAGAGTATACCCATTATACATAATGGTCTATTTAAGAATAATGTATCACTTTATTATAATTAGTGATGCATTAGTATGTGATGCTACCTTGGAACTCAACTGATATTGGCCAACATTGTAACTGAGGTGGAGTCTTTATGTGATAAGGAGGATAAGACTGTATTACAGTTTTTATCTTCCGTGGTTTCTAATCTCACATAAGAACTAACTGTTTCTTCTAGTCCATGGAGATCATGATAAATGAAAGATTATGGTTTGGTTAGTGAAGGGCGGAGTATGATTACGTGGTAGTCATTACACTTTGAATATTACACAACTGAGGCCCAACCACAGACAAACCAGAGATGTTCTTCCTGTAGCTGCAACAGGATGCCTCTGCTGTTGCGACATGGAGATTTAATTATATTACACATTATAGTACATATCCTAGAATATTCAACTCAAACCCCTGCGAGCTTGGCAACAACTTTCAGTGTTTTCTTTTTAAAGACCAAATGATAAATCAATTAATTGAGAAAATAAGGCAGGGTTGGGGTTACTGTTAGGGTTAGGGTGGTACAGTTTAATACAGTTCAAATGACTCAGTGTCACACACATACCATCACACATTTGGCAGGATGCCATGACAGAAAAAATAGTTACATCACCATGTCAGCTGATCTCTGATTAGAATTAAGAAACCACAAAATTCAGCCTTTGGACCACAACGTGTATATCAGTGATTCTTTTATTTACATATCAGCTTTTTGATCTTGCTTTTCTGTTTTGAAGATCAGGAAATTCACGTTCTGTTCGGTATAATTCTAGCTGCTCGCGTTGCTAGGCAATAGCTTTATAAACAAGAAGGAATACTTTTGAAAAAGAAACATTGTTTACACTTCTGAAGAAGCAAAGGAATTTCCTCAGTTGTCACAAAGATGGTTCAGTTGTTATCACTTGACATTTTGGACTCTCGCTGAGTTACATGGGAAGATTGATAGCACTCCTGACCTGTGGTAGCCTGGAAACAAGAGAGTCCAGCACATCATTTTCACAGATATAATTTATATAATTAATATAATTTGTTAATTAGTTAGCTTTAAAGGTGCTGATAGGTAAAACAGCAGTATACTAATTTACACCGCTTCATGCGATATTTGGTTATTTGGTCCTACAACACACTGTCAGTACATCTTTGTGAAAGACAGAAAAAACCTCAACAATTGCTGACAATGTTTTTATCATTTTAAATATTGTAACCTATATGTTTTTATATTTTCTTTTTTTATTTTATTATCCTCCTTTAATCCATCTCTTCCCTACTTTCAGACACTGCAGTGTGTGACATCATCCAGTTGTCGGCCATCTGTGGGGAGAAGGTCTTTAACGCCTACACCCTCCCCCGCCGCGACCTCACTGAGAGCGCCAAAAACGTCACAGGCTTCACCGTCAGCGATGGCTGCCTGTTTCTCCGTGGGAAGCCAGTACACACCATCCCACTTGTTGATGCTCTCACCTCCTTCATCGACTTCCTTTGCTCCTTCCGCCGCCCTGTGGTGCTGGCGGCCCATAGTGCAAGGCGGTTTGACGCGCCTGTGCTCACCAGAGTGCTGGCACAGTTCTTCCTCCGGCAGGAGTTCCAGCAGGTGGTGTCTGGGTTTCTGGATACCTTCCTGCTCAGCAAGAATGTCTTTCATGGGCTGAACAGTTATTCTCAGGAGAACTTGGTCCGCCACTTCCTTGGAAAGACCTATGACGCTCACAATGCTATGGAGGATGCGAGGATGCTGCAGGAGGTGTTCAACACATGGAACCCTAGCAGATGGGATATCACCAGATTTACCTACAGGTCGTCCCTAGCATTTTAAAAAAAAGCTACAGTAAACACAAGAGGAGACCAAACTGTACATGAAAAAAAAATATTCCATCTAAAATATAAGTTTTGTTCTCATCATGAACCCTCAGGTTGTTGGACAGACTTTGAACATTCAGAAAAAATATTAAATGACGGGTAAATTAATTTTCTTGTGAATGGAGACAAATAATGCCTGTTAACTCACAAATAAGTCATGTTCCTTCTGTATAATGATTTATATTTGAAAGCTTTTCAAATGTTTAATGTTTTTTAACATGTCTCACAAATGTACTTTGTCTTTGCAGTCAAATGTAGCACAGTTTGCCAAACAAGAACCAATAAACTTTCATATAATTCTTATACACAACTTGGTATTTTACTTTTTATTTTATTTGCGCCTAAGTTCAGTAATCATACAGGGAGAAATCTGTTCAAGGACCAGCCTCCGTGGACCA
The DNA here is from genome assembly GCF_004916995.1 of Morone saxatilis. Classification (NCBI taxonomy): domain Eukaryota; kingdom Metazoa; phylum Chordata; class Actinopteri; family Moronidae; genus Morone; species Morone saxatilis. The sequence goes on along the minus strand of NW_023339762.1, from coordinate 8,782,768 downwards.
GCATGGACTGCATCTCCCATTCTGTGTTTCAACATTTCTTTCTGCTATCATCTTCATTACCTGCAGCTACCACCTACCTACCTACAGTGTACAGGTGTAATAAACCCATTAAACCCATGCCAAATCTTTAAGACTTTTCACAAGGGTTTGTGGCACAGTATTAGTAGTAGTAAATTTATATATAACTATATACATATATGTGTGATACATTTCTATATATGTACATATATAGAAATAAATGATCTTTGATATCTACAATTCTATTATTATATATATAGGTATGTCCACCGATCAAACTGCTCATATATTTATTTACATATGGACGTATACTATTAGTCAGTGTATCTTTTTATTTACTGTCTGGTTGCGTGTTAATTTATTTCCTGTGGAGGGCAGCACTGTTCCCGGGACGTTTGTATGTGGTTGATATTCTACAGAAGAAGAAGAAAGAAAGTTTTCCTGTTCAGTCTAGTTTTTTAAGGAAAATAATACTTTAATTTGGCGCCGTTATACACTGTACCCACAGTTTATATCTGTTGTTAGTGCTCGGCTAATGGGCTACAGCTAGTTTATCTTGTTCTCGTCCGTGAACTCATCTTCAAAGAGGCTTTTGTTTTGAAAGTGTCGCTGTCCCGTTGCAGCTGTCTGTACGCAGGTATTTAAAAACACGGAGGGAAAATCTGCATACACGAGTTTACTGACGCCATTGTGTCTCTAGTGTGTCTCTGTTCATTTCACTAAACTCCACTGTCATATTAAAGTTGACGCTGTGGCGGGATGCAACAACCAGAACCAGACCGACTGAAGACGTCTCAACTGGTTTTCTTTGACTTGGAGACAACTGGACTGGGTAAGATCAGTGTCACTGCATGTTCTTTGTGGATAATCATACGAGCTGTACACACTGGATACCAGCAACATTACTTTAGTTTCACTGTTATCTCATTTAATACAAGTTGAATTGATGCATGAAAAGACTATCTAGTTTAAAATGAATAAGGACTTTGCTCTGTCGTAGTTAACGGGGCAGCAATTCATAATTTTTCACAGTGAAGTTTTTTACAGTTTGCTTAAAAGATTCATTAGTTAGTCAAATCAAATCCAAATTATCATTAGGTCTGGATAAAAACAATATATACTGTGGGACCATATGAGGTTTTGCCACAGTTTCATATTGTTACATCTGCAGTGTGTGTAATGTTGTTGTCTGTCTTATTTTTCATTGATTCTAAAAATTAATAAAACACCTTGATTTATGCAGATTTTTGGCATTTAACTTGCTGAATTACCCAAAAGAGACAAGACATACAGTTGTATATTTTTTTACTCCGTTAACAGTTTTCTGAATTTATTTTCCAGATGATTATCATCATGATAAAGTATACATTTAAGTATGATTTTATCTAATGGAGGTTATCAGCGACTCAGTCCTCTGAAGCGTATGACGTGGTGCCTTGTACATGTTTTATTTCTCCAGGTCAGTCCTGTGAGATCGTCCAGCTGGCTGCAGTGAGTGGAGGTCACTCACTCAACCTCTACGTCATCCCCCGGGGTCGTATCCAGCGGGGAGCAGCCAAAGTGACCGGCTTCAGGGTCCGCAGACACAGACTGTACCTCCATCGACAACTTGTCCTCACCAACTCCCTACGAGAGGTCCTGGTCTCCTTCATAGCTTTCCTTCAGATGCTCGGACGCCCACTTGTTGTTGGCCACAACATCCGCCGCTTCGACTGTCCGCTGTTGGCTCGAGCTCTCGATGAACTGGACCTGAGAGCAGAGTTTGAGTCATCGGTCTCAGGCTGTGTTGACACTCTACCCCTGGCTCGCGAGATGCTGAAGGACCTCTGCCTCCAGAGTTTTCGACAGGAAAACCTGGTCAGGGAGCTGCTGGGTGTGAACTACAAGGCCCATGATGCTTTGGAGGATGTTCGGGCATTACAGGCTCTGTATAGTGTGCTTCAGCCCACACCAGAGGTGGTCTGTAGGCATCAGTTTACTCTGGACACCATGAAAAACAAACCAACTGTGAAATCTAAAATGCCCTGTAACCTACCAGAAGAGCGCCCCCTGTGGGAGCACATCAGGCAGACAGTGAAGGCCACAGAGAGCAAAGCAGAGGAACTTAATGAATTATAAAACTATTTGCAAATAAATTATTATCTGACTGAGAAATAAATACAGTAAACAAGTGAGACCATTGCGCAAGAAGACTGGCAGCTTTCATCAGCCTGTATGATGACATTGTGTGCCACACACTAGAACATGAAACCCACTGGACTGGTTGGTGGCACAAAACAAGAAGGCTGTTCCTGTGCAAACAGAGCTAGAGAGAGAGAGAGAGTCTTTTCCAAAGGTTGATGGTGGAACGAAAGCCGAGGGAAGCTTATAAAGACTATACATGCACATCTGTAAGTCGGCAGCATAATATTAGGATATGGCTGGTTTTTCCATAGCCCAATATGGTCTTTAATTATTCTTGACTTCCTTCATTGGCTTTGTTAATCTGAAGTTTTGTGTGTGTACGCCTCAGTCATGCTTTTCATTACTCCAAAAACTGCACAATACTAAGCAGATTGGTTACATGGGGGTTTGATGCAGCTGTAGTAAGACCTTCTTAAGAGTTTTAAGATGGCTGCGTACTGTTTGCTACCTCTTCAGTATTTCTTAACAAAAAGCCAAAGTTCAGATATCTGTTTATGATTTATAAAGGATGAAAATTTAGATGATGGTAGGAAGATTTTAATATATGTGTCTTAGCTTGATTGTCAGTCATCATTGAGTGTAAATAGTGACGACAGATGGAAATTCCCCTTATGTATATAGTTTGGTTACTGAGAAAATATTTATGTATGAATTCAGGTCAAAGTTTCAAAGACAACGTATTTTTAATGGAGGTAAATAAATCTGTTAATAAATGTATAACTACAGTGTGTCCTTAATATTATATTTCATTGCTTGTTAGTGTTTGATCGCAATATCAATAAGAATATTTTTAAATTACTAATACTAACTAACTACTGACTAATTACTATTATTAACTTGATATGTATCACTATATGGCTAAATTATCCAGAAAATATTGAAATGTATAATTAATGCATAAACTTCTCTATCGGACTTGAATATAACACAATATAATATCAAAACATGATCATACCATACGATTCCAACACACAGTAATGTTGAATTATTGCCATTATCAGAATAACCAGGCCCTTAATGTGTTTTGACTGTTCCTATAAGGTTTAAACAACAACTAGCGGTACAGATGCTACACAAAAAACGAAGGCGTTCAGGTAGTTTAGTGACAGAACAACGCTTTATTAAACCACTTTTACATACACATGTTCTCTGCAGTCCCAGGCTACAGCATCACCATTAATCAAAAATGCTAAACCATGCTTTCACTAGAAATATTCCAAGAAATGTTCTCGCAATAGTTAAATAAAACAATTAAGGTAAAACACTGTGGCCTTCAGATTTGTGTGCATTTGAAGGACATGAGTTGAAAGTGAAAAAAATCCTAAAAAGGAATAACAAATAATTTCTGTGCAAAGTCCTGGACAGTAAAATGTGACTCAAAACAAGATCAGTAACAAAGGTGTGATAGTTGAATGACAAATTAAAATCAGATACTGTTTAAAACATTAACCTCTATAAGATTACCTCACTAAATTAAAACATTTAGAAAAGATGGCAAATAGGTTGTTTGTTGACAAAAATAACTAGAAGCTCTACAATTTTAGAGATACAGAAGGATGAATTTGAGGTAATGGTTCTTTAATCAAAAAGGTGCAGTAATTTTAACTATTAACGTCCTTCAATCTCTTAATATTCTTCCTTTTTTCAACAGTCGTAGCAACCACAAACATCATCTACATTAGGGTCAAGCTTAGAGATCAACCTACATCGCTAACATGGTCAGTAGGTAAAAACATTAGCAGGATTGGCTCATTTCACTGTAGTCATGTAGAAATATTTACTCAGTGGTAGGTTGGCAGGCTGATAGAGCAATCGTACTCAAATATTTGATTCAAGACTACCTATAAAAACTGTTGCAACAAGAAAGTCCTCTTCATGATTGAATTCAGACTAACCCTGGTGTGAACTGGAATATTATGCAGATGTTTGCACCATCGTGAAATAATCTAGTTGCAGTATTGTATCAACAGTGTTGGAAAGTGGTCACCATAAAATATTTTACAGTAAAGATAAGCCACTCACCCCCATGATATGACAATGTACAGATACAACCTTATAATAAAGCCAGGGACAAATTCTCTTCATATGTAATGTCACGTATTGATGAATCAGTACAAACAACAAAACATGCAAAGTCTGAAAAATTTGGCTTCAAATACGGACATGATTGTTCCTATAATGCTATAAAATTGAATGCAGCATTTTGTTGTACATCTGTACAAGACGTGGATGTGTAAACCGACTCGGGTCAAATTGTATTGAGTATGGAACAAGCAGCAGTAGTGCATTTTCAATCATATATGTTGGAGTTTTAATCAATATGCATTCCTGATTCCCATGTTGCCGTGCTTCATGGGACAAAGATAGTTAGTGGCCCTTTTTGATAGCTTTTTTTTTTTCTTGTTTCATTTTTATGATTGTTCACTACTTTGAGGAGAAGTTTCCAGACCGTCAACATGCGCTGGTAACAGTTAAAAGCAGTAAAACTATCCAGGGTCAACTTCACTGTGACTGGTGGCTCCTACCATTATCACAGTCGAGGCCCTCTCCAGTATTACTGCTCTAAATCAAACATGCACAGGCATCTCAGTATAATACTACATACTCTCAACTGTTGATATACTAACATTGTATTTTTCCCAGAGGAGGATATTTACTTGTTCAAGCTAAACTAAAATGATAAAAGAGGAAGTTGCACCAGTGATCCTGGAGAACGACAAACTGCTGGCTCATATAACACATGCTCAGTTCTCAACAAGGTGGTACTGTATTTGTACAAAGCAGTGAGTGGTGGTGTACTGCACCATTGTAAACATATCCCCTACCCTGCTTCAGTGCTGTTGGAATAAATCACTGTTAGTGCATGTTATCTCTATCTCACATTGGAAGATAACAACATACAGCTGGAAGTGTATTAGGAATATTGTAAGTGTAGCTGTAAGTGTATTAAGAATAAAAAGGAGAATGCCACAAAAACTGACCAGTAAAAAACACATTGTAAGTTGCACATGAACAATATTTAGAGAAAACAATCTCACAAAAAGGTTTATTTATTAGCTTATGATATCTTATGACCTTTATCAGCAAATAGTGTCTGGTCCGTTTTCAAGGAATTGTAGATTTTCACATTTGAATTTCTTTCTAGCTTAAAGCTAAATAGATCTTATGAGATTGTTTTCTCAACTGCGGTTTCCAAGGTCAAGAATAAGCTTTCATGCAACATTTTGATCAGTCGATCTTCATCATAAGCCTCATCAGGAACATTTCGAGGATCCAGGGATCTTAACAGCGTCATTTGCACTTTTTTATATCGCGTCCTGTTCAGTGTTGTGAACGTATTTTACTTTTTATTCTCCGTGTGTACCTAAGAGGAATTTGGGATGTATGCTCTTTCTATAAGATGTAATTGCACCACTACAGGTAAAAAACAGGACAGTTAAAAAGACATTTAAAATCCAGCAGCGATGGATCACTGCTGGATTTTAAAGTGAAGGAACACTGCTGGAGGCGGCAGAGCAGTCCGCAGGTCAAATTAGGGTTGGGGGGAGCAGCGGGCACAGACGAGCATCGACACGCAGTGTCTGAAAGCTCTTTTAGCATACTACTTACTAAGAAGTGCACAAAGATCATTGGGCTCAATCCATAACACGGTGTAGAGTTGTTGAGTCAAACCAGAGGAAAACACACAGGTAGTATGAGCTTTCACACATAGCCACAGACTCATAGCTACAGGAGGCAGCAGGCTCGGAACATGGCCATCCCCGACTGAGAAGTGATGTGCAGGGAGACGCTCTCGTTGGCCGAGACAAACAGGACGGTGCCCCGCCTCAGCGTGATGTCGGAAAGGGCAGCGGCACAGGTTGCCGTAGCGTCACCTTCAATGACCAGGAGGATGCTGGCACTGTCGACTGGAGCAACGGTGTACTGCTTCACTGAGGCTGGGACCTTCAGGAGGGATGGGACAGAACAAGGTGAGCATGATAAGATTTTATCAATATATGTCTATGTGTCTACCATGGTAACTCGTGTACACATGACTGTAATAGACATTTTTAGGATGTTCTTATTAGTTCTAGTGGATTTGTTACTACAATTTAATGTCCAATACATTCTGAAACAGGGTACAACAGCAGAAGAGCTGGGGGAGAGAGGGGAACAATGCATGATGAACTATACTTCAGGCAGACAACACATTTTAAGCGTAAACTTATTTTTTCCCCAAATTATAATTGTCCAATTTTACTTTCTAGAAGCTGTAAATATTCCTTTAATGCCCTTAGTTGCTTTTATGGCGCTGACA
>NW_023339762.1:8762920-8776249 GCF_004916995.1 Morone saxatilis | reverse complement strand
ACAATAATTCATGGAATAACCATTCATAAATTAATGGTTTCATCATCAAGAAACGGTGTAATCATCTAGTTAGCTGAGGTTCCATACCTGTATCCTCATGACAGTGAAGTCTGGCACTGGGGGGTCGTACAGGGACACACATGGGTCTGAAGCATCCTGAACACACGGGAAGATTTTGGAGCTGGCGGGGGCGGGGCTGTAACTCAGCATCTCACACAGCGTGTTGACATCAATGTATTTCGGTGTCAGACCGGCCCTCACCGTGTTGTCTGAGCAGGCCATGCACTCGATACAGTCTACATGAACGGATGAATAGACAGACAAGGAAAGCAAGTTCTAAATAAGAAGAGTGGGCAGTGAACTCTCCTTCAAATGGAAAAATCAATTCTCAGATACTGTTACAATGTGATGTTAAATGCATTACTGGAGTTATTTCGTTTCCACCACTTGCCTCATCTACTTTCACAGTTAGAGATTTCCCAGAATGCCATTTGATAAAAGGTGTGAGAGGAATATATGTGGGTGGACAGGAACACTGATAGCAAAGGCAAGACTGACATTCTTTCCAAAGATAAAGGTGAACTCAACACATCTTATAGCTAAATTGCATTCTGGTCTGCTGAGGCAGCTGTTAGTGAAGACACTTAGTATGTTTCTGTAGACTGACAACAAAACTCCATGTTTCTGGATGATGTGTTTCAACTTGTGATGCTTTACTATGTGATGTGACTTCACCAATGCTTGTTTTTGTTTTCTGAAAATTATCAGATAACATTTCATTTTCTAGTCAACAAAAATTACGTCCCAAACGGACCAAAACCAACAGGGGAATTGACCCTATTAACAAGCATTGTTAGTGCAATCAGACCTGGTGTAGCTTATTCCTCTGTGCCATAGAGCTCCATTGTTGTCCAAACACTAATGCTGGGTGACATATTCCTTCATTACCAACAAACACACACTGTAGTTTATCTTGACTAAATCCCATATACACCATCCTGCTGCAGGAAATTCTCACTAAAGAAACAAATGTGTATTAATCTGCAACTCAAAGTAGTCCCGAGTAAATGCACTATTTAATCCTGTTTGAGTGACTTTTGCTAACAACTACAGTGCTCAGCTGTTTTTGGAAATTACTGCGGAGGAGCCAATGGACTTTGGGTAGGAGAGCCAGAAAGTATTGACAGGGACACACTAACATATTGTTGTTTTTTGGCTTTTGGTCGTATCCTTTAGTACTTCCTCTGCTGCTTCTCTGTCACACAGGAGCACTGCAGGGACACTGAAGTGTCAATCATTTAGAAACTGACATTCTGCTGTTATCCACTAGCCTGGATAAGATCTAGAGAGCTAAATCTCATGAATATAAACAAAAAGCATCATCTGACCTCCGTAAAGGTAAGCGTGCGGCTCATTGGCACCCAGGAACATGGCCTGGCCTGGTTCCAGGACCATGTGGTTAAGGAAGTAGATGGAGAAGCAGCCGATGTCTCCGGGGTACTGGGAGTGAAGGCGGAGCAACAGGTCCCCGTTGCTGCTTGATGTGTCCTTCCCTGCTGCACCTGCGAGGGTGAACATCCACGAGTGTCAGGAAAATGTGTTTCAAAAGAGCAGAACAACTGAACTGCACTCCTTCTTAATTAGTTTTAAAGCCCCCTATTTGTAGAATTAGAACATCTCTGGCGCCTCCTGGTGGTAGTACCATAGAAAGACGCTGGCAGACAGGAATGCACAGTGCTACTCCCCTTCCTCCCTGAATCTGGGGCACTGAGATCAATGTGCTACAGCAGCATATGCAGCACTGCACCATTTTAACCACCAATCATTTGAAAGAGGCTATAATAACAGAAAAAAAACACAGAGTGGCTTTAATTTAATGAATGTTTGTTTGATTATAATGCTTTTACTGCTTAATGAAATGTCACCATATTTCAGTGTTTAACTCGCAGCTTTATTTGCAAACTTGCTGACCTTCTTCTGATAGTTTTTTTAGGTGAACTTGTGTTGCTTAACTTTTATCAGCTGGTGGATATATCTGTCTTTATATTGCACTTGCGTCAGATATCAGATTGTTGATTAAACAAATTAAAGATTGTTTCCTCATATTGAGCAATCCTCTCATGGTCAAACATGCTATAGACAGAGAGAGTAGAGTGTGTAATTAAGAAAGCTCAGGCTAAAATGCCACATTTCTACACACAGATGCAGTGTGTTGATCCTTAAGTACTGACTGGTAAATGCTTCATGACAAACCAACTAAATTAACTGAATAAAAACAGGAATTTTCCATTAGCTATATCCCTCACCCTCTTCAGTGACTCTCTTGACCAGCATGTTCAGCTGATCTATGAACACCTTCTTCTCACAGTTCATCATCCTGGTGAAGCACTTCTTCAGCACCTGGCTCGTCTGAACCACATCTCCCATGCAGCATTGCAGCTCCTCCGCTGCCTCACTTCCCACCAGAGCTCGGAACTCTGGGACACCTGATGGGTACACACACACACACACAGGTACAAGGTATGAATGTATGAACTGCACAGTACTTTACCTTCACATCCATTATATGATATACAGTAAATGTATGGGTTTGACACCAACACCCCCCCGTTTCTCTAGTAACTGCAAAATCAATCCAAAAGCCTCTAATGACCCTGTGGGACTTTGGGACTCACATTTAAGGTGTCCCAGGATCTCCTCCACTGGTCTGAAGCCACAGAGGCCCTGAAAGCGGGTAAGAGCGATGGCCATCTCCGGCTTGTGGTTGTTGTCTGGATAGTGCTCCGGAAACTGAGCATGGAGACGAGCAGCTAACTCCTGACCAAACCATAATGACAGAAAGGGAAAGGGTTAGTAAAGAGGGAAGGCACAGTGCCAAAGACAGTATGTTAAAAAAATTTGCATGCCAGTCATCCATCCATTTTATAACCATATACTGTATTTAGATTTCTGTCTCTTCACAACTGGATAATGCCACTGAAATATCAAAATAGACATTTCAGGAGACAACATTCATTCTTTTTTTTTAGATTGGGAATTAACCTCTCCTTTTAAGCAATCATAAAAAATACAAAGATACTAAAAACATTTAGTGTTGCACTAAAGTTAGTGTTATATATACTGTCAATGGTTGCACTTCTATAATACTGTATTGTATGTATTGAACGTTTTTTAAGTATCAAAATCCAAAGACAAAAGTGTACAATGTAAGATGTGTTGTACCTGTTGACTTTCTACTCAAATAAAAAAAGAAAATATTTTTTTATTTTTAGTATCAAAACTAAGACACATCATCCTTTTTATTCCATGCATTCTTCTGAAAACCTGGTGCCTACATTACCCACAATGCAACTCAAACACCAACAGTTTAGTGAGAGATTCGGGTGTGTTATGCTAGTACCACCCAATGTAGCCTCAACGAGAGATGAAGAAGGACTACAGTAACTCTACACCCTGTTTGTTTTCGTAATCATCAGGCTCAACTGATACTGACTCAAGTGACATCACCTGAGGCAATTTATCAGACACAAAAGGCTTTATACAATATTTTTTTTTTAGTAGGAATGTCTACTGTTGGTAGGAACTCATTACGTTTTTTTTTTTTCTGAGTGTTGACGTTTATTACAATTAACACTGAGGATACTGATGATAAGTCTGAATCTGTAAGAATCTTTTTGTTTTACAGATTCCTAATTTAATCAGTTATTCAAACACAGAAAGAGTATAATGTTGTAAGCATAAAAAAAAAACCAAGCTAAACAATTTCCCAATTCAGAATAATGAGTCATGTCATGCAGAATGTGAACACTGCGTAGGTGTGTGTGTTTGTGTACTCACTCTGTTGGGGTGGGCCTGTATGGACAGGGCTGTGTTGACAGAGAGGACTTTGAAGAGGAAAGGCAGCTGTCCCTGGAAGGTGTCTTTGACCTTGGAGCCCAAGCAGGCAGGGAAGTGGGCGATCCACTGTCCCAGTGTAGTCTGTGCGATCCTGTTGTCTTTAATCTGGGCATCACCTTTTGGGTGAGCACCCATCCACAACTGGAAGAGACAGCAGAGATTACGTCAATAATGTCCAATATTGGAATTTCAAAATAAATATAAATTAATATTAGTGAGTTGAGGCAGAAGAAGACAAAAGGTTGAATTAGTGGGTTTGTGACTAGAAGGTTGATGAAAAAACAATCAGTGCCAAATCCCAATTAAAAATTTAATTAGTCTGAGAATAAATAAAACTTGAAAAATGTAGATGTGGCAGTTCTGTTTGTTCCTTTGTCCTCCTTAACAAGCTTCCTGAGGGAGTCCGAGTTTTTCCCAGAGAGAAAGGGCTGGATCACACATTTACATTTAACCAATTTATCTAATGCTGCTCCAAAGTGATTTATACTCAGTGAGAAAGGAGGAATCCCCACCATTTTAGTGTAAATCACTCTGGATTAGTCTAATGACTTGAATGTAAATGAAGGACACAGTATATCAGGGACACACTGACTGCAGCGGTGAGGCTCACACTGGTAACCTTTTTGGTACAGGCTGGTCTCTCTAACCTGTGTCCTGCATCAGCCCTACATGTGAACACGTGTCAGAACTCTTCCAATTAAATACTGTCATGGATTAAATGTGCTTTCAATCTGAAGGAAAGTTCCACTACATTAACATATTGCTGATTTTTGAGTAAATTCTCATTTTGCATTACAATGTACACATATATTTTAAGATGATGTCTATTTCCCCTTACACAAAACTATAATGCAATCAATAAAAACACTGGCATGCAGCTGGAAAAATGTACCACGACTGTAACAGGACATACAACTGTTAGACTAACATGTCGCAGACGTGCTTAACACTAAGCCACATACTGTAATGTCGGATTAAACATCCTCAACCACCCTCTGACTAGCAGCATGAAAGCACATAATGACCAACCGTGACATGTGACATTAATGTGTCTTGTACATGAAAATGTCACCACAGCCGTAGCTTGAACTAATGACCTTCATGACAAACACTGTAGAGCTACTGTAGCTAAATAAGGAAAGACTTATGAAAGGCATGGAGGGAACACGGCTCTCTGCCAAGACACGGAGGAACAACATCATGGATCTTTGTACTGAGGCAGAGTTTGCACACTGTAGAGGACAATGTCAATAAATTAAAATATCCTATAATATATATTGTAAAGAATAAGTGTTAGCATCTGTGTAATTATTCTGTTATTATCTTATTATCTATAAGGGGTCCTACAATTTAATGTCAAATGTCTAAGTGATATGTCAGAGAAATGGAAAGAAAAACTATTTTTAAACTCTGTTTCGGTGTTAAAAAATAGAAATGACATTAATTGACCTAGAACTGCTGTTCACAATAAAATGAAAGCTACAGATCAAACATTTCAACTCATGCTGTGTCAGATATTTCTGGTCCAACTTTGACCAAACTTGACCTCCAATAGATATACAGACACACGTCTCTGGCACCAGTCCCTTCCCAGTAACAACCTTACCTCTGCATAGGGCTTGCCATCCTCTATGACAGCTAGTGGGTCTCCCCCAACCACCAGTTTGGCCACCTCGCTGTCCACACCAACCTTCCCCCAGGCATAGTTTTGCACGGCACAGGTGAGGGGAAACACTGAGGAGGGACAAAAATGAATGAATACAGAACTACATTACACTCCCTGAAAGGTGCACATCATTTTGCATTGAGTCACTGATTATCTGTGTGTCCAACTGTTTCCCAAAGCAGGATGCAAGTCTTCCAAAACGTACTGTCCTCTCCATGTAACCATGCAGTTTGGACTATTACAAACCGGTTTGTTGACTTGCAACATCAGCTTTGTCGTGGCACATTTTGACAGGGAGAAATAATCATACACAGCCTGCACAGATACATACACCCTCCCTCATTTAAAAACTGTAAAACCGGGGAAGCAGATTCCGCCGGGGACACATTACACCGACCAGCTGACGATGCAACGACCATTGACAGAAACACACACAGTAAGCAGGTTTACGTTTGCGAGAGTGTGTCCGCCCGAAGACATTTTATACAGTGGTAAATAAAAGGGTTAAGCCATGTGTTATCTGTATTTCTACAGTCTGTGGTTATCCCCCTGTAAGTGCTAACAGTGCCCGCTTCACATTGAAACATACCAAACGCCGGCTGAAATAATGGATGCTACAACAACGGGCTCGTTTGTTCGGTCTCACCGTGTCTATAACACATATCAGCTGTCCTGTGGTGCAAATAACCCGCTGCAGGAGACCGTAGCTTAATGTTCATCGATAAAACAAATGATTTTGACTCAGTTAAGAGGGAGAAAATCTCACTCACCTCTCACTTCCTCCATGGCTGCGACGTCGGCTGTCACAGCGCTGCTGACGTCACCGATCGACGAACGGCTTCATTGATTTTTTATTGATTTCTTTTTCAGTTTGATAAAACGCTAAAATGTAAAATGTAAAATAAAAACAACCCAAATTAAATTATTAATGTTTTTTCATCAGCGCCAAAAATATCTAAAGCTGTACAGAAGCTTAATTTATTGATATGTGATCCATTAAAAATAAAAAGTGCATAGCCTTTAACCAAGCATAGTATTTATGTTATTTTATGTTATGTATTCGTTTTAGTTTTTTTTTTTAATTTTTATATATTATTACTGCTGAAATAGACCTCTAATGTAATGGTGGGTTTAATGTTATACTGCCTGTATTGGTCCATATTGTTGTTTTGTTTTGTGTATTGCTTATTTATTGTTGAAAGGAGAGAGAAAAATGGCACAACCGTGTAATTTAAAGTAAATAAAATAAAATAAATCTAAGTGATAAAAATGCTATAACGTGCATGGTCACTAAACTCAGTGCTGAAAACCGCACATAGGCATCATATTAGCAGCTCCTGCAGTTCAGTACAGCAGAGGTCAAGATATCCTCACTTATGAGTGAAACCTCAAAAACACTGTATCCTACATTTCCCACAATGCAACTCAGTAGCCTCTTTCATTAAATCTTCCCCACTTGTGGCCTCAGTGTATAATGCAGGTTGTTACAGATGTAGTATATGTTAATGGCTCTGGTTAAAGCTACACACGTTGTATTATATATAAATATAAGTTATTTATATTTATATTTATATTTACTGACATCCACAGGTGGCGCGCTCTGCCTCGTCAATGTGTGTCAACTGACATACACGTCATTGTGCAGCTGGTCAGTGCGCCTGCGCGGTAAACTTCATTCGAGGAAGTGGTAGCAGAAGCGACTGAACGACAGAGGAGAGTTTGTTGTTTATTCCCCGTTTGAAAGAGGACAAAACAGCACGCAGCCCTTTCAAAATGTCGGGATTTGATAGCAACCCGTTCGCAGCGCCTGCCAGCGACAACCCCTTCAATGTAAGTGTGTGGTTTTAGATGTCGTTGAGTAGCTTGGTATGGTAACAGTCGAGTCAGGGTGCTGACATATCATTCGTTGAAAGGTAGCCAGCACGCCAGGAAACTTGTTGGGTGGATGTCGGGGAGGGATCAACTTCTGCTCTCTTGAACGCCATTTGGTAAAGACAGCATGATTGGCAAGCCTTCAAACAATCAGCGCAGTTTGTTTGAGAAGAGGGCGGGGGTTCAGCTAGATTAGTTGCAGGAAGTTAAACTGTAGCCAACAAGGAATGTGTGTCAGACCTTTTTTTAGCCACGTTACAAGTGTTACTATCCCATTTGAAAGGGGTTTCTATCATTGTGTGGGTTTCCCAATATGTCGGTTATGATTTGATATAGTTTTTAATCCTATGATGTCACCTACATTACCCAAAGACACTCAGTTTCAGGCTACTGTACCTCCATTGCTGCTGCTGGTTTTCTCTTTGACAAAGATTTATAATCTACAGGATGTTGCCCAGAAGATTATTCAGTCTATAAAAAGCTCTGTAACATCATTGTGTTTGTGTCCTGAAAATGTTTAAATCCAGATAGCTTTACTGTGCAGCAAGTTAGTGGTTTCAGTATTGTGCAATGTACAAAAGTAGGCCATCTAACAGTGACTGCCTTTATGTTAAAGTGGCTGAGCTACAGATGAAAGTGTTTCTTTATGTAGATGGAAAATGTCAAATGATGTAAAAGTAGGCTGACTGGAAGAAGAAAACATTCAGAGTCTGTCTGAAATCCAAACTCATGATATTCCTTTGTAGTTGTAAAACTACTCCATCTTCTCCATCTTTATTTTCCTATTATGTAGTATGAAGTAGCTAGTGATGAAAAGAAATGAACTGTCTCACTCACAAGGACCTTCCTTAGAAATATGGGAGGGAATTGACCTGCAGCGTAAGTTCATAATGCAACTTAGCCCACTGAGCAACTCACCCAGATTACTGAGCCTTTGATTACTGTACAAGATAAGATCTCGTCAGGTTATAGCACCACATTAGGTCGGTATGCTATAATATTTCCTGCTCATATCTGTTAAACACACTCACTGTTCTTTTACATGTGTTTACCTTGTAAAACAACAAATTCATGACTCAAGGGCAACCAGACTTCAACATTTTTAAGGTAAATTAACTCATATCAGACTAAATACCACAATTCAGAATCTGTGAAAACTCTTCTATGATTATAGTGACATTGCGTAATGCAGTCACTTTTACAGTAGTGCAGTCACACTTTATTATATCAGGTGCACAATGGCCATGACGTCAGTGGAGACAGTTTGTTTGCTGGGTGTGGATTGAAGTGGCGGAATAAAAAACCTAGCAGCAGCTGCAGTATGTTTTGTATGCTGTAGTGCTGCAGTTCACTATCACATGCATACATGCAACAGTTAATACGCCGCCAACGCTTTGAGAAATTTCACGAGGACAACGCTGAAAAATAACTGAAAATGTGCACCCTTTATGACCTTGAAGTCAACCGTGCCATCCCCTAATCATGTACAGTGTGCTTTTATGACCATTTACTTCTGAAAGGTGTTCGCATGTAGGGCTGTAATTGTGACTAAGTCTATTTAGTAGCTGCAGTTATGAAATGGGTACAACAGCCACACCTAGGCAACCAGTGGTTATCACAGCGAGTCCTGTTTCCTGCTACAACGATTATAAGATCAGAATATCGTGCTGAGTTTATCCCAACTTTATTTTTACACTCTTTTAGGTTAGAATTTGTACATTTCCAGACCTGACCAGTAGAGAAGTTTACGTGAATATCAAGGGAAAGGTGCTTTTGTGTACATCTCCACACCCCTTTGCTGTTGTTTTGAACCTAGTGATGTCTTGTTTTGGCTTGTCCCAGCTTAGTCTTTATTTCAGACAGGCTTAGTGGCTGTCATCAGTTTGGTTTGGTTTTTTGGCTTTATTCATTGCTGTCTATATGCTAGGTCATCAAAAGACACAAGCAGCCTCTCATTTATGACTCAGCACGGCGGGTATGAGGTAAAGTCATTTTACATAATGTGCTGTTTTGAATATATCCACAGGCCAAGATTGTTTTCTCCTTTTAAAAGTGTTATTGGCATTTAAAACATACCCTGGCAATATATTCTCATACTCAATCTCAAGTTGACAGTTAATAAATAGTCTAAAAGGATGTGATTCGCTGTGTCTTTGAACTGTTAAACAGTTTATTGAGCACATTCATTTTTTAAAATGCCTCCTAAAAAAGTGTTAAGGAGTGAAGCTGCTCAGGCATCCCTCTGTTTCCTGCTGGGAATGTTTACAGGTGTGTCTCGAGCAGATAAGTAATGGTGACCAGTGAGTGACGTGTTGGGTAATCATGTGACGTTCTGTTGACACAGATTATATAAACGGTTCTGACAGTTGTTTGTGCAGTTTAGCTTTGTCAAATAATTAGTTTTATTGTATATTAATTTCAAGTCCTATAATACAGACAATCCATTCTCCTGCTTTTCCTGTTAAAACAACTATGACAGATGCAGCGTTATCTGGACTAGGGCTACAACAATTACTTTCATTATTGATTTATGTGCAGATTATTTTCTGCATTAATCGACTAATCATTTTGTCTATAAAATGTCAAACTGCAGCCTAATTTCCCATATGAAAAAAGCTTGTTTTATTTGACATACCAAAACCTAAAGATATTCAGTATTCTATCTGAGATGATGAAGAAAAGCTACAAAAGCATCACATTTGAGGCTGGAACCAGCTATTTGTTTTAAATTTGTACATGAAAAGTTACTAAAACCATGAATTGATTATCAAAGTAGACTATTTGTTGCCGATCTAATCTGAGCACTGTAGTGTACTTTGGCATCATGAAACAAAATATTATGTATTTACATCTGTGAAGTCATCCATTAAAACATATAAATAAGTTGTGCCAGTTGCTTTACGATTAGTAGTAAAACAGTCATACAATTTCTGGAATATCATGTGATGTTTTCCAGACTGTTCCCTGTTATCAGGGAATTGTAAAAATCCTCACTCCCTGTACTCAGGCAACATCAGAGGTTATTGGGTCACTAGCACAACACAAATGCATTTTTTTTGGTGGCCGCAGGACTTTGTAGGACTGGAGATCTACTAATTGCACTGATCCCTTGTTAACAAAGGGACAAGGTAACATTTTTCATTAATATGTCTGTTGATTATTTTCTCAAACAGGGAAAAGTAGGACATTTTCATATTAAAGAAGCTGCATCCAGATAAAACTCAAAAAACAATCAATTATCATATTTCTTTCAGATTAATTTTCTGTTCTATAAATGTATCAAATTATCGCAGCTGTAATTATTAGCACCTTATTTGACACATTAATTGCAATTCTCCCAAATTGTACTATCAACTGTCCCAGACTTAGTAACCATTGTCCAAAATTAAAGTTGTTTTTTAAATTCTGAATGAATTTTATTATTACCATTTATTATTAATCGCTCATCTCATCACTTCATTGACATAGTATATAGCGATGGAAATAAATAATAACTACAAACTCACTTCAGGACATCGTATATTTAAGTCAAAAGGTAAAAAAAAAAAAAAGATGGGAGAAGATCAAACAAACAATGTAAATATTTACAAGCTCAAACAAACTGTTTGTAGGAACACCATAATCCCGAGATCCGGAGAGAAACAGTGAGAGAGAAGGTTAAACGAGCCCCAACACCTAGCCTAGTAACTGCATGCACATGGCATAAGAGGAGAGGGAGAGACCTCTCTATGATTGATTTTGTGTGTTTGTATGCGCACATGTGATAGTAGTGTAGAGCTTTTGCCGCCTCACATTTTTCAGATTTGAACAGCTAATTAAAATGATATTCTATGATACATAAACGTAATAAGGCATTTCTCTACTGTCTCAAACTGACCGTGTAGCTTTGTGTTCGAGGTGCTTTTTTTTTTATCCCCGGGACAACAGGACATCCTTAATTTTTAATGGTTGTCAGTGTGGTTGGAAAATTCAGGGCTAAAGGATCAAAGACATGCTTTTGACATACTTGTCAGACTGGCCTCTCCTATCAGACAGTTAAACTAATTGTGATGTTAAGGTCAATTAATGTTTACCAATGGTTCGTGTCTGACTTGAGTTCTCACCAGGTAATGATTGATCAGGACCTGTAGAGGTTATTGCAACGATAGCTGGATGTTATTGTACTCCATTTTATGACTTGGTCAAAGCATGCTGCCGGATACCACAGTCTGGGTTTATGTTTTTCTAAGGTTTACCTTCAGTGTTTCAGGAAATGAAAGGAGTTCCTCTAAACAGCAGTAAATACATTTTGTGAGTGTTTTTCATAGCTCAAATATCAGGAGTCAAGGTTGAGAATGGTTTGGAGAACAAACCCACAGATCTCGCACTTTATATCCACTTAAATACCAAGGAGTACAGTATAACTGCACTGATCTGTTGCTAACTACTCTCCAAACCCTGCCTTGGGCTTGCCTTTTTCATCAGAGACACTGTCCTACACTTAGAAATTCAATCACAATGACCCCCAATATGCAGTTTATCTAAGCCTCTTTTGCATAAGTCTCTTTGAACTAGTCTGTTCACTTTTACTCGTTCCAGCAGCTCTGACCTTGCTCGGTATAATGGAAGTCAGAAGCAGTTGAAACTGGATTGAGAATTCATTTCGTTGACCTGGTTTCTGTAGATGTGTCAGTGGTGATTGGCTGAGTGACTGATAATTATGAGTGACAGACGTTTTGTTGTGTTTCAGGACCCTTCGGTCACACAAGTGACCAACTCCAGCGTAGAACCAGTTGACCAGTACAACCCTTTCCCTGCCCATCCCACAGTAAGACATCTGAAACCTCTCTCATTATCTTCCTGTTTTTTCCTTTTCTTTTCTTCTCCGTGGTCATCTTAAGTTTGGCTTTGGCATCTCCTCAATCTTTTCCTCCCTTGTTTCCTTCTTTTTTTATTTGGAGCTGCTGTTTTGTCTCTATGTTTTGGTTTTGTCCTCCTCTTCCTGGTTAATTTTCTTTTTCTGTCACCTTCCTGCCTGTATTGTTATTGTCTTGGGCTTGGGTAGTTTTCCTCACAATCACGTCATTTGTTTGCTTTTCAGGATGGCCTAGCTGCTCAGACCACTCCAGCCTCCACCTCTCCCTACCAGCCCGCTGTGTTACAGCCGTCTACAGAGCCCAGTCCGCAGGTGAGTCAGCCATACTGCGCCTCTCTCTGTCTGCCGAACCCTCCACTCATCTACTGCTGCTGAATAAATACTGTGTTGAAGTAGATTCTGGTACTTTCTTAGGTACAGTGCCTATATATT
This sequence comes from Morone saxatilis, assembly GCF_004916995.1. Taxonomy (NCBI): domain Eukaryota; kingdom Metazoa; phylum Chordata; class Actinopteri; family Moronidae; genus Morone; species Morone saxatilis. The sequence continues at coordinate 8,763,527 of NW_023339762.1, read as the reverse complement.
TGTGTCAAATGCATATTGTATTGCAGCTCTGTGTTTGTTCACACAGTTGGAACAGCATACGATCAATGACCCAAAAATCTACCTCAGCAGTGATACCTAAGACCCACTTTTATCAAAGTTAGAGGATGATGCGTTTTATTGCTGCCTGCTGTTAAAGCAAATAATGAATAATGACCTCATTCCCTGTCACAAACCCTGCGTAATGTCAATGTATCTGAAAAAAGTCATAAAGTATTGTTAAAACAAATGTTACCTCGAAGCGCACTAAGGACAACACCCACGCTGGTTCTTTAAGAAACCTGGCATCGACGAATCAATATGCTGTTGTGTTTGGCTCAAGGCACAACTGCAGTGTTAAGGTTGTCATATTTACTCAGTAATTGTTTATATAGACATAAGGATAGCTACCCCAGCAACATCTGAGATACACTATAAAGTCAGTCTAATTTGACTTTTAGCCAACAGTTTGCTTGTTTTAGACACATAGATGTCATATCTGTAATAACTGCATCCATTCTGCTTAGTCTCTTCGGATTGCAAGTGTTACTTGAGGCTGTTTGTTGGCTACACAAACATCGAGTCAATTGACACAATATTATAATGAGTC
>NW_023339762.1:8761050-8762911 GCF_004916995.1 Morone saxatilis | reverse complement strand
TCCTTGTTCCACTGCTGATCTCATAAATATTCATGAATTACACTACAGATCACCTGTGTCCTTTTTTCTGCCAAGTCAGACATCCGCTACAATCATAAATATGTTTTTTGGACCATAAAGTATCATGTATGCCTTCATTAACACAGAAGGGTTGACGTCTACATTTAGCTTCTGTAACAGTTTATAGTGGTCACCCCTACCTTAGATGTTATATATAAAATATAATACAGGCTGATATGTGTTTGACAAATGTTGCATTGTTTCCTTGCAGTGTGAGCATGGTCTCGTTGTATCTGCACCATTTGTATACATATGAAACTCCTGTACATTCAATACGTTGGTTGAGTAAAGTTTCTGACTCTCTTTTTTCAGGCGACTGCTGCTGCAGCTCAGGCCAATCTGCTGAGGCAGCAGGAGGAGCTGGAGAGAAAAGCTGCCGAGTTGGACCGCAGAGAGCAGGAGCTACAGAGCAGAGGCCCGACAGGTCATTAAAGACAAATCCTCTCCTCTCCTCTCCTCTCGCTCTCGGCTCGCTCTCTCTCTCTGCAGTTCTAGATCAGCCCGCAAGCAGCACGCCCGCACGGCCGCCGGCACGCCACCCCCAAAAAAAAGAGCACGCGCGACGGACAACAGGCCGCGGGCCCGGGCGCGCGGCGGCGCGCACGCACCCGGCGGGAGACTAACCAACTCGCGCGCCCATGCTCTTGGTGTCACCTTTCAGCTTGAATTTATATTTACAAAAAACTAAGGCCTCCCTGTTTGTTTACGTCGCTATTGTGCTGAATCAATTGGTCAATTAAACACACATTATTGATCAACAAATCATTAAAACATTGTGTTTTAAAGTTACTTATATTTAAAGACTTTAAGTAACTTATATGTTTTTCTTTAAATGTAAGATGGACAATTTTAACTTACTTATGAACATTTTGATCAATAGAAAAAATAATTTGAATGTGTTAATGTTTGCCTGCCTGTTATGTTATTGCTGTTCTGTTCAATATAGTATATTCCTCATACATTCCTCTCAGTATAATATTTGTGATTTTTAGTCACATGCTGAAATTTGAGTTGGAGTGCCAGTGCAATATTGACTCCTAACACACTTGATAAATGTGTATTTAATTTTAAAATGTGTTCTAAAGTGAAACTGCCTTTCTTGAATGTGAAGTCTTTGTCTGTTATGAACGTGTCAACACTTTAAAAATAACCACCGATTCCCTGTTGTTAAGATTTACTTACAGGAGATTATTGTATATACACCATGTCTTGTTTGGCCCTTTTCCTGAGGTTAAATTGTGTTTGGGAGTCCAGCTCTTTCATCTAACAGGGTAGATGTTGTGTCTCTTGTCCTGACAGGTAAAGCGAACAACTGGCCTCCACTTCCAAAGTTCTTCCCCATCAAACCTTGTTTCTATCAGGACTTCTCAGAGGAAATCCCCCCAGAGTACCAGAGAGTCTGCAAGATGATGTACTATCTCTGGATGTGTAAGTACATTAAAATGATAGGTGTGCATGTGTGCATATGGGATGAAATGTAAGCAGATATATGATACAGTTTCTGTTTGCAATAAGAATTGTACATTTTTATGCATTAGCATTTTTACATTTGTATAAAGAAACTAGGACAAAACCTGAGATGTCTCAACATACTTAACATACATTTAAAACTTTAGTGGATTTTGATTCTCTGAAATATATTTATACCAATAGAACATGTATTGTTTCAGTAACCAGCACAGGCGTATGTATGAATTGTGCTCACGTTGTTACGCACAGTGGTAACAATGCTGCTGTAGTATAAACATAAACTCATATTGATCATAGTGCTACCTGCAGATGATGTGGATCACGTAACTTT
>NW_023339762.1:8753855-8760872 GCF_004916995.1 Morone saxatilis | reverse complement strand
AAAAAAAAAAAAAAAAGAATGTTTACTTGTTAACTTGTGTAGATTTATATATATATATCTCATTCACTTGGTTTATGAGAAAGTTTTGAGCTCTCTGCTATTTAATCCTTACTAAATACGACATGTCATCTATTTCTGTTTATATCATCTCCAATGTGTTATTTGTACTGCTTACCATGCACTGTGTTTCTTAAGTGCTTATTAACAATTACTATAATGTTATTACAAGTTGTGTTAAGTTCATCAGTAGTTGCCATGGAGGTGTTCCTGTTTCCGCTATAAATAAAGATGATGCAGATATTAGTAATCGTATTATTCTCATTGATCCTTATCTCTCTCCACTGTTTCTTCAGTCAACTGTATGACTCTGTTCCTCAACCTGTTGGCTTGTTTGGCTTACTTCACCACTAATGCGAGCTATGGTGTGGATTTTGGCCTCTCCATCCTCTGGCTCATCCTCTTCGCTCCCTGCTCCTTCCTCTGCTGGTACCGGCCCGTCTACAAGGCCTTCAAGTGAGTCTCACTTCATGAATGACACTGTGTTGCTGAGAATCTGTATGCGTGGCCTTTGTAACACTCCAGTTGATCAGTTGATTAATTACTCTATAACATGCATAATAATACTTACCGTTGCTTGAAATCAGTGCTACGTAAGTGTGAGAAGAAAATGTAACTATTATGTTTCCTGACAACCAGTTATCTGTAATTATGAGCAACACATACATTTTTATTTGAGCTTCCTGGCATATTGTTTTATCCTGTGTTGCATATTAAGCCAAAGAAGATGTAACCTGAAGAAAACCCTTGAAGATATTATATATTTCACTTATCTACATGGCTAGCTTATGTGTTATATTCTTTGTACCTTATTACAAGTTATCTGACGAGGGAAACTAACCTCAACAATAGTTTAAAGTGTAAAAGGTTAAGTGAAATGCATGTTTTCTTGTGTTTTAGGACTGACAGCTCTTTCAGCTTCTTCTTCTTCTTCTTCGTGTTTTTCTGCCAAGTGGTGATCTTCATCATCCAGTCTGTAGGCATCCCCAGGTGGGGGAACAGGTGAGTCACAGAATGTTTAGTTTTGACGTGTGGGTTAAAGGTTAAATGATTTGGATTGTGTCTTCAGAGATCACGGGTGATACATACATTGTATACGGTGCATTCAAATGTAGCATGAGCAAGTTAAAAATGCCCAATTCCAAGTCCCCTTCATTGAATTTACCACCAAATTAAATATATAAATTGGTAAACCAACAAATTGTATTTTCTTATTTCAACATTCCTACTGATTGATTTGGAGGAGTTTTTCGTTTACTAGTAGTTTCTTCCCTTTAATACCAGTACAACCAATCAGCTGGCCTATAGGCTGCTGTCCTTCCTCTTTTCCTCATTTTCTGCATTCTTTCATCTCTTCTGACAGACTTTTCATCCTTCAGCCTCTAGCCTGCTGCCTCTCTGTCTGCTGGTAACTCTGTAAGTTTCTGCTTACTGACTCTGCTACGTTCTGCCAACACGCAGTCTCTTCTGTCTTTGTCCTGATAAACTTGTATTTTGACTTTAAAAAATACAAGTGGTAAACTGATGGGTTACACACTAGAGATGTGTCGGTATACCAGCTTTACTATATACCGTGGTAACAATGGCAACAGTAGTTTGTTTGATCTTCTTCCTCCCTTGTTGATTTTGTCCCTTTTTTTCCATTTCATTTTCAATCAATGAAAGTGACGTGACTCCTTTCTGTAACGCAGTGCAATCGCACAGGCCCATGCAACAGATTGCAAGATAGACAGCCGTGGTAGTGCAGCTTTTTTTTCCCCACCGTTATTTTATGCAAATCAGTTATATAATCAGATTTAGAATATTTGTTGACAGCCCTAGTAAGGTTCAGTGGCATCTAGTGGTGAAGTTGCAGATTGCAACCATTTGAATACAGCTCAGTGTTTGTGTCTGTGTGTTAAGGTCACTCGCTATCTCTAAGCTTGTGGCATATTGATACATACTGACATCTTCTTTAATCTTGAGTTGTAAAATCAAATATTCGTTATTTCATTGGATATTTTACATTACTTACTTACTTTTGAGCCACATATTAAGTATTCTAACATAACATACCCAATACAGACGGACAAATTAGATGATCTAAAACGTTTGGTCATTCAACACTTGATGTTTGTCCTGATCAGCAAGATCCAAAATCCTTTGTCCGACTTACAAGGCTTTAAATGGATTGGCTCCTTCCTACATCTGCTGTGTACTTCATCACATCCTTTACATTCTCTTGATGTTGACTATTTAACTGTTCTGAGATTCACAAAAACCTTAATTCTGTTATTGTTGCTACAATATATTAACTTTTTGAATTTCCTATCCTGATTAATACTATAAAAACATTCTTACCTATACGTGTGTGATTCTGCCTGTTATGTGTGGGTCTATTCTGACATGTGAAGGCTCCTAGTTGTGTGTCTGATGTTATATTTGAACCTGGGAAGGACTCTGGAAGTTAAAAAAAGCTCTTTGATTTCAAAATGGCATGTTCCAGAATGACCATTGTCCAAGTTGCTCTTCATGTCCCCTTTTCCATTTTATAATGATATTTCTCATTTTATCATGGCATTTTGCATAATGTCAGAACAGACACAGTCAAGGGGACCCTTTATTGTTTTGTAGTTTTTCCTTTGCAGATGAAGTGCAAATCCCAAAGCAGCACAAATTTAACGACATATTCTGAAACTTTTAGGATATTAATATGAAAATATACCCAGACTTTGAAATGTGTTTTATTCGATCTTGAAGAGCATATATTCACGTTATAATAATACATCCTTTGTCTTTATTATTGATTAATAATAACATTTGGCAACCTTCATTCTGCCTCTCCTTAACACCTTCTTCTCTCCACAAATGTAACCCAACTCTCATCTAGATTACCTGTGTACTGTATGTGCCTGTATCTAACATGTATACAAATGTTTAATAATGTTTAAGTTAAGTTGTTTATAAGACCACCTGAAACTTAATGATGTTTGTTGACTGCAGTGGTTGGATTGCTGCCTTCACTGTCATCAGCATAAACAAAGCAGTGGGAGCCATCATGATTATAGTGGCCATCCTCTTCACCATCTGCGCTGTGCTGTCTGTCATCCTGCTCAAGATGGTGAGACTTCTTTCACTTTTCTTAATATTTTCTATTTGACCATTTGATATTAATTGTTAAAGTATAACCAATGACTCATAGATTACACTAATGGAACAGGATTTTTTCAGGTCATTTTCAACTCCGTCTTGTTCCAAATGTCTGTACAAAACTGTTAGTGAGATCTTTCCGTCTGGACCGTAGTGGTGGACAGACTGACCAATGTATCCTTTCGGCTACCATTTGGTCACGACTTCTCTCTACCTCTCTTCAGGTCCACAGCATGTACCGCCGGACCGGGGCCAGTTTCCAGAAGGCCCAGCAGGAATTTTCACAGGGAGTCTTCACGAATAAAACCTTCCAAACAGCTGCTGCCGGTGCAGCGTCCTCCGCGGCCCAGGGAGCCTTCCAGGGAAACTAAGAGTAGACTGAGCTGAGCTCCATTTAACAGGTCAAGGTCTATATGTTATCAGGTTTACATTATAAACAAAAAGCGGAAACAAGTGGAATGAAGCAGGAAGTTCAGGTTCATTGAGAACTTGTTGGTTGGCATGAAAGTAGCAGGAAGTTATTGTGACTCTGGTAACAGCCTCTGCCTTTTGGAGCCAGCAGCTGCAAATGATAATCTAACCTTATATTGTATAGACCTTGAGCTAGGTGAGGCTACATTATTAGCCTCCCTCGTTTCACCCCCACTATCATTGCACATGTAATTCCCCATATTAACTTTGCTTTACACTCTCAGCATGTCTCCCACAGAGTGACTTCTTCTGGCTCTGTTTGGGTGTAAAAAGCAGTGTAGGGGAAAGTCACACATCAAGTGCATTCTGGAGTTGAAAGCATTAATGAAGTTGACTCATTGCTGCTCCAGTGTCCTGGCTTTGTATATTTTGTGTGCACTTTTTTGGCAATGCTCTTCAGTGTATTATGTGGCCGTAAGTAAATGTGTGTGAGTGCGTGCGTGTACTGGCATGCTGCTCATGTGTATTCATGTGGGTGCAGTACGCTTCTGTTTCTCCACGCTGATGGTGGACCCTGATCCTGTAATATAAATAAGATGAAGTGTTTCTGTTTGTCATTGATTGGTTGTTTTTTTTCTGTCTCAAAAGCATTTCTTCTTTTTCATTGCACTTTTTTGGCAAACCATCTCTTGCATGCCGCAAATTTCAGTCTTAAAAGAAAGAAAAATAACTGTAATGAATGCAATTAACTGTAATATGTTACTGATAATATTCCCCTCATCTGCGGCTAATTATTCAATGGGGAAAAATTGCCCCCCCCCCCCCAAAAANNAAAAAAAAAACAAACAACAACAACTTATGTCTGAAACCAAAACGTCCCAAGATCTTTATGAAAAATTACTATGATTAGTAATAATATTTGTATATTTTAGTATTTGATATCACATGAGAGTTTCTCCATAAAGATCACATCCGCTTGTGAATAATGAAAGTCTTTTGGGTCAATCAATTTCAAGTAAATTAAATTTCTGCTTTAATTTAGACTACAGAAGCAGCTTCAACTACATCTTTGATCTTTCACTGCTTTGCTCAATAGTTGTTTCTTAGGAAACCAAAGTAATTCTGACAAAAAAATTTAATATTTTGCTAATAAAATAAATGTATTTACTTCGAGCAGACTGACACCAATTCTTGCTATTTCCTTTAATAGGCTGAGCCTGCTAACAGTATATGCGGGGGGAGGAACATCTTATTTTTAAATGAGGATTAACAGTGTAGAAATCAGCTAGTGTGAATATTTAGGAATAATCAGAAAAGATCTCGGTCTTAGATTTTACGGCCCTGATGTGTATCTGACTTTAATGTCTACTTGAGTGGTGTAATCTTGCCATAACTTACCTTACTTTAAAAAGAACCAGTGTCTCAACATCACCAGTATGCAGCTAAGGTATTGCATTTTTACTGTTTCTCATAGATGGTTTCACTTCTTAAAATGATTCTCGAAAGTCTTCCTTGCAGCCACCTACCACCAAGTTCTAAATTATTTGTGTATTGATGTATATTTTGTATGTGATTTCTTACATTGAAAAACATTCATACATACGTGTTTATTTGATGTACTGTTTTAAAACATCAGCTTAGATGTAACATATTAGCATTCCTAAAGAACAATTGCATACTCAAGACAGTTTGTGTGATTTCTTGCAACGGACATCGGTCTAATTTACAGTTTGATCTTACATCCATTATATAATATATAAGATTTGTATTCATTCACACATCTCTGTATGCATTGTGCTAGGAGAAAAGAATTCAGTGCCTTTTGTATTTCAATATTGAATATTGCATCTAATAAAATGCTTTGCTTTCATTTAAAGCTGTCAATGTCTCAGAGTTTTTGATAAAATAATGTTTTACAAGAAATCTGTCTATAATACTGAACTGTACATAGATGTTCTGATGCTTTTAATTTATCAGCTTCTTTTTTCAGCTCGATAAACCCATTTTTCACAATTATTCTGTTCTTATAATCATTGTCTGAATTTATGAATTAGGAGACTTACTTGAATTTGATACTTTAGCAAAGGTAAGGCACTTTTTCTTTTGAATTACGTCATGAAATCTTCCAAAAAATGCTGCAGGTGTTCCACAAGGGGGGGCCGTTTGCTCAGGCCAGGATGCCAACAACCTGCACCATCTGAAGCAACGGCTCCCAACCTGGAGGATGGGGCCAAAACGATGGGACGTGAGATAGATCTTAAGGGGCACAAGATGAATAAGCGAATGGGAAAGCAGAAGAAAGAAATATGCTAGGCATGCTAGTTGCTCAGATGATTTTGTCTGGCGTCAGATGGTTTCACATCAGTTGTCACTGTTAGATTCTCTGATGTTTAGCTGTTGCTGTTTTGCTTAGGGGTTAACATTATAAGCAATGGTTACACATAATGTAGACAACACACTCACCAATACCTCCAGGCGATTTTCTCGTCTTTGATACTGAGTCTGACACGTTTCTGTCGGCTTCCTCCTCCTCTCTATTTTAAGAAGGACAGAGGGCTCTGTACACAAAGCATAGAGGAGAGGAAGACCTTTGTGTCTGCAGTGACCCAGACAGTCTGTGGGGAATCTGCACTGAAACCCAAACTGCTGCTTCTACCATCTGTCTGTCTGTCACTCTGCCTGTCTGTCTGTGTTTCTTTCTCCAGGCTCTATCTGTCACTGTCTGAGGCTGAGAATAGCTGCAGTGGCAGCCACTCCCCATCAAACACAGCCGTCAACAACAGACAGGCCGGCTACCTGAGCTGACAGGCTCTTTTAGAAGTACTATTGTGTCGTTTCACTCTCTCTGCCTCCCGACTGTAGCCACTGACTGCTTGATTTGTTGTTGGTTGGTTGAATTATTATTAATTATGACACACATATTGGCTAAACGTTTATATTTTTCAATGGTTTCCCTTTATTAATGTATGTTGTAGTGAGATTTGCTGAGATAGTGCAAGTAATGAGAGACAGGGAAAGGTCACATCCCAGTAGCTTGTCCTGAGCGTACTAATTACCTAATGATCTTATTACCAACACCCCAGTTTCCCTAACAAACCAGCCTCACTGTGGGTTTGTTAGCACTAAGTGACTTCATGTGATACGTTTTACAAAACCTTCCTGAACTCTCTATCCACATCTTCTTCTAGGGAATAATATAATTTACTTCTGCAGTGTTCTGCACTCCCATTGGGATAGTTTGGTCCATATACACACGACCGCACATCCTCTGACCTGCTTATGTTTTATACAGTTGCAGACACAATGGAAAGAACAGTAAGTGAGTGAGATCTACCTCAAGTGAATTTTAAGTTTTTCAGTTGAGCCAAATTACGCAAAAACATTTTCTCACATACATTTGTTCTTGTCTTGTAGATGGGA
>NW_023339762.1:8752009-8753833 GCF_004916995.1 Morone saxatilis | reverse complement strand
AAGTTTGTTTCCAGACCTTTGTACTACATATAGATTGCCTGAAGCACATGATTACATTTCTCTGAAAAACAGTCAAATCATCCAAACTAGTTATAAATTAGGCCTAAATTGTGATTCATTTATTTTAAGACATTTATAAGATCGATTTTTGCCTTTTCTCTGTTTTATTGTTAGGTACATGTTTTAATTAACAACTGACATTTTCATACTTTATACTCAATTTAATTCAAATACACATTTTTTGTTAATATATAGTATAGAGTGGATATTTTACAGGTGATTTGATCCAACAATGTGTTTTGACATTTGTTGTCCAGCAGATGGTGACATAGAGTACAATTTATAGCTGCCACATCTACATACAGTGTTCTTGACAAAGTGCTATTGGGATCAAAGTAATCTAAACTGCTATTTGTTTGAAAAGCATAAAAAAAGGACTCTTTAGTGAAACCTGGGAATTAGTTGTAAATTAAAAGTAAAATGTTGAAAGGATCCTCATTCTACGATCATACATTTGCTTTGTCTGTTTGTTTGTTTTTGTTTGTTTTTCTTTCAGATCTGATATTTTTCCCAGCCTTATCCTGCAGGTTCATTGTAGCTTGCCATCATCTACTAACCTGTAATGAGTTGGGAGTCTCATTTATTATTACCACTAGAGGGAAGCATGACTGTGGTGTAGGCTCTATGAAGCAAAGTGCTGACTCACTGTCAGAAAGACCTGCAGCAAAAAACAACATATGAGGTATCTATACACCCACTCTTACAAACACAGCTGATTGGAGCAGGTAGTAACTACACTACTCTTGTTTTAAGATATCAGACTGCTTAAATTGAATTAAACAACATATAATATATATATATATATATATTAACCCTTAGTAGGGTCTGTCTTTGGATTTTGAATCAGATAGAAATAGAATTTTAATAAATAATAAATAATAGAAATTTAAAAATAGATCTTCAATAAAAAAAAAAATATATATATATATATATATTAAAATATGGTCAAAATGAAAGGAAAGTATTTACCATCTGCATCAATATAAGCTGTATAACTGGGACAGATATTTGCAGATATCTTCATGTATTGAATCAGTGATAATTACAGTGACAGAAAGGTTTAGGTGGACTTGTGAGGCCAACAACAGAAGTTGGTGTGGACCTCCTTATTATCCCCACAGTGTGGTGCTGACAGTTTATGCTGAGACGCCCTCTGCTACACTCTGAAAGGTGCCAAGCTCAAGGTTAACCAGGAGAAAAGCTAAATGAGGAACACTTCTCTGAGAAGAAATAGTATGTTTTAAGACTGGTCTGCATTCTGGTCTTTATCACTGTGCTCTGATATGTATGTATGTATGTATGTATGAGTGTGTGTGTGTGTGTGTGTGAACTCTGGAGATACTGTCCTTTAATTTTTTACAGATTATTCTAATAAATCTTCCACATTCACTGCACAAGGCTGACTGCATTCATACATAATTTGGGATCAGCAGTGACTGATTGACGCTTTGAGTGGTCTAATCTTTTTTTACTATATACTTATATTCTAAATTGTTATAATATTGTTATGCTCACACTGTCTGATTAAGGTTTTTGTGAGTACAAGAAAAATAACAGAGTGAGAGCACTGGCTGTGTATTTTATATTGTATGAAAAATATACATTGTCAACATGTAACTGTAGCAGTATACTGGATTATGTCAAAATAGGGTTTATGTGACATTCATGCTTGTTATGCATAAGCAGGTAGGACAGGAGCTACCTGCTGGATTTCAGAAAGTATGTCAAATCATTGCAGCTCCTCTCGCTGGTGTAACAAAACAT
>NW_023339762.1:8742495-8751909 GCF_004916995.1 Morone saxatilis | reverse complement strand
ACCTTCATATGAAGGTTATAATGTTCAGTTTCACTCTGTCGAAACTGTTTAACGTAGTTGTTGTTTATGTTGTTAATTTAACTTAATGACCATTTTTGAGAGTGTTGTTTGTGGTGCTGTTGAACTGTATTGGGTTACACAAAGAGGAGTTCATTAACCTGCCCTCATTGATATACATGTAGTATAGGAATACCTGTAAACATGTACACACAGTTGAATCAACACCTCTCTAAAGCTGAACATTATAACCTCCATTAAGGTAGGACTCATGTCATGGCTGTTGTATTAGACTCATTAGTTTTAGCAAGGTTTACCTAATAAACTGCGAACTGTGTGTGTTCAGACTAGTGGGTGTTACCTTAGAGAGTGTAGTATTGTTGGGTTGTTTGTAGCTTTAGTTTTGGCAATTACTTCACTGTGTGTTGTGTTATTATCCAGTCCAAACCATTGACAGTAGATATACATCTGTCCAGTTGAACTTCCAGCACAATATTAACAACATTTAGCCTCTTGTTAATAGTTAGCTACAAGTTTCCCCAGTTACCTGGCGAAAAATGGAAATAAATCCCAAAGAATAGTTATCCTCCAGAGAGTTAACTGTCAAGCAGAAAGAAATAGTGTCACTGAATATAATGTGATGGATGGAGGTATACAAAAATGATACACTTCAAGTTCAAAGTTGAACAGTTCAGATCCAAGAGAAGAGTTAGTCAGAGAGTGTATGACTGAAAAACATAATGGATAGCTTCATCTTACACAAAGGCAAGATCATGCTTTATGGTTGTACATTGAACATCATAGTCCTATACTTTCACTGTGGCAATATCTGGAAATACTGGATTTAAACATTGGATTTATTCAGGGAAAAATATTTTTTTCATCGAGGGCAGACAACACATCTCTGTGGGATCCTTCAATATTCTTAAAGATGCAACAGGTAAAAAACATAAAGCTAAATAGATAAACAAGATTAGAACCAAAATGTATAAATATTATTGTTATATTATTAAGCAACTTGTTTATTGAGTTACTTTAGTTATGTTAAACACAGTGATGTATAAGCAGGTTATTTAGTATTGCATATACCCACTTCTACATCCCCCTGATGTACATCATTCAGTAGTGTTGGCCAGGGGTTCCCACCCTTTTTCCTTAAGGGACCTTTTTCTATCATTGAGTGATCTAACGACCCCTGACTAAGTGACATATTTTATGGATATCTCATATTATATACCTGATTAACTGTACAATGAACACAAACAGTGAACTCAATAACTGCAGGAAGTTTGTGTAAAACAAGAGATTTGGTTGATTATTTCCTTTGAATATAGAATCAGAGATGGGTTTTTTCTGATATTTTTGGGAGCTTTTTATACAAACAATCATACCTAGTTAATAGGCTTCTTTTTTGGGCTACAGCTTGTGCAGAATTTATTATTATTATTGAAACGGATTACATCAAAAATGTTTAGTTAATTTAAATACAATACTTTTTAATAATACAAATACAAATTTCTTAAAATGGCTAAAGCTACTTGATGTAATAAACAATCAACAAGTAGCCTATTTGAGTGAAATTAATTTAAAAATGTATTTTTATTATACAGTGTTTTTAGCTTCTAAAAGTCTATGCAAAAACTCACTAATCTGCAGCTCAGTAATGACAGTCTGTCGGATGTGAACGCCACACAGTCACCAAAGAGCTCTTATTTTTGAATGCTCCACCGGAAACAAACCCTTTTAATATAATGGGCGGTTTGACACGTTATCCCCTGTCTTCACCTCCCTCCCTCCCCTCCCTCACCTCTCGGCATCCTCCTCCTCACCCTCCGCCCCCCTCACCCACCCCACCACATCCTTCTCCTCGCTCACACCGGTAGTTGTCATGGCGATGGAGTCAGCCTCGGCGTCGGCTCCAGGGGTTGTTGCCATGGAGATCCCGGTGCGAGGTGCGCTCCCGGTGGTGGAGGAAGACGAGGGCTACAGCGCGCCGCCGCCGGGGTCCGAGGAGCGACTACGGTACCGCCGAGGAGGAGGGAGACGACGGTGCGGGGTGCCGTTCAACCGGGGCGGCTACTACATGCTGATAGTGATCGGGGAGATCGGCACGGAGCAGCAGCTGGACGCCGCCAAAGCGCAGATAGAGCGGGGTGAGTGATGGACCGAGCGCCGCTCTATCTCTGGTTATTATCTGTTCGCCAGCTGTGTTTTAGTGTGCGGCTTTGGGGTGGAAAGTCACGGGAAAACGTGTAAACCTCGAAACGTCAACAGGAGGGAAATATTTTGACGCAATGGATAGAGTAGTATCCATAGGTAGAGACAGTTGCTGCAGCATTGCACCATGGGACAGCACGCATTTTCCCTTACCCACTGTGAACTCTTAGGACTATAACATTGCAGACTCAAGTTGTAGCAGAGGTCCTTTTTACTTAAATAAAGCTGTAAGCTGCATGCAGCCTCCCTCACAGTGTCAACCAGATACGATACTCTTTTTCAAGGCTACTAAACTATTTATGAATCAATCATTTCCCGTTTAGACCTGACCAATCAGAGTGGCTGGATAAGTTAGGTAAAACAAGCAAAACATTATTCCCACCCTGCACAATAGTGTGCCTCTCTGTGTTGCAGCAGCCAGCCATTTAAAATACAGTCTGCATTTGAGCAGTCGTATGTGGTTTTATGTATGTGTGTGTCCCTACACGGGTGTATTGTGGACGGGGTGTCACAGACCCTCAGACTAGCACACAAACTAAATCTGCAGGATGTCCTCAGCAACATAACATTTATTATAAAGGAAAAAAGACAGCTTTCTGTTTGCAGCTGGACTCATTACTCAGCTGAATATCTCAGTGATGTCTGAGTTCAAACCCCGCTTCTCCTGCTGAGGAACTGCAGCAGACTGCAGCCATCCTGTCAGAGGTTTAGGGGTGTAAAGGGATTGTTAAGCAGTTATGAAATATGTTGTGTGCAGACTCAGGAGTATGCTGGTCAGCAGTTTTTCTGGCCCAGATGATCAATCACAGTTTTGGATGCCAGAGCGGTGCCATAGCAACCCCTTCCATCCTCTCAGGCCTCCTCTGCCTCTGCTGTAAGGGGCTTGACAGCTCTGCTCAGTATCACGCCCCCTCTGCTCATTACAGCATCGATTCCTTCGTCCAGGTCTGTGTTTTAGGTGTGACTCAACGTGAATGACCTGCCATTGACTCTCATTACGTGTTAGCTGCAGGGTCCCTCGGTAGGCCTGCAACAAGACACCGTCACTGCAGTGCTGTAGTTAAACAAGACAAAACAAGAGGTTAAGAGCTTTTCATTGGGACAGATTTGATTTGATTTAGGGTTAATGTCCGTCTGGTGGCAATAATGTTTTTGTTTAATCATTTAAAGTCTCTTAGTCCAACCAACAGGCCAAACAAACCCCAAAGGTCCTAGATTTACAATCATATATAACAGAGATAAGCTGCAAATCCTCACATTTGACAACTGATTTACTTTAAGTGTTGTCAGTTCATTTCCTTTTAAAATTTGATAAACACATCAATTAACTGACTTATTGTTTTAAATAAATTAGCCTATTATGCTGATATCAAATTCTGTGTTACTACCAATTTGGCTTTTCCATTTGTGGGCTCTCTGTATTTGAGAGTGAATTAAAAAGAACATTATTTGAGTTGCTTTCCTGTTCATTGATGTTTAGTGAGGACTATCAGGAAACACTGAATGTGCTAAAGCTACCAGGATGAAGGTTTAAAGCAACAATATGTAAGATTTGGTATTTGCTGTGATTTGGCTCCCCCAGTTTCAGAGTGCGATACCACTGTTGTAAATATGAACTGCTGGTCACGTGTATTTGTTATGATTTATGATGACACCAAATATCAAACAAGTGCAACAACACAAGACATAGCAAGCCAGCTAATAGTACTTAGTAGTCCAACAGCAAGAAGGCCAGCTCGCCATCTGTCTGCAACCTTTTAGTTCTTGCCAACGACTAAAAGCCAGTCCCAGATTTACTCTTCTCCGGCGGCTTCTTGCTTGGTCACTCTCTCCTTTTCTCTTCATAGCTTCCTCCGCCAGCGTCCTCTTAGGCCTCGTCACTTCCGCCATGTCCGCAGACGCTGCTGAGCCAGGTTACATTTCCCGCTCGCCCTGTGCCTTAAAATCTGTGAAAATACACCAACACTCCCTGGTGCTTTGAGCTCTCAACCTGGGCTTCATGGACGGAGCTAACTAGCTTAGCTGTTAACTTACTTTATCAAATAATAAAGCTTTCTGTCCATCAAGTTGAGGAGAAGCTGGAGGATATCAAAGGCAAAACCAGAAATTTCCACCATAAAATATGATCCAGTGATATAGTTGGTGGTGTGACTTAGTGCCGTAAAGAGCTATGCAATACGCACTTATCCCGACCCAGAGCACAAAGTTACATATTAAGTAAGTAAGTAATAGAACAGTTGTAAGAGAACGACAGAGGTACCTTTCACCCTATTACAAGTCAGTGTAGCATCAAAATGATTTGAAGCTGTTATTTTAAGGTAGAAGAGTTACAATTAGTCTCTTAACTGGTAGCTAAACGACAGCTGCCTTTCAGACTTTTTAAGCCCTGGGCTAACCTAAGGCCGAGGCCACAGAAAGCGCAGGGCAAAGTCATTCACATGTTTATAATGTAACCTTTAGCTTACCATTAACCACATGTTAAGGATTCTTACGTCATAATTAGACCCCAGGGTTAATATATTTATCCTCACAGTGCCAGCTATTTAAATTTGATACTTACACATTTTGCTCATCTCTGTGTGTTTGGGAATAATTCTCAAAATTTTAGTGTAAGTGCAGCTCGAAATATATGTTGCTTATGCTATATGTGTGCATATATATAGTGATGGACACAGTTCACCATCTCTTGTCTTCATTTGCACTGAATTTAAGGGGCCAGTTCCTGCACCATGTGTTTGTTCAGTACTGTGTGTTTTCTTATAGTGTCCCTGCACCAAATCCCTAGTACACGTTAGTGTTCCTGGAAAAGAAAATGACTGTTCCTGAGAGAAGAGGCTAATCAAACATCACAAACTCATCCTGAGCTTGTGATCCAGTGTTTCTACCAGAGGTGCCGGGAAAGACTGTCAGCCCTAACACCTTTAGGTTTAGCAGATTTGGAACCTGGAGGCAGCGGAAGAGAAAATTAGTTTGACACTGAGCTTAATGCTCTTCCCCTCACACCTCAGACAGCATGAACACACCGTGTCCCAACCCCAAATTTCAGAGTTTGTATTGGATATACCTTTGAAACATGGTTGTGAAACCCTTCCCTCTATAAAGGCTACAATTATTTGGCTGCATCTCAAAGTGGGAAAATCTGAAATATTTAACATACAGTCCAGTGAATGACTCATTCAGTAACTGATGAAGTATTAATACCATATTTGTATTAATACCATTATTTACATTTCACATGTCTCCCATCTTCCTATCTTGCAGAACACCTTGCTATAGGTATAGGTGTAGGTTTAGGTTTAGGTTTAGGTAGTTGTCGACCTTGACAGAAAACAGCGGCTATGGTTAGTTTGAATTATGACGGCAACAGTGAAGTTTTCACATTGGACAAAAAGTATCAAAATGTCGATGTCTCAAACCACTCCTGCATCACAACCCACTGCTCTGTATTTACCAAACAATCCTATCTTTGTCATATTTTGACAAACGTTTGACTATCATTATTGACTATTGATTAGTTGACTATTGTGATCCACTATAACTGACGTAAATCAAACTGCCCACAACTGCTTTAAAGAGGAAACTACAAACACTTAACAGACACATTTTAAGACTACAGCAGATACGTTTTTGGTACTAAAAGATTTTGTCGGACTGTCAGATGGATTGCTTTTAATGCTCAGGATGTTAACTGATTTCAAGGAATGTATCTTTACTGGCCATACCCTGGTTAAAGTCTTTTTCGGGTTAATTTTAATCTTTTATACGCCTGTTACTGAGTCTACGTGTTGCCACAAGCACCAAATAACAGAATATTTCAGTCCCCTTGCAGCATGCAGATTTGGTGAATTCATAATGTTTGACCCCACATAGATTTCAACTACTTTCCAAGTAGTTGTTTGAGTGTGGCATCTTCTGTGCTTCATTCTAGTGTGCCAAGCTGCCATTGGCTCATTACTGCCCCCTGAAGCCGGAGAGCAGAAACATTCACTTCAGCTTTGATTGGTGAGAACTGCAGTCACAGTGGGTGTTTTCTCCCCCTGTTGGTGCAGCAATAAACTCATCTGACATTAGAAAACAAACTTGTACTATCCACAAAAAGCTGAAATTGTATGCTTTATCTAAAGTGTTTTCAAACTGTATGTTTTGGTTTTACAAGTAAAAAGACCTAAGTTGGCTAGTGTACATATAGAGAAATTCCCACCCCACAATAAAAAGCAGCATACAGCCACATCATTTATCTTTTCAATGGGAGGCATCAGTGAGTGTCTCTCACACAGTGGATAAAAAGGTTCCAGGCTGGGCCATCATTATGTACAGTATTCATCTTGATGTGCAACACTGGGTCACTGACTGACTTTGAGCAGATACTGACAACTAGAAGTAAAAAGACAAAAGAGATTTTCACTCTACATTAACTAAAAAAAAAAATACATCTGTTCAAGACCCAAAGATATACAATTTCAATTTATATAAAATAAAGAAAAACAGCAAATCCTCACATTTGAGAAGCTGAAACCAGCAAATGCTTGGCCTCCTTGCTTTGAAAGTGAAAAAAATAAATATTAATTGACAGCCTATAAACAACCAGTTATGTCTGAGCTTTGTTTCAGTGTTTGACACAATATGTTGACTAATGTCCTTCCCCCGGACCCATAAACACAAAGGCCTTCTTTATTCCCATCATTTCCCCTGTCTTCTGTGGATGCTAACAATCTTTTTATCGTGAGCATTAGGATGAGAAGGCATCAACATCAGAGTCAGAGGTAGAATTTTTTATGCGTCTGGCAGTGAAATACGTTTGCTATTGAATTCTAACAAAAAGTTAATAACAGTGACACAGCATTTCTGGGCACAGACTGCAGTCTGTAGTGAGGGAACATTTTCTCCTCAGTTAAGGGCAAAACAAGGTCTTAAAAGTCTTTTTTGTGAAACACGAGAATTTAGCACAGGGGTATGGATTGGAAAATTCATTTTTTTTTTTTTCTTTTATAAGTATTATTTGGCCTTGTTCTGCTCTTTTTGACAGGGGGAAGCTGGAGAGACGACAGAGCAAGGCGGGCAGAGAGGAGAGAGGGCACGACATGCAGCAAAGGGCCAGCAGGGCTCAGAACTCGAACCTGGCCTCGCTGCGATGCATATTGGCACTCACCAGCCGTCTACCGACTGATGCTAACCGGGCACGCCTGGATTGGAATGTCTATTTTTTGCTCTTGCTGGAAGGGGAATACCACAGACTGGTGCATTAAGATGAGAGAGGCGGTTTCGCACGTGGGTTTCTGATTGCCTTGGATGAGATCTCGAGGCGCGTTGCTCTCTGAAGTGTTGACTCACTGCGGCTCAGCAGGGATCTGATAAAATGAGTGTGTGGTGGTGTGGAGATTTGCGTGATCAGTTCGTTGGACTGGGAGTAATCGCTCTGGTGGTCAGGTGAGCTCCAATTAGTTGTTTCATGGTTCTAGTGCTCTTATGCTTGATCGTGGCACTGTTTGACTTGCGCTAACTAGATGTAGATTAGCTGTTCTTCAAATGTTGGTATACAGGGATTGAATTAACAATTCAAAATGACATGTACGATAATCAATGCAGCAACTTTAGTAACTTCGGTGTAATATCTCCCGATAATATCAATGATCTTCAGTCATCAGTCTAAGTATAGGCGTCCAGTCTCCCTCTGTTTTAATTAATAAGGCATGGTAACCCTGCAGTTACCAAATATTAGTCAGGTCAGATAATAGCATGCTTTTTGGCAGACTGCCTTTTGAAGGTCTTAGGCATTATTAAAGGATGAAACAGTCCAATAGGGAGGGAGTTTTATCCGTTGCCTCCGATCTGCCTGATGTTTGGAGAATTAGCCCAACTGCCTCTTTGCTCTATCTACTTAAAAGTGTGATACCAGTACATGGTGGTGTAGCTTTACCCACCTTGTTTTCTACAGCCCCCAAGTCACCAAAAAAATCAGTTAATTACAGTTTAGCAATTTTCAGTTGTTCATAATTTTATGCATGTATACAAATGCTCACTAAATGACTTTTGTACAACGACCCTTCAAATCCGACGGAGGGGTTGTGGGGCCATATTAAGACGGGTTATACGTTTGTCTTAAATTTCACGAAGGGAATTAAAGTCGATTAGTATTAGGTCTACGAAGTAATAAAGTACTAATACTTACGCGGAGAATTAAAATAAAATAAAGTATTTATTTTTGCTCTAGGTATGGGCCGCCTAATTCGTCCGTCGTACTTAAAAGCGTCCAGTGATGCGTAACTTGTAGAATCTATTGCCAGTTGTCTATTAGTGGTGTAAGTCACCTGACCAGGATGGAGATTGTTTTGTGTTTCTGTTACCTAAATGATTTTGGTATCTACAGAGGGAGCGCGTCCTCTTCTATGGAGGGGTCCGGGGGCCATGTTGTGAAACCACCATGTTTTCTACTGTACCCAGAACGGACAGAGTAGATAGGGCCGTTTCTCATTCTTTGCAGATTGTTTCTCCGTAACTGGGGTGTGAATGTGGATGGGTGGAGGCAGAGGGAGTTGCAAATCACCACTTGATTCCACAAATCCTTAAACACTGGCGTGCTTTTAATAAGTGCGACTGATGGCGATGACATTTTATGAATCTGTTACCCTTAAAGTAACAACCTTTCATATGATTTTATTAAGATTATAACAAAGTTGGGGTTTTCAAAAAATGCCGCTCGTTTATAAGCCTTTAAAACAGTTTCACATTTTTGTTCGGCACGGGGTATGTTTCAATTCCAATTCACCATTAATTTCGTATTTGTATAGCCGCCAATTCATAAACAAGAAGTGTATCTCAGCGACACTTTGTCAAACTAGAGCAGGGTCTTCAGACCGAACTCCTTTTAACATGTTACGGAGGAGGACCCAACAGCTACCACCACAATGAGCCAAGCACTTGGCGGAGCAACGGCAAGGAAAAACTGGCCTTTCTAAACAGGGGGCAGAAACCTCGGGACAGACCCTTCGGCTCTTTAGGTGCGGGTGGGGTCATCCGGCCTTGACCCAGTTTGGGGGGGGAGAGAGAGAGAGGAGGACGAGAGGGAGGGGAGAAGAGAGAGAGAGACAAGAGAGAAAAGACAGACGTGGTATCTTTGACAACAACAGTAGCAACAACTACCAGTTAATCAGTAATTTGATCGGATGGGAGATCATTTGAAAAAAGACGCAGCAACGATGG